>NC_083592.1:3126005-3438505 GCF_027579695.1 Neoarius graeffei | reverse complement strand
CATGTTGTATTTATTTCCTCCTCCGGGAAGATAAACGCTGATTGAAGCTTCGTCAGAGCTGCTCTGATGGATCACAGGTCCTGGTCTCCATCATCTGAGAATAAGGAAAGCCCTCTAACCATTACCCATAATCCGTCAGACCAAGCGTCCACACAGTCAGATCACACGGAAACACCGTCCAGACCCAGGTTCAGGACGGTCGAAGAAGCTCGGCAGAAGCTCAAGTTCATCCTGGGTGCATCAGAAGACAACTCGTCTGATGATGAAGCTTCCAATTTGTCCAGATCCCATATCAGAAGAGGGACTGGTGTACCTGAGACCACCTTACAGGAGACACACCCTCACATGGGCGTGTCCCAATCCACAGGCATGAGGTAGGGATCAGAATTAGAAGCCCAGGGAAGACGCACAGTTTCACTCATGTGGTAAATAATTATATTTACAGTACAATAACCTGATATACAGTACATCCCTCGAGACTTTTACTGTAATTTACACCGCAGTCCTGGATCCTGATTGGTCAGAAGGTGTTGATTAGTTTTCTGTAACAGCAGCTCTGATGGTAGTGCAGGGTTATATTAACGCTCTTGTTCTAATGTGTTATTGTTTCTATAGCAACAGCTCATTTAAGTTGTATTAGAGGAATAAAACTTGGGGATGTGCTGTTGTCGGAAAATAACCAGCTTCAGGATGTTAAGTGTAATGCCGCTTCACCACACCATCACTCGGTGTTTTACTAGAACACACGCAGATTGGTGCATCAACCAGCTCTGTTACACAGGACTCGTATGGAGACGTTTTATTTCTACTTTTATAATTAGTAAAATTTGACCTGATGTTTTTCACACATTTTAAACAGTGTTAGGTTTTCCTGTTGAGGTGTTTGTTCAGTATCAGCAGAGGGCGCGGGTCCAACACGTGTGGACTCTGGGAGTAAATTACAGCTGTGAAGTTATGGTCACGTGAACTGTTCATGCTCTGTGTGTGTGTGTGTGTGTGTGTGTGTGGCTGGCTGCCACATGTCTCTGTGTGCTATTAATGGAAGCTCTCCTCTCTGACATTGACACACACACACACACACAGGAATATGGCAAAAAAAAAAGTTTCAGAAACGGTGTGTGTGTGTGAGAGATAAGGTCCCTATGTAGTGTTATAAACTGATATGCAGTTATTTAGCGTTGTGTGTGTGTGTGTGTGTTAAACTGAATTGTGTGAATGTTAACATGGGGAATCTGATCTCAGATCAGCTCTCCTGCACTCGCTGGATTTATTAATACCAGACCAGGGTGTTCGAGGCTTTTGTTCCTGAATTGCACTCGCACCGCTGGCCGATAAAGGACGAATATTCAGGAAAGGACACGCTCCATATGCAGCTTTATCAAAATCACCATGGAGACGAACTCGTATGGGCTAAAAGGTGAGAAATGAGCAGAGTCCGAGTCTTGAGCAGGTCTCTTTTAAAGCAGGTTTGAATTCAAGAGTGATCTCTCCTGTCAGTACGACCCAAAAATTATCTCTCAAATAACTACACACATTAATAACGCACAGAGGTTTGTTTGTTTGTTTGTTTTTCCCAGATGTATTTGACCATTGTGTACGGAGTGTGTACGTACATGCGTCAATAATCATAACACACACAGCAACATTCAGCACACTTCCAACGTTGTTACTGCACAGTCTACACACTCCTCCTGTTGGAGTTATTTCTTCTGGCAGGATGACAGGAAGAGTGAAGGAGGGAGAAAAGAGAGAGAGAAAGTGAAAGGAGTATGGCAAGAGAGAAGGAAAGGGGAGTGAAAAAGGCAGGAAGAAAGGGGAGGAGAGAAAAGAACAGCGAAAGGAAATGAGTGAGAAGTAAACACATGGGAGAAAGTTGGGGGAGAGAGAGAGAGAGAGGGAGGTATGGACCGTTGTTTTTCTTCTCTTGTTTGTTTGATGATGGAGGAAGCAGAATAGTTGGTACCGGACGAGAGAACTTAAAAACACACTCATAAAGAGGGTGTGTGTGTGTGTGTGTGTTTCTTCCAGCTGGTTTTGACAGCAGACACTTTTGATAACTCATGCTTGGAGAACATTGCACCACACACACACATGGTTCTGCTGTAATTTCTGCAGGTTTGTGTTCTGATTATTCATCAGCTCGTTCTCCAGACTTGATAGACAGATGTGTAAATATATTGACCTGATATGTACAGATGTGTTCAAAAGTTTGCACTCTTTCGAGAAAAAGAAAATTGCACAATTGCAGAGGATTTCTACAGAAAAGGAGCACAAGCCATTTGGAAGTAATTGAGCAAAGAGGCATTATTATTATTATTATTATTATTATTATTATTATTGCACTTGGAGAGGGAGACTTTGAACTGATGTTTGTTTGTTTTTTATTTTTTTTACATTTAAACATCCTTTATTTGATCACTTTTTTGTGATGGTGAACTGTGAAAACAAACGTGACGTGTTTGTCCTAAGAGTGCACAAACTTTTGCCCTTAACTGTAGCTGAATGGACAGATGTGTAGACGGACGGATGAAGGGACTCGACAGTGGAGTTGTACAGTCCTGTCTGTATGATCTAGCTTTACACTGCACTGCTGAATTGCTGCTGCTTTCCGGGTTCTTTGTTTGTTTCATCTTCATCATGTGACCCGTTTCGGCACATTCCGGGTCACACTGTACAGCTCGGACTTCAAAACCACACACCCACACACACCAATTAAATATATCCACTTTTCAAATTCGTATATTTTAATTGTGTTCTTATTTTTTATTCTGTGTATATAGCTACTTTTTAAAAATTTGTTCAAGCACCAAAGCCTTGTATGTGAGAACGGGTTCGGCAATAAACTTGATTCTGGTTCTGGTTCTGATGTGTGTTCCCAGCTTACAGCATTAAAGCAGTAAAGGTCATGTGTTATAAAGTCCAGGTTCTAGGAGGAGGCTAAACCCCGCCCCTGATTAGATATTCAGCCGTCATTGGCTGTTGAAGGTCATGTGACTTTCAGTTTGCAGGGAGAGTGGAGTACAACACTGAGAGCAGCTTACATTAGTGCGTGTGTGTGTTAAACCAGTGTGATGGACTTTTTACTGGGTATGTAGCTGTGTGTGTTACGCCACTATTTAATGAGTTCAGGATGAACATGTGCTGTTTGTCAGAACAGGGTGTGTGTGTGTGTTGCAGGCCTAGTATGTCTGGTCTTAACCTGATGAAGAAAGGTCGAGAGCAGAGGAGGATGGATGTATCTCGAGATTTCACCGTGGCCTCTCCGGCCGAGTTTGTAAAGCGATTCGGAGGAACCTGCATCATAGAAAAGGTGTGTGTGTGTGCGTGCAAGTGTCATGAGATGTTTGCTCACTTTTTCCAGGTCTAACATTTAATATCACAATTCCATCAGAAGGTCTGTTATATTTTAATAGATTTTTTTCTATATCTGCTTTTTATATAGTAATTAAAATTTTCTCGCACTTTATAACATCACAATATCGTATGGACGTTTTTCTCCCTGTGTACCTGCACCTGTCCTGATCAGGTCCCTGTAATGTGATCACTGTCCACGTGCGTCTGTGTGCAGGTGCTGATCGCCAGTAACGGCATTGCGGCGGTGAAGTGCATGCGCTCCATTCGCCGCTGGTCCTACGAAATGTTCCGCAACGAGAGAACCATCCGCTTCGTAGTGATGGTGACACCTGAGGATCTGAAAGCGAACGCGGGTCAGACGCCACGCTTTGGTCCACTTCACCTTTCTGTTCCTCCAGTGAAGCCCTTGACAAACTGTTACTAGTTGATCCAGTGTGTGTGTGTGATTTGTTTTTGTTTATTTATTTATTATTGTGTCGTATTTTAGAGTACATTAAAATGGCGGACCACTATGTGCCGGTTCCTGGTGGGCCGAACAACAATAACTACGCCAATGTGGAAATGATCGTGGACATCGCTAAAAGAATTCCAGTGCAGGTAAAAAAAAAAAAAAATTCCATAATTCCCCAAACATCTTTCAGAAACAACTAAAAATACTCAATGATTATTATAATTACTGATAAGAACTGAATTCCTGAAACCCTTATAAGGAGCGTCAGGATTATTTGAGATGTTATTAATGAATAAATGAATATTTATTTTGTTACATTTTTGAGGATGATGGTGTTACATCAAGTTTGGTTGGATTGATTAGCATCATGTTGGGTTTATTTGTGTTTGAATAAGGTGTTTTAGTACGTTTTAGATCAGTGTTTTGTCAGTCCTCCTCCTGGAGCCCCTGGTCCTGCTGCTTCTCTCTGTGCTCGCCTCCGAACCAAACACACCTGACTGAAGTTACTGTGATTTCACACGCTTTTGATTATCATCATCGTTCGGCCTCAAGAGATCGGGACACCCGCAACCACCTTGTACCACACTTCTCGGTTGTTCGTTGCGCTCCCCAAGTCCGACCTTTCTATCCCCGAGTCCCTCGCGATGACGTTGGGGAAGGTCATTGTCCTTGAGTGGACACGGCCGCTCGGTTTCCAGAGCAGAATTGACTGGATCGCTTCACCCATTGCACGATGACCGTGACTGCCAAATTGGAGACATCGCTTTGTGAGTGTCTGGGAAATAGGTGGAATGTTTCCGTAGATGCACTTACGTGTGGCGTGCTCTCACCAGTGAATCTGCTTTTGATTAAATCAGGTGCTCAGCTGATCAGAAGTACCACTGATGAGTTCAGTCAGGTAGGTAGAGCCATAGACATATAAACATAGACGCTGCATTGAGCTGGTGGCCCCGTTGCTGGGATACGTCAGAGTGTCCGCCATATTGGATGTGGCAAATCTTCCACGTAAACCAATGCAAGTAAATGGACTGAACTTCATAAAGCCCCTTTCTACAATAAGATTTAACTCGATGCCTTTTATTCACCCATTAAGACACACACGTATATATTTGGGAAACAAACAGGCATCAAAACAACACATATAACTTTTAATGTGATGGTTATAAATAGTGTGCGAAATCCCCTGTACACTGCAAACTAGCGACAGATCCGCGATAGATAGCTCAGGTAAGCTAATCAGTCAGCATACCGTAGCAAGCTACCAAAACCTGAGGCCACAATAACCAACCTACAAGACTGAATATGATAAATGATGGAAATAGTGGAAAAACTGGAAATAGTGAATGAAAATAAAAATGTACTGTTTTATTTATTGAGTCACCACACAGACCTGCTCTCGCTGAATAAAGTGAGCTGAATGAGCGCCAAACTGAGTTCGGCCAGGTTCTAACGTCATACCAAAACAAAATACATCACTGATTCCTTCACATTCAGAAAGGTTAAAAACATTCATCATACGTTCAAAAACGTTCATCATAGTGTGGCACTGTATTCTCTAATTCTCACTGCTTATAACTCTACACCTCCCCGGTGGAGATGAGCTGGGAAACTGAAGACTGAAGGAACGGCTCCCTCTCTGATCCTGACTGTCTGACCTGTTCTGTCCAAATCCTCCGTTCTGAAGTGTTCACTGCACAGCATGGATGACGGCGTAGCAGAAAACCCTTCCCGTCGCACAGCTGTCTCCCACTGCTTTCTCATCTCTTTATTTTTGGGAAACCTACATAGTATGTGAAAAGTTAGCAAAGCAGCTAACAACAATCAGCGTAGTTACGAAGGAAATACTTCGTTGTTTGGAGACAGGTTTCACCGAGCGGCTATTATGCGCGAGACTTCATATTAGCCACAAAGTCAGAAAAATCTGTTCGTAAAATTACGTTATAAAAAGTATTTTTCCAGTCTCACCTGTGAAAGGTAATCCCATGTGATCTTGTTTGGACGGTAAACCTGTTGGTACAGTTAAACGCAGCACATGAATGAAGCATCTTTATTCTCGGCTACTGTCTAGACGCTATACCAGAGACGGCTGAAGAATCTCCACTTTGCCACATCCAATATGGCGGCGAGGATGACGTATGATTCTACGCAGAAGGCAGCGTCTATGTTTATATGTCTATGGGTAGAGCAGGGAAAGATGGGAAACGTGCGGAGCAGAGGAGCCTCAGGAGGGGGATTGAGAAACACTGTTTTAGATGATGATGAGGGTAACGGTGCTTCCTGTCTTTAGGCCGTGTGGGCCGGTTGGGGTCACGCATCAGAAAACCCAAAGCTACCAGAGCTGCTCCAAAAAGCGGGAATTTCATTTTTAGGTACGGCTGCAGAAATAAATGCCTCTTCATTTCCCCTTTGGTTGACTCTGTATGTTTTCTCATCTAATTATCTTGTGTGTATTAACATTCCAGCAAGTTTAAAGCACATAAAATTGCAGATCTCTCTCTCTCTCTTTCCAGTAAAACCATTTCCCAAAACATACTGTTACTTTTTAATGTTGTATATTTTAAATATTCCTGTGTGTGTTTGTCCAGGACCTTCCAGTCAGGCCATGTGGGCTCTGGGAGACAAAGTGGCATCTTCCATTGTAGCTCAGACTGCAGGAATCCCCACTTTACCCTGGTCTGGATCTGGTAACGTCTTCCTCTTTACTACCGTCTTCTTTTTCTGACTCAACACACAGGCTTTCACTCATATATATTAGGGCTGTCGAAGTTAACGCGATAATAACGCATTAACGCGATCTCAATTTATTGCGATTTAAAAAAAATAGTGGCGTTAACGCAAATTCTAATTTGGCCCTGCGAGCCACCCGTAGTTCCTGTTGAGGCTTGTCGCGCGCTGCTTCAATAAGAGTACGTGTGAGTGATGGAGAAAGGCATAGACATATAAATATAGACGCCGCATTCTGCGTAGAATCATACGTCATCCTCGCCGCCATATTGGATGTGGCAAATTGGAGATTCTTCAGCCGTCTCTGGTATAGCGCCTAGACAGTAGCCGAGAATAAAGATGCCTCATTCATGTGCTGCGTTTAACTGTACCAACAGGTTTACCGTCCAAACGAGATCACATGGGATTACCTTTCACAGGTGAGACTGGAAAAATACTTTTCAATACTGTTCCTTCCGTCTTCAGTTTCCCAGCTCATCTCCACCAGGGAGGTGTAGAGTTATAAGCAGTGAGAATTAGAGAATACCGTGCCACACTATGAGGAACGTATGACGAATATTTTTAACCTTTCTGAATGTGAAGGAATCAGTGATGTATTTTGTTTTGGTATGACGTTAGAACCTGGCCGAACTCAGTTTGGCGCTCATTCAGAATATTGACGGGTATTTCGCACACTATTTATAACCATCACATTAAAAGTTATATGTATTGTTTTGATGCCTGTTTGTTTCCCAAATATATACGTGTGTGTCTTAATGGGTGAATAAAAGGCATCGAGTTAAATCTTATTGTAGAAAGGGGCTGTATGAAGTTCAGTCCATTTACTTGCATTGGTTTACGGGGAAGATTTGCCACATCCAATATGGCGGACACTCTGACGTATCCCAGCAACGGGGCCACCAGCTCAATGCGGCGTCTATGTTTATATGTCTATGGAGAAAGGTCTGTTAAACGGGAAGTTTCATTTCAAAAGTAGAGTGTGATTGAGTTGGTTTTGGAATGCACTTTGCAGTTCTAAAATGCTTTTGTAAAGTGAGATGTCAGTATGCTGTAGCACTGTGATATGACACTAAATGTCTTTATTGAAGTCCAACTGCAATGTATTTTTGTTTGCACAGCACTGTGAAGTCCTATAGGCTGTGACTGAATACAACTCCGGCACAATTGAAGTTTTATTTCATTTTTATTTTCTTTTGTCACACATGTCTGAACTGAGACACAGTAGTCTGTGACTACATGTTTTATATTTGAGACTACAGCTCCCTAATGCATCACACAATCCAATTTTATATTTTGTATGTTCAGTACTGCCTAGTATGTGAGTGAATAAACTCCCTTACCATTTTCTCTTGTCCCAGCAGTTTTTAACAAGCACTTTTAGCATAAAATGTGTTCACCATTTTAATTGTAACATTTCACTTGAAAAGCCTTATTCATTTACACGGATTTTAAAAAATGCGATTAATCGCGATTAACTATATGAAATTCTGAGATTAATCGCGATTAAATTTTTTAATCGTTTGACAGCCCTTATATATCTATAAAAGGGCTGTCAAGCGATTAAAATATTTAATCGCGATTAATGTCGCGACTGTCATAGTTAACTCGCAATTAATCACAATTTAATTGCACATTTTTGTCACATGAAAAACCATTGTAATTTTCTTATCAGCATAAAAAAGTGAATGGGCTTGCTCACCGTTCGAACTACGGGGGTACTCGGGGGATCCGAGATCCCCTGAAACAGACATGAGATCCCTTGAAAACATGATTTGGGAAATGTTGGGGGGTCTCTAAAATATTGGCAAAATAATGTTTATTGACACAGCAATCGTGTGTAACGGGAAGCATTTGCATATCCGAATGAGCGCGCGATGGAGATCCGCGCTCTGAGACAAGCGCAAGCACCCCCCCCCCCCCCCCCCCCAGGGGAAAAAAAGGGACCCCCCCGAAAATATCGGCATAGTTCGAACACTGGTTGTACCAATTTTTTTTTTTTTTTAATTGCAGAGCATAACGCGTCTTGTCACAGCCACTGCGAAGTCGGGCTGGAGCTGCCGATGGGAAAACGAAACCTAAGCCGAGCACCGTGGCTCTTCGGGGGAGGGCAGAGGACTCTGGCTGTGCGGGGCGTGGCGTCATGTCACAGAGCGTTAATCTCGCGATAAAAAAATTATCGCCGTTAAAATTGAGTCAAGTTAATGCGTTAATAACGTGACATTTTTGACAGCACTTATATACACACAAACAAGGTTTTCTCCTCCCTTTTATATCTGCGCACAATAAAAGATTGCAGTCCAGCGAGTCCTTGACATGTTAAAGCATCGTTCCTAAAACCTGCTGAAAGCTGAGAGTGATTCTTTTGCTGATAAATATTCTTTGGGTGTCCGTATTCTGGTATATTTCCTACCCTGGTAGTTATTAATCTAGCTGCTGTTCCATTTCTCGTTATTCTCTGTACAGGACTGAAGGTAGCGTGGGGAGAGGAAGAACAGAGACTGGGTCACATGATCAGCGTTCCGCCCGAGCTCTACACCAAAGGCTGCGTTAGAGACGTGGACGAAGGCCTCGCTGTAAATACGGCACTCGGTTCACATTGTTTAATGCACATTTTTACGCACGTTAACTCAGGATCCTCTGCGGTTTATTTACATTTCCTTTTCACTTGAATAACTGGTTTATCAGTGATATTAATAATCACCATTTTGACTAATAATCTATTTTATTCATGTGAGACGGGAGCTGTAAATGTTACAGCTGTTATATGGTGTGTGTGTGTGTGTGTGTGGTTGTAGGGTGCAGAGAAGATTGGCTATCCTGTAGTGATCAAGGCATCGGAGGGTGGAGGAGGGAAAGGAATCAGGAAAGTGGACAGTGCTGAAGAGTTCCCCAACTTTTTCAGACAGGTTCTCACACACACACACGCGGGTACTGTAGATAGATCAGTGCTGTATACGGATGTTCGAAATGAACGCTGTAGATGAAGATCTTGGATAAATGATTGAACGGAAGGCTGCTGTAGTTGGATGCTGTTGGCTCGAGACTCCACGTAGTTGCTGTGCTGTGGGTTAACAGTGCTGAAGTATTACATCATGCACTATATCTGTGTGATGGTTGATTTAAAAAAAAATAGTAAAGAAATTGTATATAACATTCGATCAGGTCCAGGTGGAGGTGCCCGGCTCGCCCATCTTCATCATGCAGCTCGCTCAGCACGCACGTCACCAGGAGGTGCAGATCCTGGCAGATGAGTACGGAAACGCCATCTCGCTGTTCGGAAGGGACTGCTCCATCCAGAGGCGCCACCAGAAGATCATCGAGGAGGCTCCAGCTACCATCGCCTCATCCTCCACCTTCCAGCAGATGGAGAAGGTCAGCTTTTAAAATATCTAGCAGTAATACGTCGAGGTGAAAAGTTGTGTGAAATTATCATTATCATTTATGAACCACAATTTGAGGGTTGTTTATGTATAATGTGTTGGTTTGTTTTTTGTCAGTATGCGGTGCGCATGGCTAAGATGGTGGGCTATGTGAGTGCGGGGACAGTAGAGTACCTGTTTTCAGAGGACGGCAGTTTCCACTTCCTGGAGTTGAACCCCAGACTGCAGGTGGAGCATCCGTGCACAGAAATGATCGCAGACGTTAATCTTCCAGCTGCCCAGCTACAGGTCCTGAACACCTCACGTACAGCATGCATCACGTTACACACTCGCACCTGGAAATGCTAAGCGTCTACATACTTATTATGAATAGTAATAATAATTAAAGCATTCCCAGAAATACGAATTAATTTTAATTTGTTGCATTTATAACACCGTGCATTTCTATATAATTGTATTCATTTCTGTAGATAGCGATGGGGATCCCGCTGTACAGGATTAAGGACATACGTGTGCTGTATGGTGAGTCTCCGTGGGATGATACCCCCATTAATTTTGAGGATCCGGAGTCCGTCCCTTCTCCTCGGGGACACGTCATCGCCGCTCGCATCACCAGCGAGAACCCGGATGAGGTGAGTGAGGATGGGATTCGGCAAAACCCCACCGTTTTTAAATTACAGGATTAACGTAGGCGCGTGTTTGTCTTGTGCAGGGCTTTAAGCCGAGCTCGGGTACGGTGCAGGAGCTGAATTTCCGCAGCAGTAAGAACGTGTGGGGGTACTTCAGCGTGGGGGCCACAGGGGGCCTTCACGAGTTCGCTGACTCGCAGTTCGGGCACTGTTTCTCCTGGGGAGAGAACCGAGAGGAGGCCATCTCGTCAGTATCATCACTCATATCACATTATTACTGCTCCACGTTCCACTGCAGCTCTGTCTGGCGTTTAGGACGTCAGTGAATATGGTTTCGTACAGTTTCTGTGTAAAATCCTTAAAGAAAGAGTTTTTGAAGAAAACTGGTGTATGGCCTAAAATTACAATTTTTCACAACAAAATATTTCATAGTCCATTTCCAGAAAATGTTATTTGTCATAAAAGCTTGCTTGGGTCTTGGTCAGTCTGCATTTGTAATAATGTTTCTGAAAATGGACTACAATGGGAATCATGTTTGAATGAATGCTCTTTTATAGCTCATAGGCAACGGTTTTAATTTTATGCACATTTGAAACTTTATATGTTAAAAACCCCTCTGTAATTTTCTTCTGGTCTCAAGAAGTATTGTTAATAAGTAATAATTAAAATAAGTTAGCGCGGATCGTGGCGAATTTCTGTTGTCTGTTTTCATGACCACTCAGCGCGTGACGTCATTTAAGCCAAACAAACCGCTTGCGTTGAGTCCACTTCCGTTTACTTACATTGCTGTTCGGCTTGAGTGGAGACGTGCGTTCAGGAATTTCCAAAGAAAAACCCCCATGCCTTATTGTTGTGCAGCGAACTGTAACAACGGGACCGGTTCAGGAAGAAGTTTTTACCTTTTTCCGAGAGGAGAAGAGGCGGAATGAGAGGGTTGGCTTTTTCCGAAAAAGGAGAAGAGGCGGAGAGAGTGGATTGTGCGCGTGAAACAAAATCAAGCAGTCAAAGAAGAAACGGAGCAGCAACGCTCAAGCACAAAGGAGAAGATTGGAGGGAAACATTTTTACTTTTGCTTGCAATTGACAAGTCAAGAATCCTGAGGGATCCTGTACAATCACTGTGGAAATGAGACAAAGGGATATTTCCTCGCTTAGAGTCGGCTATAAATAGTATAATGCCGTGGATGGCAGGCTAATGTGGCCTACCGGCGCGCTGTCCAGTAATCGTTCCCTATATCCACTAGGGAGGGCGGGTTAATTATTCTTCAAAAGGGCTCTTATTTAGTATTACGACGAAAGGAATTGATCATAACTACCAGGATAAATCATTTGGGCGCGAGTCTTGTTGAGGTCCGGGGTCACCGCGATCAGAGTCGGCCGAGTCGCTGTCCGATTCCGAGGCCACACGGTCAAACCAGTGAGCCACATTCACCGATTGCTTCGCAACGGCCATAGGTTCATACAGATACGGTTTCACCTCTCGATATTTAACTTGGAGAGTTCCGACTTCAAAATCGCTCTCGCTTTCAGACATTTTACACAACCTCTCACGACCAGAGTCCGTACACGTGTGCTCGGTTCGCAGGTAAACACAGAGCTGCTCCCAGTCTGTTTGGCTTAAATGACGTCACGGCAACGGTCCCCTGGCGGTGAAAGTGCGCATAAGTGAGATGTAAACAAACCTTCGGAAATTGGACAAAAAAGTATTTTAACCATTTTAGGGTGCAAATTAGACACCAGGAAGATTGAATTTGCTTTTGGGTCGTTCTTCTAGACAATAAAGTTGATATTCTACGTTTCATCTCTGACCGTTGCCATCTCTGACCGTTGCCTATGACCTTTAACTGTACTTTTTTAAAAATAAAATACTAAAAATGCACACAAATGATTTGGTCTTAAACTATATTGAATGAACCTGCGTTTGTTTCGTGAGCAAGTGTTAAGACTGGAGTGCATTGCTGTGTGCAGTAACATGGTGGTGGCCATGAAGGAGCTGTCTATCCGGGGAGATTTCAGGACCACGGTGGAGTATCTGATAAAGCTGCTGGAGACGGAGAGCTTCAGGAACAATGATATCGACACGGGCTGGCTGGACCACCTGATCGCTGAGAAAGTGCAGGTACGAGTCTGACTGGATCAGTAACGCCAGGCGTGAGGTCGGCTCTGGTGTGGGCTAGTGGTTTAACATACCCGTCTGTCTACTCATACCTGCCTGTCTGAGTTTCTGTTTAAACCCTAAAATGTGTGTGTTCTGTGCAGGCGGAGAGGCCGGACACCATGCTGGGGGTGGTGTGTGGAGCTCTACATGTCGCCAATGCCACGTTCAGGAAAAGCATGTCTGACTTTCTGCACTCTCTGGAGAGGTGAGCGGTTTACACATGAATTACACATTTCTAATCAGATCAGATTTACATTTAAGCAAAACTCATTTTTAGTTATCCATGCAATAAATATACACCGTTTTTCAATGTGATTTTGAATATTTTATTTTATTTTTTTAAAAGAGGTCAGGTGTTACCTGCTGCCAGTCTGGTCAACACCGTGGAGGTGGATCTGATCTATGAGGGGATCAAATACTGCCTCAAGGTAATGAAATTATGAACTCTAAAGGGTTCTCTCTAATATACACTTATTTAAAATGAAACCTGTATTAGTAACCCATAATGTTTTTCTTTGTAATTGGTCAACAGGACTCAATAAGCATTTTATAAATCTTAATCATCATTTCTTTATAATTTAACCTAGTTTTTTAGCCTGGCAAGCCAGACTAAATGTGAATATTTAGTCTGGCCTCGATCCGTAGACATTTCCGACGGGTGTAGGACGAACAACCCGCTGTCTTTCAAACTGTGTCTGTGCGTATAGGCCAACGCTCTGACCAATCAGCGCAACTGTGACGTAGTCAGAGCGACAGAAAGCAGTGGGGGAGGCCTTGAAATAAATAATTTTTCAAAATGCGTATTAATTAATAAACAGGTTCTAGATATTAAGAAGTTTGGAGATAATGACCACAAGTTTGGAGTCTGTACCACATACACTCATTTTTTTTCCAAGTGTTTTTCAAGGGTTTGCTTAAACTGTTTTTGAGAGTTTTTATTTAGTGGTGTTTGGTGAAATAATTTCCCTTAAATTTAAAATAACGGGAAAATAAGAAACAATCAAAAAGTAATGTTTCAAAGCTGTTTATTAATTCTTCGTACTGCACAAACTAGCCCCATCCTTTTGGCTACGAGCGGAGCCAGCTGGTAGATCAGACTTTTGCCATAGCCGGTCGGCAAAACAGCGAAAACATCCTTCTTGAAAAGGAATGAGCGGAGAGCCTCTTCCTGCTCATGTTTCAACGAAAACTCCAAGTCTAATTCTTCTAAAACTGATTCCAAAGCGGAGTCAAACGCGCGCTGTTCACTAGCCGTAGCCATCTTTCCTGTTGCGATTTCTCCAGCGTCGCGCAGCTTTGTCGTCACTCCTGCAAAAGCCCGCCCAAAGAATCCAAACAAAAACCTTGCGTTGTGATTGGCGGGCACGATTTGATGCCCGGGGTGTTTTTGTTTATATGGTGCGAGGCTAGACCCACTCGCTAGGCAAAAATATTTTTGGCCGCTAGGCGGGTGGGTCTAGTTTACTAGGCTACTAGTTTTTAAGAGAAATGCCACTTTATAATATTCATAAAGTGTGTGTGTGTGTTGATGTAGGTGGCCCGTCAGTCTCCCACCACGTATGTGATCATCATGAACGACTCAGACATCGAGATCGACGTCCACAGGCTGAGCGACGGTGGCCTGCTCCTCTCTTACAGCAGCAGCAGCTACACCACCTATATGAAGGAGGAAGTAGACAGGTTACACTTCCTGTTTCTTAACCTTTTCCTCTTAGTTAATACGTCCTACAGAATACTTTCCTCCCCTCGTGTACAGTTTTAGGGCTGATTCATGGTGATAAACTGTATAATAGTTATACATTGTGTGTTAGGGTGCATCAGTTGCCCTCACTTTCATAAAATCTGATGCATTTTTGTTTGGGTGTTCCTTTTCACCAATAAAGACAGCCTGTAAAATTTTTTGACCATATTCAAAAGTCTAATGGTGGCACCATGAGGTTCATTTTTTGCCAAAAAACGCTTATTTTATGTTTTCGCGTAAGGTTTGAATCACAATGTTGGACTCCATTTATTGATTTCTTGTGAGCCAGAGATCATATTTAAGAACCTTTGCAAGGGATTGAGAAGCATTAATGTGATTCATAATACATTTGTATTGTTTAAAAGTAGTTGAACAATGATTCAATGAACAGCTAAAACTCAAACTGTGCTTGATGATATATTTAGAATATGGACTAAAAATGTGTATCTAAGATATTTGTTATACTCTATAAGGTGCCATAATGATTCATGAAAAGTGATCGAAATTTTGTCATAAAAGTCATAAAATAGCAGCTTTTTCCATAACTTTGAGCTCCTGGTGCCACCATTAAACTTTTGAATTTTGTCAAAATATTTCACCCAGTGTGTTTTTTTTCTTACCAAAAGGAACATAAAAACAAAAATGCATCATGATTGGAGGAACTTTTCATTTTTAGGGGGCAACTGATGCACCCTATTGTGTATGTGTGTGTACATTTGCAAGTTTCTTTTAGATAACACTTTAGTTTTAGGGTTAATTAGATCACGCAAAGAGGTTTTAATTTCTGATTTAAAAAAAAAAAAAATGGATTCCTCTGTAGTTACCGGATCACCGTGGGCAATAAGACGTGTGTGTTTGAGAAGGAGCGCGACCCCACGGTGCTGTGTTCACCCTCCGCTGGGAAACTGCTGCAGTACATAGTGGAGGATGGAGAACACGTGATGGCAGGATGTCCATACGCTGAGATCGAGGTGATTTAAATACAGCAGTGAAACAGAAGAAATGTGGAGAGGTTTAAAGCTTTAGCGCGAGTGTATACAGTTTTAAACAAGCTGCTCATGGTTTTATTGTTTTATGCCCTGCTTTTATGTTCTAGTCATAAATGAATGGTATCGTATTGACATGTTAATATAATAACGTGTGTGTGTGTGTGTGTAGGTGATGAAGATGGTGATGACGCTGAGTGTGCAGGAATCTGGCTCTGTTCATTTTGTTAAGCGACCCGGCGCCATGTTAGAACCCGGCTGCGTGGTGGCTCATATCGACCTGGACGACCCGAGTACCATTCAACCTGTAATATAATCATACAATCACAACTCTGTCCTTATCAACTAAACCTCCTTTATGTGCATGTTATAAAAACACTGAGCTGTTTGTACGGTACAAATAAATATAATGCAATAATCTCACGTCCTTGATTGTGCATTTCTGCAGGCGCAGCTGAACACGCAGCCCTTACCTGCGCAGGAGCCGCTGCCCATGGTGGGGGAGAAACTGCACCAGGTCTTCCACAGCGTGCTGGAGAACCTGATGAAGGTCATGGATGGATACTGCCTTTCAGAACCTTACTTCAGCAACAGAGTGAGACACACACACACTGTTTACGAACATTAGCATTAGCACCAACTAGCTTCTAATAGCTTTATGACACTCATAATCGCATCATGAGTCTTCATTTCGTTCAGTCGGTTAATCCCTGTACACTTTCCCAGAGTGAATTACTCGTAAGGACTCTTATCTTCACACGGTGCACTGTTGTGTGTGTGTGTGTTCTCATGATCTGATGCATTGCCTCCTCACTGCTCGTTTGTTTAGCTGAGTAAGTGGGTGGACTGTCTGATACGGACTCTACGCGATCCCTCGCTCCCGCTGCTGGAGCTGCAGGACATCATGACCAGCATCTCGGGTCGTATCCCCGTCGCGGTGGAGAAGGTCATCCGCAAGGTCATGGCCCAGTACGCCAGCAACATCACCTCTGTGCTCTGCCAGTTCCCCAGCCAGAGGGTGAGTTTAGGTTTATCGACCGCATGGGTTTCCTCCCAAAATCATGTGTGCGTGGATTAGCGAGGCTAAACTGCCCCAGAGGTGTTGATGTGTCTGCATCCTTGGTGAATCCTCTCCCCTTGTCCCTGATGATGTCGGGATAGTCTCTTGATTCGTCATGACCAGGATAAAAATGAATAAATGCATTATACGCTATCTAATGTACAATTAACAAGCCTGGTTTCATTTAAATTATCTTTAAAGCATCTGGCACATCAAGAAATAGTCTTTTTCTTTTCGCTCTGATGTGGAGTATGATTTCTGGAAACGTGTTGTATGTTCGCTTTGCTTTAGATTGCGAATATCCTGGACACTCATGCAGCCACGCTGCAGAGGAAAGCAGACCGCGAGGTTTTCTTCATGAACACTCAGAGCATCGTGCAGCTCGTGCAGAGGTGAGTCGTGTCGAGTTAACGCTCCTGATCTCTGTCTGTAGTGTGTTCAAGAGTTAGAGGTCATATCTCAGCATTACTGTAGAACCAGAGTGGTGTGTGTGTGTTTAAAGGAGAACTGAAGTCATTTTTAAACTTGCTTTATTTCTTAGTGTTATTCGGTTACATGTTCGGTTTTAGTAACCTTATATCGTGACTCGTATTGGCAACTAATTGCAATTAAATATTATACTTCTCGGCCTATTCGGTTTTTAGCCGTGTTGAATTTAGTTCATTTGGTCCACAGCAGGCGTCGCTTATCCACGCGATCTTCACAAGACTTCGAAACGTGAAGTGTCAGCCAGGTGTCAGTGCCGCCATTTTGAAAACTGTTTTCCAAACGAAGTATTGCACAAAAACGAGTTTAAATGACGATTACTGCCTACTTTTTTCAAACTTTCCTGATTGCTATCAAAACAAACAAAACCTCTGGCTTGATTACATCAGTATTCGAAAGAGGGCGCGCGTGTCTTTTTTTGCGGTCGCGCTGAAAGAAATCAAAAGTCTCAAATGTGATTTAATAAAAGGCAGCGGCAAAGAAAGTGTTCAGCCTTGATTTAAAAGAACTGAAAGCTGCAGGTACTTTTGTATTGATTAATGTGTGAAATGCGCTCAGTATAATATGGATTTATCAAAAAACACATGCATGCATTTATTATTTTGAAACCCACGAGCCGACTGATCTGGCATGTTTTAATTGTGCGACAGTAATGATGTAAATACCAGCGCGATGGACTCGTGTCCCAAAGAGTTTTTACGTTTTACCAATAAGCTCAATGTACACTACCGTTCAAAAGTTTGGGGTCACCCAGACAATTTTGTGTTTTCCATGAAAAGTCACACTTTTATTTCCCACCATAAGTTGTAAAATGAATCGAAAATATCGTCAAGACATTTTTCTGGCCATTTTGAGCATTTAATCGACCCCACAAATGTGATGCTCCAGAAACTCAATCTGCTCAAAGGAAGGTCAGTTTTATAGCTTCTCTAAAGAGCTCAACTGTTTTCAGCTGTGCTAACATGATTGTACAAGGGTTTTCTAATCATCCATTAGCCTTCTGAGGCAATGAGCAAACACATTGTACCATTAGAACACTGGAGTGAGAGTTGTTGGAAATGGGCCTCTATACACCTATGGAGATATTGCACCAAAAACCAGACATTTGCAGCTAGAATAGTCATTTACCACATTAGCAATGTATAGAGTGTATTTCTGATTAGTTTAAAGTGATCTGCATTGAAAAGAACAGTGCTTTTCTTTCAAAAATAAGGACATTTCAAAGTGACCCCAAACTTTTGAACGGTAGTGTATAGTCCTCTATATAGTAATTCCCTATATAGGGAGTAGGTAGTAGTGAACGAGTGAGTGATTTCGGACACAGGGAACGTTGGCAGATGTTGGTGACTTTGATTTCCACTGCACGTTTTACTTCCGTCCTACAAAGTCTTGCACAGGTCTCAACGAATCTCATTTACGGCCATTGCTTTGCCATATGGACTGATGTATATTACAGAGCATATTTCAAACACTCAGAACTTGCTATAGTATGGAATCAATTTTGTGCCAAAATGTTCATACAATACTTTTGAAATATCAAACAAAAACGACAAATCAAAAAAAGAAAAAATAAATAAATTTTTTTAGACTGGCAAACAAATTATTCGTGTAATCGTGCAAAATATCAGTCTATTACTCTTCAGAAACCTTTTTATTTTTGTTCCGCGTCTTTCTCAGTTTTGTTTGCCGTAATTTATTTTGGTTGCGATTCCAGCTTTCTCGTTTGCGCTCCCTGACTTTCTGCTTGCAGTTTTGGCACAAACTTCCCGTGTGGGCGGGCTGTCCAGGAATGCATTCCCATTGGCTAACTTGTGTTTGACTGACAGCTGCGCTCAGCCATTCCCTACTCGGATTCTGGCGGACTGTTTGCCGAGTGACCGATCCATTGACGTTTAACAAGGATCGAGTGGACTTCAGTGGCGACTATGATATTGAATTAATTCAATAAAGTGTAAATTCAATATCATAGTCGCCACTGAAGTCCACTCGATCCTTGTTTACCGGCAATGGATCGCTCACTCGGCAAACAGTCCGCCAGAATCCGAGTAGGAAATGGCCGCAACAGCCTCCGGGGGAATGGCTGAGCGTAGCTGTCAGTCAAACACAAGTTAGCCAATGGGAATGCATTCCTGGACAGCCCACCCACACGTGAAGTTTGTGCCAAAACTGCAAGCAAAAAGTCAGGGAGCGCAAACGAGAACACTGGAATCGCAACCAAAATAAATTACAGCAAACAAAACTGAGAAAGACGCGGAACAAAAATAAAAGGTTTCTAAAGAGTAATAGACTGATATTTTGCACGATTACACGAATAATTTGTTTGCCAGTCTAAAAAAATTTTTTCTTTTTTTGTATTTTGATTTGTCGTTTTTGTTTGATATTTCAAAAGTATTGTATGAACATTTTGGCACAAAATCGATTCCATACTATAGCAGCGACAAAATAGCGATCAAACATGCGTTCCGATATTTAATAGAATTTTGATAATAAAAAATGTGCCTTCAGTTCCCCTTTAAAGGAGTACGCCACCCCCAGGTGAAATTGAGTCAGTCCCTGCAGTCCCTAGAGTTGGATGAGTGAGCCAAAGCGTTTTGTAGCCGACCCAGTCATTGCCCTGATCTAGAAACGCCCCGGTTAGCTTTAGCTTAGCGTAGTCGCTGTAATCCGGCGTGTCCAGCTAGCATTCATTGCAAAAGTGAATCAAATAACTCAAGATTTTTTATAATTATTTCTCATGACCTGTACATTCACATCGAGTACACATATCAATGCAAATTAGCACGAAGGGATTTACTAGACCAATTTATATCTGGAACTATTTTCGGCCACAGCACAGGCAAAGCACCGCTGCAGGCGCAAAGACACCACGCAGCACCTGAAAACCCTCAACTTCCGTCAATACACCAGCGTGACTACTAAGTTCTCTGCTACTAGCAGTGTTGCCAGATATTGCTGATGTTTTCCAGCCCAAAATATGTTCAAAACCCACCAAAATGCACTTGAAACCACCCAATCTGGCAACACTGGCTACTAGGCTGACACTGACAGGTGCTGCGTGGTGTCTTTGCGCCTGCAGCGGTGCTTTGCCTGTGCTGTGGCCGAAAATAGTTCCAGATATAAATTGGTCTAGTAAATCCCTTCGTGTTAATTTGCAGTGATGTGTACTCGATGTGAATGTACAGGTCATGAGAAATAATTATAAAAAATCTTGAGTTATTTGATTCACTTTTGCAACGACATGCTAGCTGGACACGCCGGATTACAGCGACTACGCTAAGCTAAAGCTAACCGGGGCGTTTCTAGATCAGGGCAATGGTTGGGTCGGCTACAAAATGCTTTGGCTCACTCATCCAACTCTAGGGACTGCAGGGACTGACTCAATTTCACCTGGGGGTGGCGCACTCCTTTAATGAGGCATTCAGAGTGATGTTTCACCCCTGAGTCAGAGTGAAAAGGAGGGAGGTAGTGATTGTTAGACAATTAAGTATTTCTTAAAGATTAATTTTTACTCGTCTTTGGAGCATGATGGGAAATGGTGCGTTCTTATGTCTCTGGAAAATAAAATGAACTAATTTATGCCAAAATTGGCTTAATTCTCATTTGAAATGTCTCTTTATGAGGTTCAGTGTTTTATTTTTCGTTGTGTTTGTGCAGGTATCGTAGTGGGACTCGAGGCTATATGAAGGCTGTAGTGTTGGACCTGCTGCGCCGTTACCTGCAGGTGGAGACACAGTTCCAGCAGGGTAACGCACACCTAAAAATCACCCCAATTTCCAGTTTCCTCTCTGAATCTACTCCGCATCACTGTACACACATCTTGCGTGTACTGTATTGGTCACTATTATAAGCAAGTCAGTCACTCTCGCACACTTGTCTCCTCCTCTCTGTGTCTCAGGGACGTATGATAAGTGTGTGATAAACTTGCGAGAGCAGCACAAGCCTGATATGACCCCCGTGCTCGAACACATCTTCTCTCATGCTCAGGTCTCCAAGAAGAACCTCCTCGTCTCCATGCTCATAGTAAGCCAAAAACGAAAGACAATTTGATTGCCAGAATACATTATTTAAAACTCTGACACATCCTTGAGCTTCTCATATAAAACTGAAAGATCTCAATCACACCATTTGCTTCTTTTTTTTTTTTTTTTACAAATTGTTCTGATGCCGTATATTTCATTCAGCTGGTAACACGTTTTCATGTCCTTTCTTCATACAGTAGGAGACATGAGCGATTACTAATCATCGTGTTTTACCCTGCTCTCAATAAGACTCCTGTTAGGGATGAACGATGGAGTCTCTTTGGAGAAATATAATTTAACAAAGCTAAATAAATTTAGCCGTCAGTGATAAAAGCTGATCTTGCTGATGAAACTGCGCTGATGGAGTCACTGGGTGTGTGATTGGCAGGATCAGCTGTGTGGGCGGGACTTGATGCAAACGGATGACGTGATGGCGGTGCTGAACGAGTTCACGCAGCTCAGTAAGATGGAGAACTCGAAGGTTGCGTTGTGTGCCAGACAGGTGAGTAGACAAGTCATGACCTTTGACCTGTTACGCATGTCAGTACTGTTGTTACTGACCGCGCAGGACTGAGTGTGCGACTGTTAGTCAGGTCAAACATGGCGTACAGTGTTGAGGTCTGGAGTGTATTGTGTAATTCTGTACACGTTTTAGTGCAGGTTTATTTTTGCCAATACGTGTTGCACTTGAAAGTGTGTTCAGGAAGATGACCCGATATGACGTTGTGCGTGTGTGTGAAGTGGTTCTCGTGTAAGGAGGAATGGTTTTTCATTCCCAGGCCTTAATTGCGTCCCACTTGCCCTCGTACGAAGTGAGACACAACCAGGCGGAGTCCATGTTCCTGTCTGCTATAGACATGTACGGCCACCAGTTCTGCCCCGAGAACCTCAAGGTAGGTGAACTTTGAAATAGTTATCTTCAGAATAATAGGTTTCCAGGAACATCTTGGATATGAAATCAAATTTTATATAGGTGTATTATAATCAAGCTGAGATTATTAGAAGGGTGTGCGTGTTTGTGTGCCCACAGAAACTCATCCTGTCTGAGACGTCCATCTTTGATGTTTTGCCCAGCTTCTTCTACCACAATAACCGTCTGGTGCGCATGGCTGCATTAGAGGTACACACACGGTTTCATTCGCCCTGTTCCTCTGATCAGTGTGGTGTTAATTTGTACAGAAGGTTATGAGATTACGTGGTGTGTTAATGATACACTACCGTTCAAAAGTTTGGGGTCACTTTGAAATGTCCTTATTTTTGAAAGAAAAGCACTGTTCTTTTCAATGCAGATCACTTTAAACTAATCAGAAATCCACTCTATACATTGCTAATGTGGTAAATGACTATTCTAGCTGCAAATGTGTGGTTTTTGGTGCAATATCTCCATAGGTGTATAGAGGCCCATTTCCAGCAACTCTCACTCCAGTGTTCTAATGGTACAATGTGTTTGCTCATTGCCTCAGAAGGCTAATGGATGATTAGAAAACCCTTGTACAATCATGTTAGCACAGCTGAAAACAGTTGAGCTCTTTAGAGAAGCTATAAAACTGACCTTCCTTTGAGCAGATTGAGTTTCTGGAGCATCACGTTTGTGGGGTCGATTAAATGCTCAAAATGGCCAGAAAAATGTCTTGACTATATTTTCTATTCATTTTACAACTTATGGTGGTAAATAAAAGTGTGACTTTTCATGGAAAACACAAAGTTGTCTGGGTGACCCCAAACTTTTGAACGGTAGTGCAGGTTCATAACAGGTTATATGTTTATAACATCATATAAGGACACACGTAGTGTGTACATGTGTGGTTAGCTGTGTTACGCTAGATTTGCAGTGCCTTGTGCAGAGTGTGTCAGAAGGGTGTGTGTGTGTGTGTGTTCAGGTGTATGTGAGGAGGGCTTATATAGCCTATGAGCTGAACAGTCTGCAGCATCATCAGATGAAGGATGGCACGTGTGCTGTGCACTTTCAGTTCATGCTCCCTTCATCCCACCCCAACAGGTGACCCCACACACACAAATGAAGCACACTCGTGTATGTTAGATGTTTGCATTCACCTGTAAGCAGTTCTTCAGCGGAGAGGCCAAAATGATGAAACTTTAACTTGTCAGCCCTGTGATTTTGCTAAAGTATGGACTCCAAGGCAAAATGTACTTAAAACCATATTTTAAAATCATCACCCCAGTTATAGCAGCGTCACTTCAGAGAAATCTTGGTTTGAATTTTAAGAAATGAAGGTTCATTTTTTTTCCTGATGCAATTCCGTTACTGACTTTTCTTTCCTTGTAAAAGATTTTGTGTTCAGTGTTAAACACGGCCAATTATCGATGCTTGTTTTAGGGTGAAAAGGCCCCATACAGCATGATGTTTATTTAATACCATTATCTTGAAGACTGCAACTAAAAAAAGTTATCACACTTTGCTGTGAACGTAATTCCATTCCTGAAGAACTCTCGATATGAGCTTTAGTTTCAGTTAAAGAGTCCTAGTGGTGCCTGAAGGGTTAAACAAATAATGAAATAATTAAATTAAAAAAAGATGTACACTCAATTAGGGGTCGACCGATAATCGGCCTGGCCGATATATCGGGCCGATATTCTGCATTTTTAGGGTTATCGGTATCGGTCATAATTTCCACCGATATGCCGATAACATGCCTTTTTGCAGCCATTTCGTTCCTAACGCGACTGTCACTGCACGTCCTTTCCTGCACTCGCCTCTCTGAGTTCAAGAACACGGTCCCGCCCACCACAACATCTGATTTGTTTGGCACAAGAGATATAGCCAATCAACACGTGTAGCTAAACGCTGTGAACTGTTTCAAGGCGGCCGTACGGGCACTCGGGCAGAAGCAGATCCCACATCAAGGAAAGGACATGCTGCTTTTGCCGCTATAAGTCACAAACACACAAGTTGCAAAAGCACAACATCATTATATGTTTACATTCTTCATCTACTGCTCGTTAAAATTGTCCATTTGCATCTGTGTAGCCAGGCAAACTTAGCTTACGGAAGGAAGCACCTGAATTAGCCTACAACCAACTAGTCTCGCTGAAACTACATGTAATGTTGTCCATAGTAAGCAGTCCCCAGCATAACGTAGGCTGCAGTCATTTTTAAATCCCCGTCTGGAAACGTTGTGAATGTGTCAGTAGTTCTACTCGAACAGTAGAATGACAGCCATACAGAGAGGTGGTCAAGGGAAGACGAAATAAAACGTAGTGTTTGTGTTCTGTAGGCTAGCGCAAGCCTACTGGCTGTTTGTTATGGTGATGAGTAAACTTCATGACGTGACTCGTGCTCAAAAAGCGCATTGCACTTGTATATGTTAGGTAACTTTATAAAGCGCTATTTGAACATTTAAACACGCCAGGTGTGATATGGTGCTAGCAGGCTGTGTAATACTGTAGGGAGTTTGTCAGGACGCTTGTTGTGGGCTCAGTAATTAATTGTGTCGTGGATGCACACTTGCTTGGATAAACGGTAATAAACAAAATACATCAATTAAACTCTTGACTTAAATGTTCTTATGCTACTTAACATTGCGCTGTAATGTACTCCACTAGTATTTATAATTCTTGCGCAAGTGATTCTCCTCGCTAGCGCTTCTGATTCGGAAAGCGATATACTCTTAAAGGAGCAGCCGCTCCTTTTAACCAGAGCTTTTAACACTCCATTCTCACTTTCTCTATCCAGAATCCAGAGTGTATTTTCATTTATTTTCCACTGAAAATGGTGAGCTGTAATATAGTAGGGAGTGATTTATTTTTTTATTGGTGAATTTTTATTTTATTATTATTTTATTTCTCATTTTATTCTAACTAATGTTTGACTTTATTGTACAAATGCTGCTGGCATCTCCCTGCACAAAATTTCATGTTCAATTTTACAATTAAACATACATTTCATGGATATGAAGGTCTGTGTCAGTGTGTGCTATGTTTAATTTCATGTGAATTATAATGTTTACATTTATTGGTTGCACATATCGGTTATCGGCATCCCAATTCCATAATAATCGGTATCGGCCCTGAAAAAAACATATCGGTCGATCCCTACACTCAATACCAATTAAAATAATATTAATGAATTATAATATCCTATTTGATTATATTTGGCAACAAGTATTTAAAGTTGTAAATAATATATAAAATAAATATAAAATAAAAACTTTTGGCTCAATCTTAAAATAACAGAATTGTCAGAATATACAGACGCATGCAGTTATGAAATAAATTTATCAATACAAGAAAATAAAGTACAACACTATTCAGCATGATCTGCTTCAGAACTATTTATTGATCTGTAAATGTTTTTAGGTCTTTGATTACGAACAACAACGTTAGCAACAGATCACTTCGACTGGAAGTAAGAATGTAGACGTGTTAGTGTTCAGTGATTAAACGTGCAGAAGTATAAAGTCGACAACTTTAGTTTGACTTTTTAAAGCAGTAAATCCATAAAGTGTTTAAAGACTTTCCTTCTTTGTTAGTTTTTTTTTTTTGTACTTTGTCTCTTGTGTGTGTTTTGTGGTAAGAGAGCTGTCCATCAGAGTGAGTCACTCCATTCCCAAACCCATGTAATTCTCTCTCTCTCTCTCTCTCTCTCTCTCTCTCTCTCTCTCTCTCTCTCTATCTATCCCTTTAAGTAACTAATGAGCACTCGGTGCTAACTCTCTCCATGCTAATGGTGTTAAACCTCTGTGTTTGCTGGTGTTTTTCCCCCCTACACTGAAATTAATTTCCTTCTTCGTGTGTTTAAAGGGGACAATAAATATTCTGCTTACTCTCACCATGCTAACAGTGCTAACGGGGCTAAACATCAGATTCTGCTGCGTTATATTGGGCAGTAGTGCAGTGGCCTTGTTCATCCAGCCTGAAGTGATTTTATCTGCTCGAAGAAGCAGCAAATTTTAAATGATGTGTACACACACACACACACACACACACACACACACACACACACACACAGGCAGAGTGGTTCTCTTACTGGATGGGATGCCAGTCGTTTTGTTTGTTTGCTTTATTATTAGTAGTAGTTATAAATTATTAATGAATTAATTGATTTATGGATTTTTAGAATTGTATCACATTTATTGCAGAATCATTAATGCAGAAGACACCAAATAAACATCTTAGACAAAATGCATATAAAATTCTAGGGCTTTTTTCAGTAAATAATATATTTATAGCAACATCTCCTCCGTTTCATGTGAATAAACACCCTGAGGATAAACGTGTCACCTTCTATCTTTAACCCGGTGATAATCCAGAGCTTTTTATTTTTTTTCCTTACACGTAAGGCATGTAAAGGTTCGAGGTTGAGGCTGATGAACCCTCTCACTAACACTGCTCTCTGAATGCTCTCGTTACAGAGGTAGCAGCCCCACGTTGAACAGGTAGAGTACGAGCTCCTCCCTGCCAACCAATCAGCTGCCTGGCTGTGTGCACCAGTGCATGCTGGGTGCTCTCTGCTGCTTTTCCTTCAGTCCAATAAGACTTAATTCCCTTCAGTCGTCTTCAGATCAGTTTGTGAATGTAGGGGGATGGAGTGATAATTCAGCCATGACAACATGGCTGATGATGAACAGTGTTTTTTGAATTTGATCTAAATTAATTAATTTTAATTGTCTGAATTGTTTGAGCTCCCAGTCAGGACGGGCAGCTTGATGAAGAGGAACCTTTTTTTTTTCACACAAATGTAGATGAGCTCTGAGGATTTGATGAGCTGCGCTTACTAATGCAGATAAACAGAGTGTAGATCAGTGTGGCGAGATCTAGAGAATAAACAGGAACAGGATTCTACATCTGTAGCAGCTTCAGTACAATCAGCATGCTGTTCTTTCCAAAACTCTCTCTCTCACACGCACGCACGCACATGCAGGTTGCCGGTGAGCGGGATGGGGCAGTTTGATTCAGTGCAGCGCCAGGGCAGTGAGCTTTTCCTGGATGGGGCGCTGTCTCCTCCCTGTCAGAGGATGGGAGCCATGGTGGCCTTCCAATGCTTCGATGACTTCAAAAGGTAATGCGTGTGTGTACGCACTGTTGTGTATGGTGGTGATGTGTAGTTCTAGAGAGACTGAAACTATAACAGTATCTGTGTTTCTGCATGTGCAGGTGTTTTGATGAGGTCATTTCCTGTTTCTCTGACCCACTGTGTGAGAGCACACTGTTCTCTGAGACTGTTTCTGATGAAGAGAGCATTAAGGTGAAAGAAAACACACACCACTCAAACATATCGTGTTGGTTTCAGTGTGGATTAAATGCTGTGCTTGTGTTGACAGAACATTCGGGAGAATCCCATCCACATCATTAACGTTGCCATTAAATCAGCCGACGCTGAAGACGACGCTTTAGTTACAGCGTTTAGAGACTTCGCACAGTCCAAAGTGAGTTCATATTTTCTGCCCATGTCCTCAAAATCACAAGTTTTCACTTCATCACCGCAGGCTGAATGTTCTGAGATTTAAAAAAAAATTATATACGTAAAATGTCAATAATTGTTCATTATATTAAAAGTACTTGTTAGAGCAGACCTGGGCATTTTACGGCCCGCGGGCCGCATCCGGCCCTTTGGTTCATTCTGACCGGCCCGCGTAAGGTTAATGAGAAATTACAAAATAAACATATTTTCTAATTTTACCTCATGCATGGACTGAATGTGCATTGCTTTTATTTTGAAGTTGTGTTCAACAAAAACGCAATGCGCGCGACATGAAATCCCACGAAACCTAATCCCGCGATAACTACTTCCGTAATTTGTCCAGACCAACCACAAACTTGTACGTCATCCTTCAAACGGTCCAGCCAATCACATCGTGTGACGTCACTAGCAGGCGCCGGAGCCGATCTCCGGCGAAAAGCACCAAATGAGGTGATTAAACTACAAATGTGGGCATCGTTATTATAATATGATGCATCTTGCTTGATATTTGGAGTAGAAAGACAATATTGTGATGTCTTTACTGTGTTTTGGGGTGAATGTGACTGGAAAAAAAATGGTAGAAATGTTCACATTTTGTTAACCATTGTTTTGGGAAATTTGATTGAATAAATGACATTTTTTGTAAGGCAACCTCGTTTCTTCCATACTCTTACCAGTCTTAGCAGCTTGTAAAAACAATGTTATTTACTGCTTTATATAAAGAAATGCAATTAATATTATGCAGAATTTAGTTCAGCCTTTTGGTCCGGCCCTCCACAAAATTTTCTGTTTCTCATGTGGCCTCATGGAAAAAATAATTGCCCACCCCTGTGTTAGAGAGATGCTTTTGTCCAGAGGCACCTGAAAATTCTGGCAGAACCCAATCTTTCTCTCTCTCTCTCTCTCTCTGACAGGGTTTTATTCTCTCAGCAGAAACTCAGCACGGGCTGTAATTAGGGATGGCGAAAACTAAAAAAAATCTTGACCGACCACCGAGCCTCATTAGCCGGTTAAAGTCGGTTAACCTATGAGTTTAAACAGGGATGCAAACGGCGCGCCTTTTTCACGGCTCATGCAGATCCGATTTTTTTTTGGGGGGGGGGTTGGAGTGTCTGAATAATTTCATCCGAGTAAATTCTGTATTAAAATTACTACATAAGCAAATGCCGTTACAGTCCATGAAAAAGTCGGCATCTGCGCCTTTAGTTTGTGTGGAGAGATCTGATCTGCAGTAACATGCATTGTTGGCGACAGACCGAAACATACTTTCAGAATGCACTGGCCAAGGCAGGACTAAACTCCATGTGCCTTCTAATAATAATTAAAAAAAAAAATAGTAATTTGTAAGCTAAAAAGTCTGTGTCTACACTTTTATTGTTTCGCCGAGTGGCAGCTGTGTTCAACTGGAGCGGGACATGACTGAATGGGTGTTTCTGATTTGTCAGCTGTCTTTAACTGGGGCGGGACATGACTGAATGGGTGTTTCTGATTTGTCAGCTGTCTTTAACTGGGGCGGGAGGGCGGGACATGACTGAATGGGTGTTTCTGATTTGTCAGCTGTCTTTAACTGGGGCGGGACATGACTGAATGGGTGTTTCTGATTTGTCAGCTGTCGTCCTTACACCCATGGCATGCCCCAAGCGTTTACAAACACAGAATTCCAGGTTCTCCGCTCCAAAATCGGCAGCTTCAAAACGATTGATTTTTTTTTTTTTCACCGACAACCAAAAAAAAATTAACCGGTTGACGTTGATTCGGTCAACCACCGGTCAAACGGTCATCGGTTAACATCCCTAGCTGTAATGCTGAACGTCTCGGTGTTCTAATGATTTCTTTTCATTTTCTGTCAGAAATCCGTGCTGTACGAATACGGAATCAGGAGAATCACCTTCCTGGTGGCACAGAAAGTATGTGAATCATTTGCATTTCAGAATAACTGAAGTAGTGTAAACATTATATGAAATAGTTATATATTTTTAATGTGTATGATTATATACCTGAATGTTCTTATTTTCTTACTGTATAGAGAGAATTTCCTAAATTCTTCACATTCCGAGCCAGAGATGAGGTAAAACGATGAAAAATTATCAAAAAATGTTAATCTGCGCCCATGTGCCATATTTGTATCGAGTCTTTTGTGGCTTTTCGTGTGTGTGTGTGTGTGTGTGTGTGTGTGTGTAGTTCCAGGAGGATCAGATCTACCGGAACCTGGAGCCAGCTCTGGCCTTCCAGCTGGAGCTGAGCCGTATGAGGAACTTCGCCCTGACCGCTGTACCCTGCGCTAACCATAAGATGCACCTGTACCTCGGGGCCGCCCGCGTCAAGGAGGGCACTGAGGTCACCGACTACCGCTTCTTCATCAGAGCCATCATCCGCCACTCTGACCTCATCACCAAGGTAACAGTGTCCAGCACGTGCCACTTAATGGTTCACCTTAGAAACTGCATGCCACATAGTGGCCGTCGTGTCACATTGTGTGTTTCTGTCACATGAGAGGAGAAATTTAACCCCAAAAGGTGTATGAAGTATATGAATGATGAAGGCACCAACAGGCGAAGCCAACAGAAAACGATAACTACTGCTGGTCTTCTACAAGAATCTCCACTAAAGCAGCTTTTATCAGTGTCCAGAGATGTAGTTTATAAACACTGATGCATATTCATAATTTATATACTGTATGTAATCTAAATTAATTAAGGTTTGTGTGTGTGTGTGTGTGTGTCCATGCAGGAGGCATCATTTGAGTACCTTCAGAATGAAGGTGAGCGTTTGCTCCTGGAGGCGATGGATGAGCTGGAGGTGGCCTTCAGCAACACGTACACACGCACCGACTGCAATCACATCTTCCTCAACTTCGTCCCCACCGTCATCATGGATCCCATTAAGGTCAGCAGCAAAAGAGTATATTACCCAGATCCGTGTTCCTGTGTGTCGGGTATTAAACACTAATTCAGTTTACTTCTCCAAAACAGCGTGTTCTGATTGGCTGAGGCCAGTAATGATAACACACACAGGAGTGTATTTTCCCTAGCAGTATTAGACGAAATCCCGCCTCCTGTGCTTTGATTGGCTGGTAATACTTGATCACAAAATATCCTGTGTGTGCGCTGTTGTCAGATTGAGGAGTCGGTGCGCTCCATGGTGATACGTTACGGGCGGCGTCTGTGGAAGCTCCGAGTGCTGCAGGCTGAGCTCAAGATCAACATCCGGCTCACACCAAACAGCAACACCGTCCCTATCCGCCTGTTCCTTACCAACGAGAACGGCTACTACCTCGACATCAGCCTGTACGAGGAGGTCACAGACACGGCATCAGGCCAGGTATACACACACAACTCAACTTGTGCGAGTCAGTGATTGAGGCTGGTACAGTGTCTTGCAGAAGTATTCATCCCCCTTGGTGTTTGTCCTGTATTTTGTCGCATTACAAGCTGGAATTAAACTGGATTTTTGGAGGGTTAGCACCATTTGATTTACACAACATGCCGACCACTTTTTAAAGGTGCGCATTGTTGTTTTATCGTGACACGAACAATAAGATGAAAAAACAGAAATCTGGAGTGTGCATAGGTATTCACCCCCCAAAGTCAATACTTTTTTAGAGCCACCTTTTGCTGCAATTACAGCTGTATGTCTCTATTCAGGGTCTCCGCGGATCCTTAAAATGTCTTAAAAAGTCTTATTTTTAATATGTGTTTTTTAAGGTCTTAAAAAGCATTATATTTCGCTATTTTTTGAGCTATGGTATTAAATTTCACATGTGAGGTATTAAATTTCATCCGGGTAGCCTACGGTAAATGAAAAAAAAAACATATGTCTGGATTTTTTTTCCGCGCTAACGTTATTTATTCAACCAGCGTCGTTTGTTGTCAAGATGCTGAACAAGTAGCACAAGAGCCGTTGTGTGTCTAGCACTAGTTCTAATAGCGCAGGAACCACGCCACAGGGGGCAGTGTGTTCGTTTATCCATGTAGTAGAACCATTGAGAGTAGAGCAGACGAGGAAGAAGTGGTTGAACTTGAACATGAACGGAGATGGGGAAGTGTAAGTTTAGTAAGAAGTGGCTTGAGGAGCCAAAATACAAAAGTTGGCTAACAACAGCAACTTCAGAATATGAAGCGAGATGTGAGGTATGTCCGAAAGACATCAAGTTAACAACAATGGGCTGTAAAGCCCTTGACGCTCACTCGAAAGGGGAAAAGCATATGCGCTATGCTGCTAGTCGGGCAACAGCAGTCCCCATGCCAATGTTAGCCTCTACGGTCACAAAAAGTGCAACGCCAGCTTTAGCGTCTCCGGGTCCCAGCACAAGTGCTTTCGCGGCATTCGCCCCAACCGCTACGCTGAAGGCAGAAATACTGTGGGTTCTGCAGACGATTACCCGACACCACTCATACACTTCAAATGAAGGTGTGAGCTTATGTTCTGTTTTGTTAACTGAAGATCAATTTGTTTCCTCACTGTTTGTTTACAGCAGTACCCTACTATTAAAATATCGAGAAGGCAGCTAATGTTCTGTTTTGTAAACTGAAGATGCACTTATTTATTAAAAAAAATGCTTTGAACTTAACCTAGAGTGTGCTTTTTTTTTTTACTGGACGTATTTGTTCCGCGGTAGTGGTCTTATTTTTTATACTCGGTGATCTTAAAATGGTCTTAAAAAGTATTATTTTTGCTGGTCAGAAATGTGCAGAGACCCTGTCTATTAGCTTAGCACATCTAGCCACTGGGATTGTTGCCCATTCCTCAAGGCAAAACTGCTCCAACTCCTTCAGGTTAGATGGTTGTGTTGGTGTACAGCAATCTTCAAGTTATGCCACAGATTCCCAATTGGATTGAGCTCTGGGCTTTGATTAGGCCATTCCAAGGCATTTAAATGTTTCCCTTTAAACCACTCCAGTGTAGCTTTAACAGTATGTTTAGGATCATTGTCCTGCTGGAACATGAACCTTCGTCCCAGTCTCAAACCTCTGGCCGACTCAAACAGGTTTTCCTCCAGAATTGTCCTGTATTTAGTGCCATCCATCTTCCCTTCAGTCCTGACCAGCTTTCCTGTCCCTGCAGATGAAACACATCCCCACAGCATGATGCTGCCACCACCATGCTTCACTGTAGGAATGGTGTTCTCAGGGTGTTGGGTTTGTGCCGCACATGGCCAAAAAGATCCATTTTGGTCTCATTTGACCAGAGAATCTTCTTCCATGTGTTTGGTGAGTCTGCCATGTGCTGTTGGGCAAACTCCAAACATGATTATGATATTTTTAAGCAATTACTTTTTCTGGCCACTCTTCCATAAAGCCCCACCCACTCTATGGAGTGTACGGCTTAAAGTGGTCCTATGGACAGATACTCCCATCTCCGCTGTGGATCTTTGCAGCTCCTTCAGTGTTCTCTTTGGTGTCTTTGTTGCATCTCTGATTAATGCCCTCCTTGCCCGGTCTGAGTTTTGGTGGGCGGGGCCTTCTCTTGTCAGGTTTGTAGTGGTGCCATATTCTTTCCATTTTGCTATAATGGATTTAATGGAGCTCCGTGGGACATTCAAAGTTTGGGATATATTTTATAACCCAACCCTGATCTATACTTCTCCACAACTTTGTCTCTGACCTGTTTGGAGGCTCCTTGGTTCTCATGTTGCTTGTTTAGTCGTGTTGCAGAGTCAGGGTCCTTCCAGAACAGGTTGATTTACCATATACAGACATCATGTGACACTTTGATTGCACACAGGTGGATCTTAATTGACTAATTATGTGACTTATGAAGTGAATTGGTTGGACCAGCTCTTATTTAGGGGTTTCATACAAATGGGGGTGAATACTTATGCACACGCCAGATTTCTGTTTTTTCATCTTATTGTTTGTGTCACAATAAAACACCGATTTGCACCTTTAAAAGTGGTCGGCATGTTGTGTAAATCAAATGGTGCTAACCCTCCAAAAATCCATTTTAATTCCAGCTTGTAATGCGACAAAACAGGACAAACACCAAGGGGGATGAATACTTTTGCAAGACACTGTAACTGTTTACAGCAAAAAGAGGAAAAAAATAAAAGCTATATACTACTCTAAATTAAAATGTCAGTTTTCTACTGCAGTTGGTCTGTACCTGTGTGTGTTGCAGATCATGCTCAGGTCGTACACGGAGAAGCACGGCCCCCTGCACGGCATGCTCATTAACACGCCGTACGTCACTAAAGACCTGCTGCAGGCCAAGCGCTTCCAGGCCCAGAGTCTCGGAACCACGTACGTCTACGACTTCCCCGAGATGTTCCGCCAGGTGTGTGTCCGTCTTAACCCAGTCTCTCTCTCTGTCTCTCACACACACACACAGCCATAGCATTGTGATACATTTTAAATGAGTTATTGAGTTGAAGTGTGTGATCGGAGCAAGGAAACACTAAACTGTGCAGCTCTGTGCTTTAAAGAAATAAATAACCTGTGCACTTATACCCAGTAAAGTCATGTTTGGGATGCGTTTGCACTCTAAAATATATCTGCTTTGTTCCAAACTGTGGTTTTAGAGCAGGTAAATCTAAACACATGTGGCGGTTTCTCAGGCTCTGTTGAAGCTGTGGGGTCCGGGGGATAAGTACCCTAAAGACATGCTGCTGTGTAACGAGCTGGTGCTGGATCCTCAGGGCCAACTCGTGCAGATGAACCGCCTGCCCGGAGACAACGAGGTATCTCACACAGCACCAGGCTGACGTTATGAAGCCTGCTGAGTGCTGTGCAGGTTTTGTGTTTCTGTACGAAGGATGTTTTTGTGGCCGTGGATGATGCCGAATGCTAATTCCCAAATTGTGTAAATTCACTGATCGCCAGAATTGCACCTGGATATCTCTCTACGTTCAAATATTTACAGGTGGGCATGGTGGCGTTCCGCATGACGATGAAGACCCCAGAGTATCCCCAGGGGCGCGAGATCATCGTGATCTGTAACGACATCACGTACCAGATCGGCTCATTCGGGCCTCAGGAGGATCTGCTGTTCCTGCGCGTGTCGGAGTTAGCGCGAGCCGAGGGGATCCCACGCGTTTACGTCGCTGCGAACAGCGGGGCTCGCATCGGCCTCGCTGAGGAGATCAAACACATGTTCCAGGTGGCCTGGCTCGACCCCACTGACCCCTACAAGGTGAAACGGTTCATTACTCATTCACTAATCCCAGCATCTTTCCACCTCGTATATCTGATTTTACTCCTCACTTAATGAGTGTTCTCTGGTGTTTTTAGGATATTGAGCTTTAAAGATTGGCCCTTAGTTCAGATATTTATTAGATTGATCGCTCTAGCATGTCATTGTCCTTGTTCTGACACTTCACAGGCAAACCAATTACCAGTTTATTCATCATTATTGATACTAAAAGCACAACTCTTGTGTGGACATACAGTGGTGCTTGAAAGTTTGTGAATCCTTTAGAATTTTCTATATTTCTGCATAAATATGACCTAAAACATCATCAGATTTTCACACAAGTCCTAAAAGTAGATAAAGAGAACCCAGTTAAACAAATGAGACAAAAATATTATACTTGGTCATTTATTTATTGAGGAAAACGATCCAATGTTACGTATCTTTGAGTGGCAAAAGTATGTGAACTTCTAGGATTAGCAGTTAATTTGAAGGTGAAATTAGAGTCAGGTGTTTTCAATCAATGGGATGACAATCAGGTGTGAGTGGGCACCCTGTTTTATTTAAAGAACAGGGATCTATCAAAGTCTGATCTTCACAACACATGTTTGTGGAAGTGAATCATTGCACAAACAAAGGAGATTTCTGAGGACCTCAGAAAAAGCGTTGTTGATGCTCATCAGGCTGGAAAAGGTTACAAAACCATCTCTAAAGAGTTTGGACTCTACCAATCCACAGTCAGACAGATTGTGTACAAATGGAGGAAATTCAAGACCATTGTTACCCTCCCCAGGAGTGGTCGACCAACAAAGATCACTCCAAGAGCAAGGCGTGTAATAGTCAGCGAGGTCACAAAGGACCCCAGGGTAACTTCTAAGCAACTGAAGGCCTCTCTCACATTGGCTAATGTTAATGTTCATGAGTCCACCATCAAGAGAACACTGAACAACAATGGTGTGCATGGCAGGGTTGCAAGGAGAAAGCCACTGCTCTCCAAAAAGAACATTGCTGCTTGTCTGCAGTTTGCTAAAGATCATGTGGACAAGCCAGAAGGCTATTGGAAAAATGTTTTGTGGATGGATGAGACCAAAATAGAACTTTTTTGGTTTAAATGAGAAGCGTTATGTTTGGAGAAAGGAAAACACTGCATTCCAGCATAAGAACCTTATCCCATCTGTGAAACGTGGTGGTGGTAGTATCATGGTTTGGGCCTGTTTTGCTGCATCTGGGCCAGGACGGCTTGCCATCATTGATGGAACAATGAATTCTGAATTATACCAGTGAATTCTAAAGGAAAATGTCAGGACATCTGTCCATGAACTGAATCTCAAGAGAAGGTGGGTCATGCAGCAAGACAACGACCCTAAGCACACAAGTTGTTCTACCAAAGAATGGTTAAAGAAGAATAAAGTTAATGTTTTGGAATGGCCAAGTCAAAGTCCTGACCTTAATCCAATGGAAATGTTGTGGAAGGACCTGAAGCGAGCAGTTCATGTGAGGAAACCCACCAACATCCCAGAGTTGAAGCTGTTCTGTATGGAGGAACGGGCTAAAATTCCTCCAAGCCGGTGTGCAGGACTGATCAACAGTTACCGCAAACGTTTAGTTGCAGTTATTGCTGCACAAGGGGGTCACGCCAGATACTGAAAGCAAAGGTTCACATACTTTTGCCACTCACAGATATATAATATTGGATCATTTTCCTCAATAAATAAATGACCAAGCATAATATTTTTGTCTCATTTGTTTAACTGGGTTCTCTTTATCTACTTTTAGGACTTGGGTGAAAATCTGATGATGTTTTAGGTCATATTTATGCAGAAATATAGAAAATTCTAAAGGGTTCACAAACTTTCAAGCACCACTGTAATAGTCTTGAACGCAGCGCAGTACAACCTCTCACTTTTACTAATTACGTCAGTTGATCAGGTCGAGATGATTTAGGCTGATCTTCCACCGTGAACATCGTTCGTTGCGGTAATGTAGGCGTGTTGTATTGCACTATGAAGCGGTAGAATCACAGTGTAGTGTTTTTGTGATTTGTGTTATGTGGTGGTGTTCACTCACTGTGTGTGTGTTTCTTTTTCCTGCAGGGTTTTAAGTATTTATATTTAACACCTCAGGACTACACTCGCCTCAGCTCGACCAACTCCATCCACTGCCGCCATGTGGAGGAGGGAGGAGAGTCCAGGTCAGTTATGCTTTATACTGGATTATGTTTTGTTTGTGTTTCTTTTTATCCAGGGATGCCATGGTTGCGGGCCGGAAGTGGCCTGATTGGACATCACATCCGGCCCGTGGTTGATATGGGAGAGCCATTTTTTAACTAAAAAATTTAATAAAATAAACTTTCATCTAATGGTTTTTCCTTTAAAAAAATTCAATCTGACGTTTTATTTTTATTCAATTTCCGCGGAATTATTTCAGTTTGTCTTTTGCTGCTGCCCGCCTCAGCTGCTGCAGCGCTTGCGCTGACCAGGATGTTAGCCTACGGACTAGCAGAGACTTTATAGTTGATATCAAGATGTCTAAAAAGCGGAAGGTTGACACTGAGGGTTGCATCTTTCAGGAGAGATGGAAGGAAAAATATTTCTTTTGGGAAGTAGGAGGCAAACCCGTATGTCTTATTTGTTCCCAACAAGTGGCTGTGCCAAAGGAGTACGATATTAAACGACACTGTGAGACCCACGGCGAGAAGTACAACGAATACACACGGCAACGTAGGATTCAAAAGCTAAACGAGCTATCCTCATCCCTACAAAAACAACAAGCAGCTTTCTCTAAATGCCGAGATACTCATGAAGGTTCGTTTTAATATTATAGCCTACGCATCTTCTTTTGACTTTCACTGCCGCTGTTCGTTATAACTGTCATTTTATTTCATTTGTAGGGGCAGTGAAGGCAAGCTACATCATCGCGTGGGAAATAGCAAAGGCATCCAAGTCCTTCTCGGAGGGTCCCTTCGTGAAGACTTGCATGCTGAAGGCAGCTGAGCTAGTGTGTCCAGAAAAGCGGCAAGCTTTTGCGAACATAAGCTTATGTACAGTAGGCTAATGCCACAGGCATGGGTTTGTGAGAATGTGGGTTGGAGTTGTATGACTGGCAAAGGAAACGTGCCATCTGTTGTTGAGCCAATGTAATGTGAGGTCATATCTGGCTTTTTTCAAGAACCTTGCGTTTTTCTACTGAATATTAAGTCACTTTGCTTATTTTTTGGATTGCTTTGTTCTGGCACTTATTTCTGTGACTTGTTTAGGAGTGTTTGGCCTTGACTTTTTTAATTGGCCTAATTTTGGCCTAACAATGCTTTTATGTGTACGCCTTCAATAAATATGATCAAAATAATTTACAGTTTACCCTTGTGTTATTTGTAGAAAATGTGTTGGCATTGGCACCTAGTCTATTTTGTTGCATTTCTAATTTATAAATGTGGACTACTTGCATGGATATGTCCGTGTCACATTTTCAAAGGGTAAATATCTGCTATGTAATTGTATGTCTCATTGTGAGGCTATAGAGATCTTGCAGTCACGTGACCGGAAAGTACACAACCGCCATCTTGTCGGTCAAAAACACCGCTGAATACTGCTGCACTCGTGTACAGAATGGATCAATTTCAACCGACGGACTACATGGCTCATTTTTCTAATGAACAGATAACTAGATATATGTCTAAAATAAACAATCTACAGATTTGTGACCCTTATGGCTTTCCGGACGGAGTTTTCACGACCGGATTTTGAACTGCCAGCGGAATACCCAGACGTGTATGATTACCTCATTAACTTTCCCTCGCTGTTCAGTGGTGAAGCACTGCGTGCTTATAAATCTCTGGACAGTTTTCTTTACAGAAATTCAGGATTTGTCAGCGACTCAGATGTGGCATCTTGTAAACAAGAAAATAATCCTCACTGGATGGGTAAGTCACTTAAGTATTACTAGTACTGCACTGACCAGCCGATTATAGAATAGAATAAGGTAATTCCAAATCGTCCGTTTTGTTTACATGGATCTGGCGTTGGAGAGGTAGAGGCTTGGCAGTGGAGGTTTGAGTAGCTGTTTTCTGAGCTTAAAGTCAACAGGCCGGCTCTGCCTGCAGCCTCGCTTTTGCTTCGGCTCCCGGCGCCGCCTCCTTCCCTTTGCTTCCGATAACAATCCACGGAGACCCCGCTGGTCTTGCTGTCTGGTCTCGTCCGGAATGTGTTTTTTTTTTTTTCTCATCCGGAATGTTGTGCATGCGATGGAAATCGCTACAAACCGTCATTTTCTGCTGGAAACCAATGTCCAGTAAGTCCATACGGTTGTAGTAGATATTGAAGTCCGGTACAGACGAACAACACGCAAAAATACACACAAAAAACATAAAAACCGTGCACAGGTAGGGAGAGCTTGTAGCCACAGCCGTTGTAGTAGAATTGTATATAGTAGGGTTTTCCAGAAGAAAAGGTAGAAGTAAAAGCAGAAGTAGAACCAGAAGTAGAAGTAGAAGGCGGAATATGGCGTTTGACTGACACGATGGCGTCTGTCACAATCTGGATCGGCTGTGACGTCACATGCAAGTGCTCCATTGTGGTGCCAATACAATTCCTTTTCGATGTGTTGTTGGCATCATTTTAAAAACAGTATATCCATGTGTTGAGTTACCTATGGTGTAATTCGGCCCCTGAGGTCCCACTTAAAAAAATCTGGCCCCCTAACCAATTTCACCCTGGCATCCCTGTTTTTATCCTTTTCCTTTATGTATAGTGCATATACAGTACATGTGATCGTTTTTTTTTTTATTTAATAAAAACTATACTATCAATTATTAACTATTTCTAGATCTCGTATCTAGCTCGTTCCTCTTAAACGTGGACTAAATATTATACATTAAGTCATTCTAAAGGTTTATATTCCTCTCCGTATGAGATAATTATGCTTAATTTAACCATCTGCTTTGACTGTGTTAACGTCTGCAGGTATATCATCACTGACATCATCGGGAAGGAGGATGGGCTTGGTGTAGAGAACCTCAGAGGTTCGGGCATGATCGCGGGCGAGTCGTCACAGGCGTACGAGGAGATCGTCACTATCAGTATGGTGAGAGCTTCCTGTTTATTTCTCATTCTGGCTGTAGGCACAGCTGGTTGTGTTATAATTCCAGGGCTGTGTCGATAATGTTGTTTGTGTTGTGTAGGTGACGTGTCGGGCGATAGGCATCGGCGCGTACCTGGTTCGACTAGGACGGAGAGTGATCCAAGTAGAAAACTCCCACATCATCCTGACTGGAGCAGGAGCACTAAACAAGGTCCTAAAGCTTTATCATACAGATAACGGCGTGATTTAGATACAGACAGGTCGTTATTATAACCTTTGACTTTGTGTACACGTACCGTCTCTCATTCTACTAACGTTGTTAATATGGATTATGTGGAATGGGTATATATTTGTTTTTTTTGTGGAAACCCTTTTCTTTTCTATTCTTATTTTTCTTCTGCTCGTTTAGGTTCTTGGTCGTGAGGTTTACACCTCTAACAACCAGCTGGGCGGCGTGCAGATCATGCACAACAACGGAGTCACGCACACCACGGTACCAGACGACTTCGAAGGTGTTTTCACAATCCTGCAGTGGCTCTCCTACATGCCAAAGGTCAGTTTCAGACTGAGGGGGAATATCCTGAAGAGAAGAAACAAAACGAAGGCATCAGCTAAACACACAGAGGGTTATTGCCGTATCAAAGACGTGAATTATTTATGTGCTTTTCACTTTACTGAGGTTTTTGTGTGTAAATTAAACATTAATATTAAAAACCGATGGACTGAAACACAATACTGTCAGTAGTGTTTTACTGCGTTGTGTTGAACTGAATGGTGTCACTTAATTGCGTATTGTCACAGTATACATTTTTTTTTAAATCATATATGACACGTGTGTGTGTGTGTGTGTATGTGTTAGGATAAGCACAATCCTGCACCTCTGATGCCCCCGACTGACCCAGTGGACAGAGAGATCGAGTTTATCCCTACCAAGGCTCCCTATGACCCTCGCTGGATGCTCTCTGGACGTCCCCATCCCAGTGAGAGGCGTTATTACAGCGCTGTTGATCATTTCTGTTAACCTTGTTAACTGTAGTCTTTATATATACCATATATATTATGAAAAAACTCTACACTAAAGCTTGCGATTCAAAAGAGACAAACTGTAAACATCAGCAAAAATGCACACACAGTAAAGACGTATATTAAATAAAAAAATTTGTATATAGAGGATGTGCAGTCACGTGACCCGCACGTGTGTACTCCGCCATATTGGACGGCTTCAGGATTGTTTACCTTGCGCGAGCGTAATGGATCCAGGGAGTAATCCCCAAGAAAATTCGGAAAATACCCCATCTACATCTTGTCTAAGTTTGTTCAGCATCTTGAAGGTGACGTGAGGCAGCGTTACGTGGAAAAGTGTTCCAGGTTGGGGATTGCAGATCCGTACAACTTGCCGCAATCCTTGTTCAGGGAAATTTGGAGCTGCAGTGCCGGCGATTTGCCCGATCTGGCCTACCACGACATTTACAATTTTCTCGTTAATCGTGAATCGTGTTACACTGGCAAAGCCCTCAAAGCTTACAAGAGCCTGGAAGCTTATAAATATTTTGTTGCGGGATGGGTATCCCAACTATACCTCTGGAAGGTTCCTTAGAAGAATGTCTACTTGATAACCTCACGGGTAAGTGGCATTAAGGCGTTTATCATAAAGAGACTGTGCAGGACGTTTTATCGTAAGAATGTTCGAAATCTAAACTCAGTTCCAGATAATGACAGGGTTGTAAATATGTATGTTTTTGTCTGAAAAACTAGCCTGGCAAGCCAGACTAAATGTGAATATTTAGTCTGGCCTCGATCCGTAGACATTTCTGAAGGGTGGGGGTTGAACAACCCGCTGTCTTTCAAACTGTCTCTGTGCTTATGGAGCACTTGCATGTGATGTCGCAGCCGATCCAGATTGTGACAGACCCCATCGTGTCGGTCAAACGCCATATTCCGCCTTCTACTTCTGCTTTTACTTCTACCTTTTCTTCTGGAAAACCCTACTATATACAATTCTACTACAACGGCTGTGGCTACAAGCTCTCCCTACCTGTGCACGGTTTTTATGTTTTTGTGTGTATTTTTGCGTGTTGTTCGTCTGTACCGGACTTCAATATCCACTACAACCGTATGGACTTACTGGACATTGGTTTCCAGCAGAAAATGACGGTTTGTAGCGATTTCCATCACATGCACAACATTCCGGACGAGAAAAAAAAAAAAACATTCCGGACGAGATAGCGAGACCAGCGGGGTCTCCGTGGATTGTTATTGGAAGCAAAGCGAAGGAGGCGGTGTCGGGAGCGGAAGCCAGGCTGTAGAGCCGGCCTGTTGACTAAGCTCAGAAAACAGCCACTCAAATCTCCACTGCCAAGCCTCTACCTCTCCAACGCCAGATCCATGTAAACAAGACGGACGATTTGGAATTACCTTATTCTATTCTATAATCGGCTGGTCAGTGCTATACTCAATACTTAAGTGACTTACCCATCCAGTGAGGATTCTTGTTTACAAGATGCCACATCTGAGTCGCTGACAAATCCTGAATTTCTGTAAAGATAACTGTCCAGAGATTTATAAGCACGCAGTGCTTCACCACTGAACAGCGAGGGAAAGTTAATGAGGTAATCATACACGTCCGGGTATTCCGCTGGCAGTTCAAAATCCGGTCGTGAAAACTCCGTCCGGAAAGCCATAAGGGTCACAAATCTGTAGATCGTTTATTTTAGACATATATCTAGTTATCTGTTCATTAGAAAAATGAGCCGTGTAGTCCGTCGGTTGAAATTGATCCATTCTGTACACGAGTGCAGCAGTATTCAGCGGTGTTTTTGACCGACAAGATGGCGGTTGTGTACTTTCCGGTCACGTGACTGCAAGATCTCTATAGGCCAACGCTCTGACCAATCAGCGCAACTGTGACGTAGTCAGAGCGACAGAAAGCAGTGGGGGAGACCTTGAAATAAATAATTTTTCAAAATGCGTATTAATTAATAAACAGGTTCTAGCTATTAAGAAGTTTGGAGATAATGACCACAAGTTTGGAGTCTGTACCACATACTTAACATACACTCTTTTTTTCCAAGTGTTTTTCAAGGGTTTGCTTAAACTGTTTTTGAGAGTTTTTATTTAGTGGTGTTTGGTGAAATAATTTCCCTTAAATTTAAAATAACGGGAAAATAAGAAACAATCAAAAAATAATGTTTCAAAGCTGTTTATTAATTCTTCGTACTGCACAAACTAGCCCCATCCTTTTGGCTACGAGCGGAGCCAGCTGGTAGATCAGACTTTTGCCATAGCCGGTCGGCAAAACAGCGAAAACGTCCTTCTTGAAAAGGAATGAGCGGAGAGCCTCTTCCTGCTCATGTTTCAACGAAAACTCCAAGTCTAATTCTTCTAAAACTGATTCCAAAGCGGAGTCAAACGCGCGCTGTTCACTAGCCGTAGCCATCTTTCCTGCTGCGCTTTCTCCAGCGTCGCGCAGCTTTGTTGTCACTCCTGCAAAAGCCCGCCCAAAGAATCCAAACAAAAACCTTGCGTTGTGATTGGCGGGCACGATTTGATGCCCGGGGTGTTTTTGTTTATATGGTGCGAGGCTAGACCCACTCGCTAGGCAAAAATATTTTTGGCCGCTAGGCGGGTGGGTCTAGTTTACTAGGCTACTGAAAAACAGTAAATCAAAAAGCTGCGCACGTTTGTGCGGAAGTTGCGCAAATGTGCGCAGCTTTCTGATTTACTGTTTTCTTCTCATACTTCCTGTTTCATGGACTGTAACGGCATTTGCTCATTTAGTAATTTTAATACAGAATTTACTTTGATGAAATTATTCAGACACTCCAAACCCCCCCCCCCCCCCCCCCCACAAAAAAAAATCGGATATGCACGATTCAGCCGTGAAAGGCTCATCCGCCGTTTGCATCCCTAGATATATTACGTTCATTATGTCGTCTTATTAAATCAAATCAGACAGGGAGGTCACACCTCCATAACATCAGCTGATTATAAAAGCACGTCACACACCAACATCCGGGTGACCCTCTGATGAAGACGGAAGTTACACCATCGAAACATGTCAGGTAAAGGAGAAAACTTTTACATGGCTGAAAAAAGAAAACTAATGATTCGTTTGCATCCCTGTTTAAACTCGTAGGTTAACCGGCTAATGAGGCTCGGTGGTCGGTCAAGATTTTTTTTTTTTTTTTAAGTTTTCGCCATCCCTACTATGGATTGGCCTTTCAAAGGCATATATGAGCCAAAAAGATAAAACATTGTCATAGACTAGGCCAGGGTAGTAGGGCTCGGCATAGCCATTTTAAATGTTAGAGATCAAGCGGACTGACGGCCACAAACACTGTACTGTCTAGTTTCTAAGTATGCAGCTATCATTCAATCCGAAAATCAACTTAACAGATGTACTAGGAGTATTGAATTAGATGATTGCACCTACCTGATGTGAAGTGTTCACTACAAATTCGGCTGGTAGAACTGGGGTTCCAGTTTTCTCTTCGCACAGCGGACACCCATTTTGCGCGTCTCTCCTCGTCTGCGGGGAATCTATAAAATGACAGGCCCTCCTTTTGGCCCTGTCTATTGTACAACCAAATGCTGAACAAGATATAACCATTCTCGAAAGATCTACTCCCACACACTTGATAATTAGAACGGGCTCGTCTAAGTTCTATGCGTGGCCTTGCCGTCCGAGATGGCAGATAAACAAATATCACGTGACCTTGTGATGTCACGTGCACGCTCTCTATAATGTGTGTGTAGACCACACAGTGCATGATCACTGTGTAATTGTACATAATAAACAGATATTTGTAAAAAAAAAAATTCTATTTTTATTCATCGTGTTTGTAGTCGTGAGAGGGGCGTGGCAGAGTGGGTTTTTCGATCATGGCACCTTCATGGAGGTGATGTCTACCTGGGCTCAGACTGTGGTGGTGGGCAGGGCCAGGTGAGATTACCCACAGTTCCCTTTACCTTTCGACCAGATATTATATTTTATTATTCACTGAAATCTGTTTTGTGATGCAGGCTGGGAGGGATTCCACTCGGGGTCATCGCTGTGGAAACACGGACTGTTGAGGTCACCATCCCAGCAGATCCAGCCAATCTGGACTCGGAGGCAAGGGTGAGTGACACACGCACACAAAAAAAACCCCAAAACTGCAGTGAAGTGTTTGCTTTTTGACTCGTGTGAATGTGGATTGAATCCTCAGAGCATTTAAACAGGCTTTATAGTGGTGTTTCTGCTTTGTGCACTCAAGGAGCTGTGTAATAAATTGTGCCTGACCCATATAGACCACTAACTGCCCGTGTGTGTTTATCAGATTGTCCAGCAGGCGGGGCAGGTGTGGTTTCCGGACTCAGCTTATAAAACCTCTCAGGCCATGAAGGACTTTAACAGAGAGAACCTTCCGCTCATGGTCTTTGCCAACTGGAGAGGATTCTCCGGCGGCATGAAAGGTGCAAAAGTGCAAAGTCGCTGATTACTCTAACATCACCAAATGCATTTAACTGTCCAGTGCAGGACCTGTAATTATTTTATATTATTTGAAATAACGCAGATTCTTGAAAAACAAGGACAACACTCTCAGCAGTGATGAAGTAGTCAGTGTTGTTAAAGCAGATACGCAGAGTCTTTATTTTTAAATAAATTTCCGAGTGGATAGTATCTCCATCCTTGACTCTTGTATGCTGCATAAATTGGAATAAAAAATATATATTTTTGAGAGTTAAAATCAACCGCAAAGTTGTGATTGGCGCTGCCCTGCTGAGCCAGCCCAGCCAGCCCTGAGCGCATGACGTCACAGCAGGAACCGGTTTTAAGGCCGAGGCCTTTTACAGCTATAGACCAAAGTCATATCAATAAAAAAGTAAGAAATGGCGTTACCGACTCGCTCCACTAACACTGATTTGACGTCATTGATTGTGGGTTGACTCTCATTAAAACAGGATGGGTGCTATAACTTATGCAACATACTTGTACATGCATGCATTTTCACTGATAAAACATAAAAGGCTCATTAAATAATCAGATGAACTGAGACAATCACATTCTGAAGCAAATTAAATAATCTTATACCGCTAACTTAAACACACAATACAAGTTACATGGATTAATCTAAATGCAGGGAAACAACGTGTTTTGTTTTTGTATCCGAATGAGAGTCGGCGCTTACCCGTCTGTGTTCTCGCTTCTCGAAGGCCGAGCTTGTGGCCGATTGTTTTGAAACAATCTGACTTTCAGTTGTTCGTTCAGTTCTCCGTTCATTCGCTTCTTCCACGTAAGGGCGAGATGGCAGCGATATCCAGTTTAGAAATCAGACGGCTGCTCCACTCTTTCTTTCTCCGTTCTCTTCATACGGAGTACTCCGCTATTACTGCTCGGCTCAGGCAATTACTAAAACCCGGGACGGAACGGGATGTCACCAGTTTTAGCAGCAACCCTTGGCTCACACTCCAGGAGGACTGGTGCAACTGAACTTTTGCTTTTTCATGGATGCAAACGGCGCGCCTTTTGGCGGATGCCGCCTTTTTCACGGCTGTCTTGGGGGACTTGTGTGAATCATGCAGATCCGATGAGGTTTTTTTTTTTTTTTTTGGGGGGGGGGGGCGTTGGAGTGTCTGATTATAATTTCATCAAAGTAAATTCTGTATTAAAATTACTAAATAAGCAAATGCCGTTACAGTCCATGAAACAGGAAGTATAAGTATGAGAAGAAAACAGTAAATCAGAAAGCTGCGCACATAAAGCCAATTGGCTGCGCGCCATTATCTGCTGCTGGCTGCACTTCACTGCACACGCAAGGATTTCCATTAGTCCAACGTAAGTTACGTAAGTTACATAATTGGCTTTACGTGTGCAGCTTTCTGATTTACTGTTTTCTTCTCATACTTCCTATGTTTCAACGCTCCAACGCCCCCCCCCCCCCCCCAAAAAAAAAAAAAACCTCATCGGATCTGCACGATTCACACAAGTCCCCCAGACAGCCGTGAAAAAGGCGGCATCCGCCAAAAGGCGCGCCGTTTGCATCCATGTTTTTAAAAAAATATATATATACTTTTCTTGTAGTTTTCTTTTTCTTTAAATGTTGGTACTGCACCCTCTTTCAATATGGGCTTATAGCCAACGCTCCTCAACAGATCAGAGGTCTCGTACGAGTCTTCAGTAAAATGTGCAGAGCAGAGGAGAGACCACTTCATAGGCGCCCAATCCGTGAACTTCTTGCAAAACGCGTCCAAATCTCTGCAGTTTGAACATTCTTGGGCCATGAATGCAACGTAAATCCACCTTCTGTCGTGTTGCTGGCAGCTGCAGCAACACATCTACATGGCATGGCGATAAATTAGCTCAAAATGGAGGTTTGGCATTGCAGTCAGCCCTGTGTTTTAGCATAGCGGAAATGGCGATGAGACCGATAGACTTCCTGTTGTGACGTTACGGACGTCAAGGTCATTCACTCAGACCGCTACCTATATAAATCACTTTAATCGTAAAAATTACTATATTAGATTTATTATTAACGCTTAAAACTATTCCTGTGCCATTCTTGATGTCTCAAGGCATTTATAAACGAAAGTGAGGCCATGGCTCTGCATATATGCTTTAATATTTAAACTTCCTGTTTGTCAGACATGTATGACCAGGTGCTAAAATTTGGTGCATACATCGTGGATGCTCTGAGGGAGTTCCGTCAGCCCGTATTGGTCTACATCCCCCCACATGCTGAGCTGAGAGGAGGATCATGGGTAGTGATCGACCCCACCATCAACCCCCAGTATATGGAGCTCTATGCTGACAGGGAGAGCAGGTGAGTTCATGAAACCGTTTTTATTTAAATTTTATTGCTTCTTCAAGTCTATTTCCTGACATGCACACCTCACTCTATATCCCTGTGTGTAGGGGAGGTGTGTTAGAACCAGAGGGCACGGTGGAGATTAAGTTCAGAAGGAAGGATCTGCTGAAGACCATGAGGAGGCTCGACCCTGAGTACTCCCGGCTGGTCCAGCAGCTCAGTGAGTGGACATTCGTGTGTGTGTGTGCGCGTGCGTGCGCTCGCTCTATATTCATTCTGTATTGGTGCTGTTTGTCTTGTCAGGTTCTCCAGATTTGTCAGATAAGGACCGCAGTGATGTGGAGGCTCAGCTCAAAGGCAGAGAGGAGTTTCTGCTGCCCATCTACCACCAGGTGGCCATACAGTTCGTCGACCTCCATGACACACCTGGGAGGATGCAGGAGAAAGGAGTCATCACGGTAACGTATTCTGCAATCTTGGATAATTAGTCAAGCTTAGTGTACAAGTTCTTAACTTTAAAGCCAAAAAAGTTTTTACAAAAATTAAAAACTTTTGTGATGCTATGGATTGAAGAAATGTGTCTTTAACTCCAGGTTAATTGTAGTTAGCAGCTAAAAAACAAACTTTTTAATCATTTTCTTTGAGTCAGAATTTGCTGTGTCTGATCAGAGTGATTGGCAGTGACCTCTTAATGGCAGCATAAACGTCTTTGGTCAGTGCTAGCAATAAAATAATAATAATAATAAGTTAAATTTATATAGCGCCTTTCAAGAAACCCAAGGACGCTTTACAATTATAGACAAGGAAAAAAAAATAAAGAAAATAATAATAATAAAAAATAAATAAATAAATAAATAATAAAAAGTAAAAAGTCCACCAAGTAGGGGTCAGGATGTAATTCCCGTGGTGTAGCAGCCACAGTCACACCAAAAGGCGCACGAAAACGAGTCCCACATCTCCAGCACCGACGCCGCCAGCAACATCGTTCGAACACCACGCCATGGATCCACAAAGCGAGCAAAGAAGCTCCGCCACGCAGAGCGCTGGTGTGTCCCAAACCGTCTGCACAGCCGCTGCGACGCCACCGAGCAACATCGCTCGGAACATCACGCCAAGCGTTAAAGCGCAGAGTGCTGGACAACCACGATGTTAAATGAGCAACGAGCCCACTGCAGTCCACAGCTGGGAGCGCAGGCATCACCCACAGCGAACCAAGGCCTGGAGGGAACCGACGCCCAAAACTGGGTCCGGAGCTACACCACCACCGGCGGACAAAACACTCAAACAAACATCAAACTACACACAAACACAGAAAAAATAAATAAATAAAATGAAAATTGAAAAAGAAAGAAAATTAAAAAAAAAAAAGCTCTGGTGAGAAGCGGCAGCCAGAATGCGCACAACGTACTCTCAACCGTAAACGGAAACGAAAAAAAAAAGTAAAAGTATAAATTAAAGACAATAAACTGAACTGACATATAATTCCGGGTTTTACAGAGAATATTGAATAGTGGTGTATTCAGGAATGCAAATAAGTTGACAGGGTTTTTAAACCAACTAGGGTTGGGTATAATCTCTCCTTTTCCATGCTTTGTTGAAAAAATGAACATGTAATGCAGGTTAATGCTTTTAATAAAAGATAGTGTGTGTATAATTGATTGATTGCAGCAATTCTAACACACAACTATATTTCCTGAGTCTGAAGTATTTGATGTAGACTACGTATCTCAACCAAAGCTGATAATCGGAGCGTTCGTAATGCTGTTTATCTCCGGATTGTGTAAATGGTGGTGGTTTGCCCTGGTCATGTGTTTTGCAGGATATCTTGGACTGGAAGAATGCGCGGACGTTTTTTTACTGGCGTCTGCGGCGCCTCCTGTTGGAGGAGAAGGTGAAGAAGGAAATCTTGCAGGCCAACAGAGACCTGAGCAACGGCCATATAAAGTCCATGATGCGTCGCTGGTTCATCGAGACTGAGGGAACGGTCAAAGTGAGACAAGAAGCTCTGTTCATGATAATAAAATACCTTCTCAATTTTCTAAGAACAAAAGTGACAAAAGCCACAAGCTTGGAGTTTGAAATATTTACTTATTAAACTATGAAACGTTATTTTTAAAACCCAAACACCATATTAAGATTTTATAGTGATGCTTTTTTTTTATAGTTGTTGCATTTATGTTAAATTTTATCTTATTGTTATTAGAAAAATAAATTCTGTATAGAGAGAGAGATCCCTAAAGCTCTTAACAGGCTTGTTGGCAAAGTTAGCATTTCTGACTTGTTTAAGTATCTGGTTTTTGGTATCTTTCCATGCTTTTTAGTCATTGGAGCATCATGATGAAGTCTTTATTGGTTAATCTTTATGTATTGTTCAGGCTTACCTGTGGGACAGTAATAAAGTGGTGGTGGAGTGGCTGGAGAAACACCTCTCACAGCAGAAAGGGCTGCGGTCAGCTATCAGAGAAAACATCAAATACCTGAAGAGGGACTACACCCTTAAACACATCCGCAGGTAACCAACACACCATCCATCCATTGTCCACCGCTTGTCCGGGTTGCAGGGGCAGCAGTTTAATCCCCGGCCATCTCCACAGGTGGGTGGACACTGAGGGAGGCATTCCCAAGCCAGCCAAGAGATATAATCTCTCCAGCACATCCTGGTTCTGCCCTGGGGTCTCCTCCTGGTCAGAAATGGCTGAAACACCTCACCTAGGAGGTGTCCGGGAGGCATCCTAGACAAATGCCTGAACCACTTCAGCTGGCTCCTTTTGATGTGGAGGAGCAGCAGTTCTACTCTGAGCCCCTCCTGAATGTCTGAGCTCTTCACCCTGTCTCTAAGAGTGAGATCAGACACCCTTCAGAGGAGAACTCCTCCCCAACCCAGAGTGGGCAATCCACCCTTTCCTGGCTAAGAATCATGGCCTCAGACTTGGAGCTTCACACTTGCTTCACACTTGACTGTAAACCGCTCCAGTGTAGCCAATGAAGCCAACAGGACCACATCATCTGGAGAAAAAAAAAAACAATGCGATCCTAAGCCCACAAAGCTAGACACCCTTGACCCCTTGGGTATGCCTAGAAATCCTGTCCATAAAATTTATGAACAGAATCAGTGATGTAGGGCAGTCCTGGTGGAGTCCAACACCCACCAGAAACAAGTCTGACTTGCTAGCAATGCGAATCAAGCCTTTGCTCTGGTTAGACAGAGACCAAATGGCTCAGAGCAGCAGGCCCAGTACCCCATACTCCCAAAGCACTCCCTACAAGACACCCCTAGGGACACGGTCATATGCCTTTTCCAAGTCCACAAAGCACATGTAGACCAGTTTGGCAAACTCTGACATAGACCTTCCCAGAGAGGCTGAGAAGTGTGATCTCCATAAAGTTGCAACATATCCTCCAGTCCCTTTTCTTAACAGTGGGGACCACCAACACGGTCTGCAAATCCCCACTGTCCCCAACCTCCACACAATGTTGAAAAGGCATGTCAACAACATTCAGAGTCTTAAGGAGCTCAGGGTGAATCTCATCCACCCTGGAGCCATGCCACTGAAGAGTTTTTCAACTACGTCAGTGATGTCAGCCATGGTGATGGGAGAGTTCTGCTCTGAGTCCACATTCCTCTAAGGAAGGCATGTCTGTGGCATTCAGGAGATCCTCAAATCATTTCTTCCACTGCCTGATTGTCCTTAGTTGAGGTCAGCAGCACTCCATCCCCCTGTGAACAGTATGAGCACTGCTTCCCCCTCCTGAGTTGTCTGACGGTTTACTAGAATCTCTTTGAGGCAGACTAAAAGTCATGTCCCATGGCCTCACCAAATTCCTCCCACATCCAAGTTTTTGTTTCTGCAACTGCCAAAGCATGGTGATGGGAGAGTTCTGCTCTGAGTCTCTCTCTTGCTTGGCTTTCCGGTATCTGTCAGAAGCCTCCAGAGTCCCACCAGCTGGCCAAGCTCAATAGGACTCCTTCAGCTTAATGTCTCCCTTTACCACTGGGTTTGGGGTTTACCACCATGACAGCCACGAACAACTTTACAGCTACAGCTCTGTACAGCCACTTCCACAATGGAGGTGTGGAACAATGTCCACAGCCTCCCTCGGAATGCAGTAGAAGTTCTGGCCGAGGTGGGAGTTGAAGATATCCTGAACAGGAGCCCCAGCCATATGCTCCCAGCCCACCCTTACTATAATTTTGGGTGCATCGGGCCTGTTCGGTATACTCCCCCACTATCTGATCCAACTTGCTACCAGGTGGTAATCAGTTGACAGCTGAGCTCCTCTCTTCCGCCAAGTCTCCAAGACATACAGTCACAGATCTGATGATACAGCTACAAAATTGATCATCGACCTGTGACCTAGGGTGTCCTGGTGCCAAGTTAATTTATAAACACCCTTATGCTTGAACATGGTGTTCATTATGGACAACCTGATTAGCACAGAAGTTTGTCCAGAACTCCAGAGTGGAATAGAGCTCAGCCCCTCTAATCTCCAGGAGATTCCAGAATGTGTGTTGAGGTGAGCCTGACTATATCTAGCTGGAATCTCTAAACCTCCTGCACAAAACTCCTTCCCTATCAGAGAGGTAACATGTCCCTAATGCCAGTTTCAGCAGCCAGGGTTCACACCACCAAGGCTGCTGCCCAATCCACAATGCACCGGACCCCTATGGCTCCTCCTGCAGGTTGTGGGCCCACAAGAGGGCAGACCCACAGCTGGGCCCCATGGGTAAAGGCACAAGTGCCACAAGGCACTCACCTGATGTGTCCCTTTCCCAGGCCGGACTCCAGGGTGAGGGTGAAATATTGTGATTTTGACCTTTTTATAGGAGTATTCAGAATCACACTTGGTCTGGCCCCTCACTTAGGACCAGTTTGCCTTGGGAGACCCTACTAGGGGCAAATTTCCCTCCAACAACATGGCTCATAAGATTACTTGGGCACTCGAACCCCCCACTGTAATAAGGTGGCAATCCATGGATGGGTGACCAACACGCTCTCAAACAAATAGATGGGTAACTAACGCTCCCTTAAACACATCTGCAAGTAACTCACATGCCCTCAGAAACATGCACAGGTAAATGACACACCCTCAGACACACATGCAGGTAATTAACACGCCCTCAAACTCATCCACAGGCAACTGACAGGCCCTCAAACTCATCCACAGGCAACTGATGCCCCTTTTCCACCAAAGCAGTTCCAGGGCTGGTTCGGGGCCAGTGCTTAGTTTGGAACTGGGTTTTCTGTTTCCACTGACAGAGAACTGGCTCTGGGGCCAGAAAAAACGGTTCCAGGCTAGCACCAACTCTCTGCTGGGCCAGAGGAAAGAACCACTTACGTCAGCAGGGGGGCAGAGTTGTTAAGACCAACAGCAATAAGAAGATCGCCATTTTTAAGCGGCGAGAAGCCGCAGCTGTACAAACGCGAAGTCATCCATTATTATTATTATTGTTGCTGTTGCTGCTGCTTCCGTGTTTTTGCTTCGATATTCGCGCCAAGGTTTATGCAAACATAGCGACGTAACTGACGTATACAGTGACATAATGACGTGTCCTCCTTTAGCACCGCGAGCTATGGAAAAGCAAACTGGTTCTCAGCTGGCTCGCAAGTTGAACGAGTTGTGCACCAGCACTGGCCCCGAACCAGCCCTGGAACTGATTTGGTGGAAAAGGGGTATGACAGGCCCTTAGACACTTATTAAAACAACCTCAATCTTGTCTGCAGGTAACTGAGGAAAATGTTCCATGATTTGCAATAGTGTAAGGTTTTTCAAAATAAATCAAACATATTATGTGGCACTTATAACCCCCCACCCACAAACAACAAATTAATTCAACTCAGCTCATTGTTAATTCCAGGTGTAATGCAAGTTCTAGCTGAGCAGTGTCACTTATGAACCGTGTCTGTAATTTCAGTCTTGTGGAGACGAATCCAGAAGCAGCAATGGACTGCATCATCCACATGGCTCAGAACATCACTCCATCTCAGAGGGCCAAAGTTTCCCACCTGCTGGCCACCATGGAGAACTCGACCAACACCAGCTAACACTGTAATACGCATTAACACACCAGTCAGCGGGCATTGGTTAGCCTGGATGCCTGTGCTTCTGTAGGTAAGAAAGTAAAAGATTAGTGACAAAACAAGGATGCTTTCTATATTGTCTGTAAGAACCGGAATGACAAAAAAGAGTGCACACATAATGGCCAAAGCCACTTGAGTGCATTGTGCACACGTTGGGCATTTCACATTGAAGATGTTATTTTTGTCGAACTATTTTGTAAGATGTTTAAACTCACCAGTGTTGCCTTGAACTGAATGCACAAAACCAAGCACCTTCACTCCTTTCCATAAGCTCTGTCTGCCTTTCACATTTTGCACACTAATTATAATTATGACTATTTCACAATGAAGATTGTAAAGCTTTAGACCCGAGGTGGCACACTTCAGTTCTACAGAGCCTCAACAATGCTGAGTTTGGCCCTTATTAACGCACAAAGCCTCAGCAGGAGAAACGCTAAACTCTGCAGTGCGTTCCGTTTCCAAACCTGTGTTTTTAACCCCGATTGTGAATGAATGTACAATATCAAGCTTTATGTTAAAATATTAATATGCTGTAAGTGGTGTGTTTTTTAAGATGCACATGCGCACAATTCCAAAAGTGTTAATTCAGGGAAACTGTACTGACACGCCGAAGAAACAAACCGATTTGTATGTAGTTTTTGATGCAAGTAGCAGTATTATGAGGAGAACCACTGAATCTGTAGGAGCCGTTTATGGGGACTTTTAATGTATATTTGTGTAGTAACTCAGGTTTAATAGGTTTTTGTTGTTGTTGTTGTTGTTTTTAAATGTGTATACGTATTTTGAAAAGAAACCTGCCAGTATATGCCTTTTAGCTCATTTAATTGAAAATAAAAACACTAGGAGCATTTCAACAGAGATCTGCACGTTATATATATCGCATGGTTAGCGTTTACATTGAGAACACTAGTGATAGCTGTAGTTGCACACAAGCTTTATGATAATGCCGTTTGTTTCATGACTCATCTGGATTGAGGGAAAACATCAGCAGTGATTTTGGAAAATGTCTTTAATAAAGTGCCTGAATTTCACTGTCTTATCGGGATGTTTTTAAAAAGATGACTGCCATATGATGTATGCCTCAAATAAAATGGCTGAAACGTTCACACACACCCACATGGTGTTTTTGCGGCCTTTTTTTTTTTTTTTTTAACTGTACAGTATTTGGGTAGTTAATGAACACATGGTGGGTTTACACTTTAAGTTGGTGCTACATGAGGGTATTTCTGAAATTATACTGTACTAGCTTACAGTGGTGCTTGAAAGTTTGTGAACCCTTTAGAATTTTCTATATTTCTGCATAAATATGACCTAAAACATCAGATTTTCACACAAGTCCTAAAAGTAGATAAAGAGAACCCAGTTAAACAAATGAGACAAAAATATTATACTTGGTCATTTATTTATTGAGGAAAATGATCCAATATTACATATCTGTGAGTGGCAAAAGTATGTGACCCTTTGCTTTCAGTATCTGGTGTGACCCCCTTGTGCAGCAATAACTGCAACTAAACGTTTGCAGTAACTGTTGATCAGTCCTGCACACCGGCTTGGAGGAATTTTAGCCCGTTCCTCCGTACAGAACAGCTTCAGCTCTGGGATGTTGGTGGGTTTCCTCACATGAACTGCTCGCTTCAGGTCCTTCCACAACATTTCGATTGGATTAAGGTCAGGACTTTGACTTGGCCATTCCAAAACATTCACTTTATTCTTCTTTAACCATTCTTTGGTAGAACGACTTGTGTGCTACCACCACCATGTTTCACAGATGGGATAAGGTTCTTATGCTGGAATGCTGTGTTTTCCTTTCTCCAAACATAACGCTTCTCATTTAAACCAAAAAGTTCTATTTTGGTCTCATCTGTCCATAAAACATTTTTCCAGTAGCCTTCTGGCTTGTCCACGTGATCTTTAGCAAACTGCAGACGAGCAGCAATGTTCTTTTTGGAGAGCAGTGGTTTCTCCTTGTAACCCTGCCATACACACCATTGTTGTTCAGTGTTCTCCTGATGGTGGACTCATGAACCTTAACATTAGCCAATGTGAGAGAGGCCTTCAGTTGCTTAGAAGTTACCCTGGGGTCCTTTGTGACCTTGCCACCTATTACACGCCTTGCTCTTGGAGTGATCTTTGTTGGTCGACCACTCCTGGGGAGGGGAACAATGGTCTTGAATTTCCTCCATTTGTACACAATCTGTCTGACTGTGGATTGGTGGAGTCCAAACTCTTTAGAGATGGTTTTGTAACCTTTTCCAGCCTGATGAGCATCAACAACGCTTTTTCTGAGGTCCTCAGAAATCTCCTTTGTTCGTGCCATGATACACTTCCACAAACATGTGTTGTGAAGATCAGACTTTGATAGATCCCTGTTCTTTAAATAAAACAGGGTGCCCACTCACACCTGATTGTCATCCCATTGATTGAAAACACCTGACTCTAATTTCACCTTCAAATTAACTGCTAATCCTAGAGGTTCGCATACTTTTGCCACCCACAGATATGTAATATTGGATCATTTTCCTCAATAAATAAATGACCAAGTATAATATTTTTGTCTCATTTGTTTAACTGGGTTCTCTTTATCTACTTTTAGGACTTGTGTGAAAATCTGATGATATTTTAGGTCATATTTATGCAGAAAAATAGAAAATTCTAAAGGGTTCACAAACTTTCAAGCACCACTGTATATATGGATATGCTTTAGAAGTTGCTGGGGAAGTCCTTTAATGTGTAGAAGGATTTGCTGTCGGATAGCGTCCATGATTGTTTTGGACATACTTGGATACAACAAGCACAGTTTCCTCCATGCCACTCTTCATTTCCTTGCTTATAAATATAAATAATCAGTAATTACAGTGAAGGATTTTCTGCCAATTACAACACAGCAGAAGCTACAGAAAACACTAACATGCAAACACGTGAAAAATAAAAACACCGTGGATCCTTTTTAATAAAACAGGAAGTAGCTTAGTTACAGGCTTAAAGTGTACACAAAGCACCTGAAGAGGGGATCAGGCACCGGATATCAACCTGTCATTTTCTCTCATTAGAATCACCTCGTAATTAACAGACTGATTAGGAAAACGCATGTGCTGATCACTGATACAACATGGACAGTGTGGTTAGAGTGGACGCTTCAAAATACCATCACCTACTTATGCTCTATTCAGGAGTGAGTGAGTGAGTGTGCTTATGCTACAAACCCTTGTAGAATAAGATTACTTATTTTTGGAGAAGTGAAAAAGTGTAAGTATTGTGATTTCATGTTCAGCTGTTGGAGTTGTATAGCGTAATGTCAGCACATGTCTAGTCTGGAAAAGGGGAAAAAAATATTGGTTTGCTAATACATGGTGCAAACAAAACGTACAACATCCAAATGGTCCCTTCAGCTGTATATATGGAAGACTCATATGTACATAACCATTCATATACACTGCCCTGCCCAAAAAAAAAGGTTGCTCCGCCTTTAGCTTTACATCATTACATCATGCATTCGCCGTGGCATTGTTTCGATAAACTTATGCAATGTCACAACATTTATTTCCGTCCAGAGTTGTATTAAATTTTCCCCCAAGATCTTGTGTTAATGACGGGAGAGTTGAACCACTGCGTAAAGTCTTCCCCAGCATCCCAAAGATTCTCAGTGGGGTTAAGGTCGGGACTCTGTGGTGGTTAATTCATGTGTAAAATGATTCCTCATCCTGCCTGAACCACTGTCACAATCTGAGCCATAATTTCATGCTCGTGCCATCAGAGAAGAAAAAAATCCATCGATGTGATGTGAACCTGGTACATTCAGATCGTCCGCTGACTTCATTTTATTGCCCCATAATGTTGCTGAGTCTCGACCTGACCAACTGAAGCAACCCCAGATCATCACACTGCCTCCAGGCTTATACAGTGGACACTATACACGATGGGGCGGAGCTTCATGAGCTTCCCTTCTTACCCTGACATGCCCATCACTCAAGAATAGAGTCAGTCTGGACTTATCAAACCACGTGACCTTTCTCCATCACTCCAGAGTCTGGTCTTTATGCTCCCGAAGCCTTTTCTCCTGATTAGTCTTACTAATGAGTGGGTTTCTGATGGACACACAGCTGTTTAGTTCCAATCCTGTGAGTTCTCATCACATAGCTATGAATTCTACTGTTTTTCTTTTTAACTATACAACTTCAAAGCAAGGGGCGGCACGGTGGTGTAGTGGTTAGCGCTGCCGCCTCACAGCAAGAAGGTCCGGGTTCGAGCCCCGTGGCCGGCGAGGGCCTTTCTGTGCGGAGTTTGCATGTTCTCCCCGTGTCCGCGTGGGTTTCCTCCGGGTGCTCCAGTTTCCCCCACAGTCCAAAGACATGCAGGTTAGGTTAACTGGTGACTCTAAATTGAGCGTAGGTGTGAATGTGAGTGTGAATGGTTGTCTGTGTCTGTGTCAGCCCTGTGATGACCTGGCGACTTGTCCAGGGTGAACCCCGCCTTTCGCCCGTAGTCAGCTGGGATAGGATCCAGCTTGCCTGCGACCCTGTAGAACAGGATAAAGCGGCTAGAGATAATGAGATTAGATGAACTTCAAAGCATGTCGGTGATCTCTGATCATAGTCAGTCAGGATTTTTTTCCACGAAGTTGATGGTTCATCTCTATCCTTCCAGGTGTTAATAATGAGTTGGTCAGTTCTGAACCCAATTCCAGTCGTTTTAGCTAAAATTCTTCTTGGTAGGTTTTTCTTTGCTTGATGCAGGACAATAATTTGACCTTCTGAAATGCAGTAACATCTTTTCCAAGAGCATGGGACACATCTTCTGACATGTTTTGTTTAAGAAATGAGAAGCTACTCACTGCATCAGTTCGGGTCAAAAGAATTGTCGCCAGCTAAAACACATTAATTGCGCCAGTAATTATGCAATCGAAGGCTCTTTACTGTATGTACGTGCTTATTTAACTCCAAATGGTGACTTTTTTTTTTTTTTGGCCGGGCAGTGTATTTTCTAATTTTCTAGAAATGAGCTGTTTGGTTCACTTTTCTCTCAGCACTGGAGACTGATTCGTGTCAAACATCATACATGTCCCTTTTTATACAATCCGAGTTCCAAAGGTTCTGTGTCACTAGTAGTTTGTGTAAGGAAGGATGTCCATGAATACAGTCATGAGAAACTATTTTATTAGTATTATTCTGGCTTTAAATCGAAAACCAAAGTGTGCATTGTTGGTCCTTTGGAGTAAAGCTGGTCTTTGCTGTTTGGTTGGTGCATGTGACTGTGTGTTTAATGCAGGACAATGGGTTTGCTGCTGCCTTGTGTGCTGATGTACTGGTTGGAGAATCCATCCACCGTGCTGTAAGATGTGTAAACGCCCGAGAAGGGAATTTCAGCAGCACTGGACACTGGTGTTGTGCTCACACCCTCCAGATCACAGTCAGAGAGACGCAGGGGGGAGTTACTGAACGAGCCCAGGGCCTCCAGGTTAAAGCTGTCATCCTTCATCTCGTCCCACAGGTTTCCTGCAGATAAACAAGGAGCAGTGAGTGAGGGGCTTTAATCTCAAACTAGTATGATACCTTCCAGGCACTTAATCACTGATCTCACACTGACGAGACGTGACAAAGGGCGGAGAATGTCTGTCTAATCTTACATAGTGCTGTACCGAGAGAATACACCGTGTCAATAATTTGCCACCGTTGGATGGTATTAGCATTTATCAAACACAAAACGTTCCTGCTCACAACTGGGACAAAAACTTCTTTGTAATCTTTGATTAAAAAAAAAAAAAAATCAGATCATTTATCACTGTTTATGACATCATCTGTTTATCTCGTTCAAAAAATTCAACTACAAAACAATTTCTCATGTCACCAACCTTGCAAAGCGAAATCCATGATGCTGGGGTCCAGAGCATCCACCTCAGAGTGGACATCACTGTGGACACTGAAGATCTCCGCTGGTGGTGGTGGTGGTTGTTGTGGTTGTTTGACGAGCTCAGGTACAGGGTGGAGTGGTGGTGTTTGAGCAGGAGCCGGAGATGTTGGTGCTATCCGGGGCTGAGTGTGGAGCTGCAGCTGGAGCTGATGGTGAACAGTAAGACACTGCAGAGACAAAACCGGCTGAGGAGGAGGAAGCTGAGGATCCAGCGGTTTCCGCCTGCAGCTCTCTGGCCGATCTGTGATCAGCTTGTCTAATTCATCTGAGTAAGGACGTGAGGGGAATGTCAGAGATTCAGGCGAAAAAATCGCAGTTAAATCAAATCTTATTGATCCGTTATCTCATCTGATTACTAAAACACCGCGTTCCTGATACACACCTGGGTTGGCCATGCTGCGTCGGATGGCCGTTAGGTCTTTACGCTTCCACTTCTGCATCTCCTCCTCCATCTTGTCGATCTTGGCTGGGTTGAGAGCCCACAGGCAGCCCTTCCTCGATGAGCCGCTCATCTTGTTCTCCACTTTCTCGAAACATTTATTCAGAGACAGGTTGTGCCGCACGGAGTTCTTCCAGCCGTCCGGTGCCGTCTGACCGTCCCAGAGAATTAAAACCATGTAAGATTTCTACTAAATCGGTTCTGTTTAGTACACACACACACACTGTCTAGTTCTATATGACATCACCTTAAAGTAGGGGAAGTGTTCCTTCATGAAGCTGTAGATCTCGCTGACTGGGAGACTGCCTGTTTTACTGTTCTTCAGAGCCATAGCAATCAGGCAGCTAGAGAGGGACGGAGAAGCAGACGGGCTTTATCATGCCAAGTGTGGAAACGCTTGACTGTGGACATCTACTGACCACCAGTTGTTTACAGTGTATGATAGATGTGTATAGTGTCTCACCTGTAGGAGTAGATGGGTTTGGGGAAGGTTTTGGGTTGCGTCTCCTGGCTGTGTGGAGTGTGGATCTGCTGCTGTGTGAATAAACTCTGGTTGTTGAAGTTGCTGTACAGTCCTCCAGGAGAACACTGAAACCACAGCAAACGCACAGGAATGAATCAGCATGAAGTGCTGGCATGTAGACTTTTTATATTATTATAAGAAGTTTCCAAGATCTGATGAGCAGAGGGTGGCTCCAGCCTTGTTGGAGAACAGTCGGCTGCGGCAGGTTAAAGCATTTCAGTATCTCTCGAGCTATCCAAAAATATCTGAACATATCACGATATCAGATGCTGATGATCAGTTTCTCCTAAAGTTGTTAACAGGCTCAGTCGGGTGTACTAGATTAGAAACAAAATAAGAACCAAACTCTACATCTATAAACTACACTGAGGACGTGACTGGTGTTTGAGTGAAGTACCTGCTGGTTGGACTGGGAGAAAGTCATCACCTGCTGAGAGGAGGTCTGATAGACCGAGGCAGGACACGGAAAACTGGGAGAAAACTGCGGCATCTGTGAAACAAGAGCAGAGCCTCAGGATACTGTTGCAGGTGCAGTATGTTCTAGTGAAGTAAAGGAGCTGTGGACAGAAACGTGCGTCAAATGTAACTCACGCTGTTGATTCCCAGAGGGCTGTGCTGCATGTTACTCTGTAGATGGATCATGGACGTCCCTCCTCCAGCCGCGCTCATGTTACTCAGCTGAGCTGCTGTAGGTTTGTAATCACGCAGGTAAAATCAGGATCTTATGAAGTTTTCTATATACACTCCGTGTGTGTGTGTGTGTGTGTGTGTGTGTGTGTGCGCGCGCGCTGACCTGTGTTCAGTTGGTCCTGAGTGCTCATGCTGAACTCGGCTCTGCCTGAGCGGAGCTGCTGCAGACGAGGGACGTCCACTGAGGTCAGCCAGGTCAGAGACTGGAGGTCACCGGGGTCAAACTTACACAGCTCGGACGCATCTGAGGTCAGAAGCCTAAACACACACACACTTAATTTAGCATGAAGGAAGTAATACACTTTAGATTGAGGATTTAAAAAAGGGACGGCTCTCAAAGGTTTATTGAGGAAAACAAAAAGCATCTTGCACTCCAAAGTCAGGATTTATATATTAAGATATAAATATACAGTATTTGTAAACAATTCAGTGCATTCTTTAAAAAAAACAACAGCAAAATATTCTGCATTGTTCTGAATTAGGACCGGATGGATGGATGGATGGATGGATGGATGGATGGATGGATAGTGTTGTCACTAGTGATGATGAGGAATTGTCAATAAATGCTTTTTAGTTGTATTATTATTAAATAATAATGATTTTCCCACCTTTTCTTGAAGGATTCAGAAAAAAAATTGTTTACTTTTGAGATAAGAAATTTTTTTTACATTGCTTCAAGGGAGCACTGAGAGGAGACGAGAGGGAGAGAGAGAGAGAGAGGGGGAGGCCCTCCAATCCTCTCCACTTGCTCACTATTGAGCCTAATAATTGGGGTCACTATGACAACCCTCACTATTTTCGGTTATTTTTGCAGACACTGTAGTACACCCCCCCACACAGTTTAGTCAGGTGACTACTGGCGCTTGTCAGCCATTGGCTGAATCGTACGTAAACAGCGGATCGTTTGAAACGCAGTTAACGGGGCTCGCGCCTGTCTGCAACAGTTGGTCCGGCCTCGTTGAAAAATGATCACCTATTGTGTCAGCGAACGACAAAATCTGCACCACGGCACGTGGCGCTATTGTTTTCCTCTCCTCCCTCCTCCCTCCCTCCCCTCCAGCCCCTGATTGTCTGTCGCTCTTTTTCTTTAACCAACCCTCTTGCATTAATCTGCTGGAATGACAGGCTTCACACAAATAGGATGCCATCTGTTTGGCTGTCCTGTTTCCACCCCGAGCCGGGCCCTTCTGCCCCTCCCCCCAGGGCTGTAAGAGGGCTACACAAGGCCTGAGGGGGTAGACGGGGGGGGGTAAATAAGGCACACTTTCTGTCTGTCACCTGAATAAATTACATCAGTGGAGAGGAGAGATACGGGACGTGGCCTCGGGCTGCCCAGCCTGCCCCATTAAAGAGGCTATGAATAATCATCCACTGCGCGCGCGCGCGCACACACACACACAGTCAAGTGTAACTTTAGACTGAAGCTTAGAGGTACTGGCCACAGAAATGACACCTCAACACCACACACAGGGTTTAACAGCGGCTTATTGTTATTGTACAAAAGACACTTCGTTGCATGACACCTGGTCGTCATCATACCATCATTATATCTAATTTTCTTAATTCTTTAATGAAACACTACACCGCAGGCTTTATGATCGAGAAACAAAGTGAAGAAGCCTCTGTGTTGTTTGTTTAAGACTTCCTATTGGCCACCTGTTCAGAACGTGTCAGTCCAGAAATATACTCAAGGAACTTTTTTGTTTAAAAAAAATATACATTTTATTAGTTGTTTTACCAACAAATCAGAACAAACTACAGATATCCAGAAATCATGCTCAGCTTTTCATACATGTTAGCCAATGCTTTTTTATTTTATCCTCCATGCATAGATACTACACTGCTGTATTTCATCAGGAAATTAATAAAGCGTGCTTTCCTTATTATAATAACATTTGGAACAAACTAAATAAAATTTCTAAAGAAATGAGCAAAGCAACATATAAATGTAATGTTGAGGTCACAGACACATGCCATTAACCCCTGAGCTGCTTCTCCAAGCTGAGCAGCGACACTATAACCCTGACAATGCAACACAAACCTGGAATAAACTCTTAATTAAACCCAGCATCGATGCCCTGCATTAGGCTTTAACACGATTATTCCATTAAATACTCTGTTTATATTAATGCACACACTAAAGAAAGTCACTGTCACTATTAAACTGAACAGCATCAGGGAGAATTACATCACATCCTCAGAAAAGATTCTCATTTCAGACGTCTCATTGTAACCCGACGGCAATTAGAGTGAAGTTAGAAGTGAAGAGGAAAGGGGATGATTTTATTTGCTCACTGATGCAAACCGTTAAGTGTCCCTGAAAACAAGGGGGAGGAGGTGGTGCACCTCGGACCTGATGCTTTCTGACACGTCCATTCAGGGCCAAAAATGATTCGCTCGCTCTTTTCACAAACTGCCCGTTTCAGTTTACAGAACAAAACAAGGAAGGAACGGTTTGAAGAAATACAGCAGGAAAATTAAATGGGCAAAATAAAAAAAAAACCCAGAAAATTTTGATCAAATCTGCATTTTTAAAAAAAATGTCTTTGCTAAAAATCATGCAGTCTTTTGATTGATTAATTTATTATTATTAGAGGATAAATGGGCTTTTCTGTTTTTGTTTTTAAATACTTTTTTTTTAAAAAAACCCTTCTTTATGTATGTATACAGAGAATTTAAGTTCTCAAGAAAAAAAATGACTTCAGTTCAGTATTCTCAAAAATCTGTTCTTTTTCAGGTGAAATGCAACAGTGATCATCCAAAAGGGAAGAAAAAGTAATAACTCGTGTTTTTACCTGTAGTCCTGCGCGGAGTTCTGATTAGGTCCTGAATTTGTCGTCAGTCCTGACATCCTGTCTGTACAACCAGCTTCAATCATTTCCTAACACAGGACACGGTGCATATTACAAATACCTTCTGCTGCACGCTTTGTTATAAAAACGGAGAACGGAAATAAAATACTGAGAGTGAAAACCTGACTTCCTCTGAGAATTAAATTGGTGCCGAATCAGCATCATTATTTTAAACAGAATCTTTGATTGCAGTTAATCGAACAGTAATATTAATATTCAACTAGTTCAAATCTTAAGTGTTAAAAATTTCATAATCATAAGTTGTGCATCAGATCTGCACATGATTAGTTTCTCTATGAGAATCAGAACATGCTGAAAGAGAGGAGAAGCGCAGCGACAGAGTTGGAGCTGATCTCTGATCCTCAAACCTCACCCTCTCCCTGACATCCACCTCCAGCTGTCACTTCACACCATCACTCACATCTGCTTCTATTCTCACTGTACAGGAGACAGAAAGCTGGGCTTGAACCCATTCTCACCTGTTTTGCTGGAGTGAGCTCAGGATGCTGCTGAGAGCTGAGAGATGCAGTAGTTCAGCTCCTCCGGACCCTGAAACCGTTTTTTAAATTTCCCTCTTCGTTCAGCCCTGTTCGGGAAGAAAAATCATGCACATGCGCAGTGCGCCTTCTCCTGGTTCAGCTGGAGAGCGAGTCGTGCGCATGCGCAGTGTCGTGTCCCTGCACTGTACCGTTGAGAGAAGCGCAGCTGCTGAAGCTCTGAGCACTTTTTTTTTCTCTCTCTCTGTGTTAATTAGGAAAATTTAACGCAGCTTAATCAGATTTTTTTTTAATCCGCACCACTCGGGTTACTTATTGCTCGACCCTGTTTGTTTGTTTGTTTGTTTGTTTGTTTGTTTGTTTGTTTGTTTGTTTGTAAAGCCGCGTGCTGAGTGAGTCGTGTCTGGTGCGCGCGCGCCTGTAAAATCACTTTAAAAAAAAAAAACCCCAGTTTGTGTTTTAGCTCTGTTCATCATCTGTAGAAGTTCTGCAGCTCATCCTTCTGGTGTAGATCCAGTCGTACAGCTAATCCATGGCAACATTAAATAATAATAATAATAATAATAATAATAAAGCACACTGACTCCTGTGAGAGTTTGTGTGCTCTGAAGGCTGTGTGTGTGGTGTCGGTGGTGCTGTGAGCCCGGGTGTGCTCAGTGTGAGGCTTTAACAGCTGTAAATGCGCACACTGGGCGCCTCTGGAATGCGCGCGCACTGCAGCGGGAAAACGGGCGCAGAGTGGCGGGCGCAGTCAGAAGAGCACGAGCCCGTTTCACTGACCACACACACACACACACACACACACACACACTTGTGTCTCAACAAGAAAACTCTAAAGAGCCCCAGCAATTCTGAAAAAAGATAACCATTGTTTATTATTTATGAGTTTATTTGGTACTGTAAATAGATATGTGTATGTGTGTATATCTGCATAACATAAGTATCTGTAGATATGATTTGATTTGGTCGATATTACACCATGTTGGTATGTTTTCTTTTTTTGTTTGTTGCTTTTGTTTTCTTTTGTGTGTGTGTGTGTGTGTGTGTGTGTGTGTGTATGTGTGTATATATACACACACACACACACATATATATATATATATATATATATATATATATATATATATAGTTTATTATGACGGAAAGTGATGTTTGATTAGCGGTGGTATAGAGGGTTAGGATTGGATAAGTTATTTACTTCTTCCTAATCCTTCCCGAACATTATTATGTTACTGCCTTGTGGCTGCGCTATTCTGTTTATGACGATGTTTTGATGATTGCATTTTTTAAATTTTTGTTTTTTATCTCTTCTTTACTGTTCGGGATAAAGCAGTCAGTCAATAATGGCGCGTGCGTGCATGGGTTTTATTCCCTTTATTCCCCTTGTTCTAGTGATTAATGCTGTGAACACATCTACTCTTGTGCATTTAAGCGCAATCTGAATGCTGAACATGTACAGTTTTATTTATTAAAAAAAAAAAAAAACAGTCCAACTTGCAGTCTGTGTCTAAAACCTAGTTTCCAGTGCAGATGTTGCAGATTATGATGTTTGGAAGATGGTGCTTTGCTTGTTAAACCCTGTTTTTGTGAAACAGAACTTTTGTCTGCCTGTACTGAAGGAGAGCCTAAAGCCCATGCTGCCCGGGCCGCTGGTCCTCAGGGAAGCTGCGCGTTAATTGACTTTGAGCCCTTTGGGAGTTTACAGATGGCGGATCCGCTACGTCACAACGATCAATGCAGAGTAACGGACAGAAAGGAAACCCGTCCCGAGCCTCCTCCTGGTCCTAAGTGCCGTCATGTCTCTGTCCTCTGCTGAATAATAAAAGGTGCGGACAATAAGTTCAGTGATGAGTTCCTGTATGGCCTTACTGAGTGCTGTTGTTTTCTAGAGAACTGCTTGACTGATGTTGTTTTTAACCTTTTGGTGCATCGAAACTAAACTCGTTATGAAGGATCTTAGTGATCCTTAGAAGACTGTTATTGAGTTTACAGTGTCACCAACATAAATAAATGACTAAAGAATCATGAGGTTCTTAAGGGAACCAAATTATTTAACGCTCCCTTCATTATGTGGAACTGCGGCCACTGATAAATGTGTTTCTGACTGCTTGGCAGGACTTCGGTATCTTTATAAAGGGACGTCTTTAGCGTTCAGAATGAATTACATGAAGTGAAACAAAAATGCATGAAAAGAGTCACCTGAACCAAAAACTGGATGGGGCAATGAGAAGAAGCATCTTTATAATCGATGTGTGATAGAGATGGAGCATGGTTCCTTTAGTCCTCCAGTCTTCACGCCATATGGAGGAGAGGAGCCAAGCACTTTGTTGCGGAGTTGGCATCCAAAGTGAGAAGAAACAGGTTGAATACGGTGAAATAATGCACTGGTTGAGAGTCAAATTGTCATTCAATTTATTAAGATCTGCAGTGTTATGTCAAAGAAGCACCAAGACGATTAAACTAGAGAAGAACTTTGATTTTAGTAATGGACAAATAGTAAATACAATTGGAAAAATGGACTAGTTAATTGTCTTTTATAATGTATATGTTGAACCCATGTCCTGGGTCAGGTATTAAGTAAAAATTTTAAAATGTACATAGTTTTGTTTAAATCTTGATTTAGAATTCTTTTATTTTGTATAGTTTTTTTTAAATGGGCTTTTGAAATAAAGGTTTATGTAATTGTATGGAATGTGGAAATTTTTAATTAAAATGAACTAGAACACTATGGGCGGCACAGTGGTGTAGTGGTTAGCACTGTCGCCTCACAGCAAGAAGGTTCTGGGTTTGAGCCCAGTGACCAGTGAGGGCCTTTCTGTGTGGAGTTTGCATGTTCTCCCCATGTCCGCGTGGGTTTCCTCCGGGTGCTCCGGTTTCCCCCACAGTCCAAAGACATGCAGGTTAGGTTAACTGGTGACTCTGAATTGACCGTAGGTGTGAATGTGAGTGTGAATGGTTGTCTGTGTCTATGTGTCAGCCCTGTGATGACCTGGCGACTTGTCCAGGGTGAACCCCGCCTTTCACCCGTAGTCAGCTGGGATAGGCTCCAGCTTGCCTGTGACCCTGTAGAACAGGATAAGTGGCTACAGATAATGGATGGATGGATAGAACACTATGATGTCACCCTTTTGGACATAACTGTAATAACAATCAATTAATACTAGCTTATAATATCATTAATAATAGTGCAATAAAGAAACATTCAGTGAGCAGCAGTTCTGCTTTGTTAATGAGAGAGGTCAGTGGAGAATGGCTAGACTGGTTCGAGCTGACAGAAAGGCTACAGTGTGTACGATTGCAGTGAGCAGAAAAACATCTCAGAATGCACAGCATGTCGAGCCTGTAGGTGGATGGGCTCCAATAGCAGAAGACCAAGTTGGGTTCTACTTCTTTCAGCCAAGAGAAGAAAGCTGAGAGCACAGTGGGCATAAACTCGCCAAAACTGGAAAAACGTAGCCTGGTCTGACAAATCTTGATTTCTGCTGAGGCTCACTGGTAGTTGGGTCAGAATTGGGCCTCAACAGTATGAATCCATGAACCCAACCTGCCTTGTGTCAACAGTCCAGGCTGGTGGAGGTGATGTACCATGAGGGAAGTCATAGCCTAATGGTTAGAAAAGCAGCTTCAGGACCAAAAGGTTTCCAGTTTGATTCTTTGGACTAGCAGGAATGGCTGAAGTGCCCTTGAGCAAGGCACCTAACCATCAATTGCTCCCCAGACTGCTCTGGGTATGCTGTGTGTCACTCTGGATAAGGGCATGTATTGTAATATGCAACCCCGATTCCAAAAAAGTTGGGACAAAGTACAAATTGTAAATAAAAACGGAATGCAATAATTTACAAATCTCAAAAACTGATATTGTATTCACAATAGAACATAGACAACATATCAAATGTCGAAAGTGAGACATTTTGAAATTTCATGCCAAATATTGGCTCATTTGAAATTTCATGACAGCAACACATCTCAAAAAAGTTGGGACAGGGGCAATAAGAGGCTGGAAAAGTTAAAGGTACAAAAAAGGAACAGCTGGAGGACCAAATTGCAACTCATTAGGTCAATTGGCAATAGGTCATTAACATGACTGGGTATAAAAAGAGCATCTTGGAGTGGCAGCGGCTCTCAGAAGTAAAGATGGGACGAGGATCAATCCCCCTAATTCTGTGCCGACAGGTAGTGGAGCAATATCAGAAAGGAGTTCGACAGTGTAAAATTGCAAAAAGTTTGAACATATCATCTACAGTGCATAATATCATCAAAAGATTCAGAGAATCTGGAAGAATCTCTGTGCATAAGGGTCAAGGCCGGAAAACCATACTGGGTGCCCGTGATCTTTGGGCCCTTAGACGGCACTGCATCACATACAGGCATGCTTCTGTATTGGAAATCACAAAATGGGCTCAGGAATATTTCCAGAGAACATTATCTGTGAACATAATTCACCGTGCCTTCCGCTGTTGCCAGCTAAAACTCTATAGTTCAAAGAAGAAGCCGTATCTAAACATGATCCAGAAGCGCAGACGTCTTCTCTGGGCCAAGGCTCATTTAAAATGGACTGTGGCAAAGTGGAAAACTGTTCTGTGGTCAGACGAATCAAAATGTGAAGTTCTTTATGGAAATCAGGGACGCCGTGTCATTCGGACTAAAGAGGAGAAGGACGACCTGAGTTGTTATCAGCGCTCAGTTCAGAAGCCTGCATCTCTGATGGTATGGGGTTGCATTAGTGCGTGTGGCATGGGCAGCTTACACATCTGGAAAGACACCATCAATGCTGAAAGGTATATCCAGGTTCTAGAGCAACATATGCTCCCATCCAGACGACGTCTCTTTCAGGGAAGACCTTGCATTTTCCAACATGACAACGCCAAACCCGGCACGGTGGTGTAGTGGTTAGCGCTGTCGCCTCACAGCAAGAAGGTCCGGGTTCGAGCCCCGTGGCCGGCGAGGGCCTTTCTGTGTGGAGTTTGCATGTTCTCCCCGTGTCCGCATGGGTTTCCTCCGGGTGCTCAGGTTTCCCCCACAGTCCAAAGACATGCAGGTTAGGTTAACTGGTGACTCTAAATTGACCGTAGGTGTGAATGTGAGTGTGAATGGTTGTCTGTGTCTATGTGTCAGCCCTGTGATGACCTGGCGACTTGTCCAGGGTGTACCCCGCCTTTCGCCCGTAGTCAGCTGGGATAGGCTCCAGCTTGCCTGCGACCCTGTAGAAGGATAAAGCGGCTAGAGATGATGAGATGAGACAATGCCAAACCACATACTGCATCAATTACAGCATCATGGCTGTGTAGAAGAAGGGTCCGGGTACTGAACTGGCCAGCCTGCAGTCCAGATCTTTCACCCATAGAAAACATTTGGCGCATCATAAAACGGAAGATACGACAAAAAAGACCTAAGACAGTTGAGCAACTAGAATCCTACATTAGACAAGAATGGGTTAACATTCCTATCCCTAAACTTGAGCAACTTGTCTCCTCAGTCCCCAGACGTTTACAGACTGTTGTAAAGAGAAAAGGGGATGTCTCACAGTGGTAAACATGGCCTTGTCCCAACTTTTTTGAGATGTGTTGTTGTCATGAAATTTAAAATCACCTAATTTTTCTCTTTAAATGATACATTTTCTCAGTTTAAACATTTGATATGTCATCTATGTTCTATTCTGAATAAATTTGTACTTTGTCCCAACTTTTTTGGAATCGGGGATGTAATGTAATGTAATGGTGTGGGGAATGTTTTTTTCTTGGTGCACTTTGTGCCCGTTATACCAATCATCCATTGCCGGAATGCCACACCCTGCTTGAGTATTGTTGCACACCAAGTGCATCCCTTCATGGCCACAATTTACCATCTTCTAATGGCTACTTCCAGCATGATAAATCAAAAGTCATCACAAAATGGTTTCATGAGCATGACGAGGAGTTCAGTGGCCTTCCCAGTCACCAGATCCAAATCCAGTAGAACACCTTTAGGATGTGGTAAACAGGAGATTTGCAGCATGAAAATCCATCTGAAATGCAATCATGTCAACATGGACCAGAACCTCAAAGGAATGTTTTCAACATCTTGAATCCATGTCTCAAAAAATGAAGGCTGTTTTGAGAGCAAAGCGAGGCCCTAGCCATATTAGGATAGTGTTCCACAGGGATGAAAGTGTACGTCTCCATGATCACAATGTGGCATACAGCGACATAATACTCACTAGATTCTAAATAATTTTGACAAAAAAATGAAACGCAATATGCACACAGGACCATAAAAATAAAATGTGGCAGTTCAGTGGTGTAATTGTGTCGAGTGTCTGTGTAAATGACATGAGACTGTAAGCATGAGATATGAGATGTCCCTGCAGATAGAACCTACCGCATATGTGGTGTTGAAATGTTACCAGCAGAGCAAAATAGATTGTAATATATTATCTAAGGCAGGATGTGATGAATATAGCCATGGCTAGTTCTGTGAATATTACCAAAGCACGTATATTCTCAGATCGTGTGTCCCAGTTGTGTATGTTGTTGCAGCTGTTTATTAGATCTAAGAATTTTTTATGACATGGTGACTGGATGTGTGTCACATTTCCTCTCTGCTTTAGTTCCGCTGCTGTGTCACTAGCGTCACTCTTTCAGACCCCTTTAGAGACATCACAGCCAGGGTTCAATCATAGGGTCGTCCCCTTGACCCTGCTGAAGACCTTTAGTCACGTCCAAAGGTCACGTTAAACCCTCATGCCATCCGAGAGTGGAACTTGTCAGTACTGTCATCGTTTTTATCATTGTCCATTATATCGTCCATCACCCCCCTGTGATGCATATTTGGCGCATGTCAGAGCCAGTTGTCTTTGATTTCTTTTGAAGATGCAACCACGGACATGTTCAAGAAACATCTGGAGAGAATCTGCTTTAATCAGCTTTTTAATCTGCTTTCCCACAGCAACATGTCGTGTAAGAATATGCAAATATTCAGCATCAGTGACACAAGCCCACTGTTTACCTGCATTTGCAGCACAGAGTAGTGCTATGGGAATGACTGTGAAGCCTTCTCATGAGAAAAAACTACTGATAAAAGAAGACACAAACAGCAAAGATTTGAGACAAGAAGGAGATCAGAAAATGAGAGACAGAGAGGGAGATGTGGTTGGATTTTCGGTGGGAACGCAGCAAAGCCTGTGTCATAATACGCCCTTATTCTCTGTTTGGAATCTCTAATGAGAGAATCAGATGCTGTGACTCATGTGTAATGGGATTTGCCGAGTCTCGTGCGGTACCGGGGCCCAGCGGGCGGCTCAAAGCCTGTTAAGGTTGGACAAGCATTACAGGCCCGGAGGGGTGTGTGAGTGTAAAGGGAGGGTGGCAGTGTAAGAGGTGTGAAGTACCCCTGACAACACAGTTTGGCACTGGGACAGCTGTGAATATGGAAAGCAAGAGATGAGCAGATTGGAAAAAAACAGAGGTGGACAAAGTACCCAACTTCATTACTTAAGTCAAAGTAAAGATCCCGCTGGTCAAATGTGACTTCGATACAAGTGAAAGTTGTCCAGTCACATTTTTACTTAAAGTACTGAAGTACTTGCTTTTAAAAATACTTAAGTATTAAAAGTACATTTTCTGTCAGTGCATTGTTGTATTATTGCCATAAAATTCACAAAATGAACGCATGCTGTGCCGTCATGGTGGTTTAACGTTAAGCTAGCTAGTCAGTGACGCTCCACCCGACATGCTAGCAAACTCTTTTCAAACTCGAAATCATATTGGGTAGCTAATGTTACTAGAAAAGAAATATTTCTACATTCTGTTTATTTAGCAAGATTATGCTAAAACATTTCTGAAAGGACTTCAGATAAGTAAGCAAGCATTATTCATGTTAGCATAACCATACATGTCAACCTTTGGTCAATCAAACCTGTATAACCAACCTCCAAAATCCGTATTTCCCTTATAAAATCCTTATAAGATGCAAATTAAAATAATTTACCTAAAATTTGAATGATAATTAACAATGATATATCCCAGTTACTTTTTATTCAATATTAATAACAATAAACCTTCAGAATGAATACAAAGCTCCAATGTTTGACAAAAACACAAAGTGTCACTCTAATGTTCTGAATTGTACTCCATGACAGCTTTTTTAGCGCTCTGCACCAATACCTCACGAGGCTGCATGTCACAGCAAGTGTCTGTGTTGATCTTGCCGGAGTGCCCATTCAGAATCTTTTCAGTCGCTAGTGAAAGTCGCTCAGGTGGAAATACGCTTTTCAAACAAAATGTTACTTCCCGGTTGGCGGGATTCTCGCAATGCGGTGTGCACATGATCAAAAGTGGAACGAAGTCTCGCTACCACAAGATAACGCGCGATTTCATAAGACTCTTTACTGGCTGTCAGTGCTTTCTGTGGTGTACAGTACGTTTGTAAATGTTAAGCGCTCTTTTATCATCGTGGGAATTGATTATAGCTCTAAATAAATATTGAAGTTTTTTTAAAGAATCCGTATAACTTTATTTGTACGCCCGTATACTACGTTTATTGAATCAAATCCGTATAAAATACGGACATTCCGTTTAGGTTGACATGTATGCATAACTCCATGTTTACATGCTAACTAACAGTGTCCAAGTTAACTAGCTATGTGTAAACATTAGCCGTGGACAAGGCTACGGCAATTTGGTGGGCAAATCCATAGAACGTCATTTGACTAACCAGACTGCATAGCTATCGCAATGTTATCGCTCGATCTAAAAGCACAGACAACTTCGTTGCAAGCTTTCTCTTGGAATAAAACATTTACATCCCTCAATATGCTTCCGCAGGTTGGACGGCGAGTTTTTGTAGGCCGTGATGTGGTTTGTTTTTGGCAAACATTTAAAATGAAATGAATCTTTAATCATTTCAGAAAACTGAAATATGGGTTTTCAGTCTGGCCATGAGTGCGTGCATTCTCCAGAAGAACCACCTCCTTTCATTCTGCCATCAACTGATCGTGTTCAAATAATGCTGCTGAGAAATCACTGGACTTGATTTTATACAGTCTATGGATGAGACGTGACCCTAGTAATTACTGAAAGACTGTCTCAGTGTCACCTGGGGGGGAAAAACAATCACGTTTTAGAAAAGAAAAGAAAAAACATCCACTTTCAAAGCTGCTTCATGGTAACGAGGATCTTGACAGAAATCTAGTGGAGTAAAAAGTATGATATTTGTCTTTCAAATGTGGTGAAGTTAAAGTCATAAGTTTCCAAAAAAAAAAACTCAAAAAGTGTACTTAAGTACCGTACTCAAGTAAATGTACTTCGTTACTGTCCACCTCTGGAAAAAGGCCTTCTTTGCCATTCCAGTCATCAGTGCTTACTGTATGGTGTCCTCATCATATCACTTAATGCCACACCTAGTCATAAAGTACGAGACCAGTAAATGAATGTTCTTACAAAATGACTCGCAGTGTAATAATCAGAAGAACAAGTGCAAGATCATCTGATGTTCAGCACTGTGTGGGAACTGATCTTCTGAACGACCTGAAGATTCCAGTCTTGTCGATCAGGAACTTATCTATAAGTTTGATTTGAGTAAAAAGTCTACAGTGTCCTTCGCTGCTATGTAAAAACAGTCCCGCAAACCAGACTTATAGAATTCACTTGAGACTCTGGTACTCTCAACCAATTTCATCAACAAATACGGTCAAGAACTGCTTCCTTTCACCGAAAGAAATGATTTACTGATAGGGCAGGAGACCAACCAGAGACCTTTAAACCTGATCACAGGAGATAAACCTTACGTCTTACAGCTACTGAAATGTGCATGTACACCGAAGTACAGAGACCCAGTCAGACTGTGGCCTTCAGTATCCTGAAATATAAAAAGCACGCCCGTGGCCTGTGAGTGGAGCTCCTGAGGCTGAGACTAACTTCTGAATAACTCAAAGCAAAATTTAAATGGAGTAGCTTTCAGAAGTCAATTATCAAATTGAATACAGTAAACTGGCCTTGTAGTACTGAGAGAGTAGTCGTGTTGAGGAACGGCATTCGTCGTGGTGACAGTCGTGTTAATCATTCCTCTCAAATCTCCTGAATAGGTGAGTGATTGGGTGTCATTGCATTTTGCTAATCAAAGATCAGTAAGTAATCGGACCTGCATTGTAGCGCAGTGGTCATCGAGAAGAGGCTGCTCTGAGGGAGTGGAGGACTAGTGAACGAGTTTGGATGGATTGTGTTTCTGTATCTTTGTTGCACCCAGTAGATTAGGAGACACCCAGCTAAACACTGAACAAGATCTGCTTGCCTGCAACCCCCAATCCGACCGGGCCATGAATGATTTAGCAAGCCGGCTCTGTAGCTCGAGCAACTGAGTGCTGAGACAGGTGTTCACATGTTCACACCAGCTCTGGAAGCCTTGATGATGCTAACATGAGGAACAGAAGACTGACGTAGCAGGGATATTGCAAGTTCTACCGAACACTTGAAATTGTACAAAAATGTACCGGAACAGCTGAGACCGGACAAGGTGAAGTGCTCCGAAATACTGAACCTGGGGATACTGGACTTCGGTGGTTCTTCAGGATACTGGAACACATATTTGCAAGTTTCTGTGGATCATAAGAAGCAGGAAAATTATGCTGTTTTAATATTTTAATATTCTATGGATCACAGTGCGATCACAGGCTGTTTTTGAAATTCTAAGGTTCTACAGAACATTGATGGGTGAATTCTGATGTTCTGACATCCTGAACTGGAATGGAGGTTTGCCGTTCTTCTGTGGCCCTCACTAGCATGTACACTACACACAGGTTAGCCTGTATCTAAATGTGGCATCTTCAGGGGAGCTTTAGGGAAACTTAGGAACAAGTATCCACTGGTCTGTACAGCAGCGGAGATGCAGGTATAACTGCAAGGATTGTGTGTGTCTATTTATCCATATAGCACTTTATTTTTTTACCAAAAAGTGGAGATTTTGTATTTTTGTTGCAGTGTGTATACTAAAGTTAAATACATTTGAGAGTAATACTTGGCCTTACTTGCACAGCTACACACACCAGAAACTTCGCTAATCAAACAAAACTTCAGATGCTATTTGAACTTTGCACAATTTGCATAATCCTTGTCTTTCACATTAATTACACGTCTCTCTCTCTTTTCTAATATTGTCTGCTTTTACAGCATGAGAGCACCTTTTCACTTCACAGCTTTCTCACTTAAACATGTCACATACTGTATTTTGATCACGAGTCCATATGATGCATCCCTAAAGGTTTAATGCCCACTTTCTTCTATAAGAACGTAACAGGATCCCATGGGTCACTTCAGGAGATCCTCTCGTGGATAGTGTTTCTTCCTCTTTGGCCTAGCCTACTTTAGAAGATGAGTATTCCTCTCTCTTTCTCTCTCTCTCTGTCGTCCCTCTCTGACTCTTTCTTTCCCTTAGATAAGGTCATCTCCACTCAGCTGTGACGGACACACGACACTAGGCCAAAGAACCATCTCTTAATTAAGACACTTCACCACTCAAGAAATGTCCCATGCTACCTGATCTGACGCTGCAGTGATTGAGTTGATGAACCTTTGTGTTCTGGTGGTTAATTTTCTGAAAACGTTGAACGTCCAGGAAAGCTTTACAGCAGCTGCATTGAATACAAGCATTGCAAGTTCTCCTGAAAGACCATTCAGCGTCTCAAGATGCCTGTAAGTAAAGTGCCATCGGCTTGGTCTCATTTTGGGTCTCCTCTGGACTCGGACCCGGCTTTTCCTCGACTGATGTCCATGCGCTCGATCACACTCGATGTGTCACATGCTTAAGTGTTAGCATCCCGTCTGTCCCTTGTTCCATTGTTCTCCTGTTCAGCACCAAGTTCAGCTTGTTCCCATGTAACAGTGATGGCGAATTGGAGAGAAAGTGGGGTTTGGGAAGTGTGGGGGTGTGGGAGTTCCACCCTCTTCACAATAACCGCAAGACTGAGATTAGTTCTGACATCTCGAATGGGGGACCTTCAATGATATTGTTCACCTGCCTCTTTGGCTTAGACCGCGGGGTGAGTGGGGGGTGTAGGGGTGTGTTGGGTTGGTTCTGAGGGCATGATATGGATGGAGTGACAGAGATGATGTGTTTGTGTGTGAGAGTGTGGAACGGCTGAAGTTATTGGCTGATGGATTGGAGGAAATCACACTTAGCAATTATAGGCTTGGTGTAGTGTTGTTACAGGTCGCAACCAAGTCAAACTCAATCTCACACACACACACACACACACACACACTGTTCCTGAACTTTGGGGTTCTGTGGTCCATATTACTGTGCTGCTCATAACAAGTCCCCATTGTTCGGCCACAGGGCGCTCTAATTGGACACGGACCGTTACAGCACTATTTATTCTCAAGAAGGCCTCATTTCAGAGGCTCTGATCAGACAAACACAGGGACCCCTCCCTGCTTTACTCCCTCCCTCCCTCACACCCTTGCCCTCTCCTCTTTCTCCGTCCCTCCATCCTCCTCCCGCAGCCCAAATAGGCCAAATCTCCTCCTTTGTCCGCAGACTGGCCAGTGTGAAATTCACTCTGACGTTAAATGTTTTCTAATGAATAAATTTTGAAAGGATATGCAGAGGGAATATATGTAATGGAATGTAGACTGCATTTTAAAAGCTTTTTCATTGTCCATCCATTTTTCCCCCTTTTTTTTTCCAGGGGAATTTACAGGACAAAAAACTGGCCTCTTTGAGACGAGAGCTAATGAGGATTCGGTGTGTGAATTTGGAGTAGGAGCAGGATTTCAGTAGGGCTTTGATTCATCAGATTAGATTTAATGTTTCTCTTTTTTTTCTTATTATAATTTGAAAGTCAAATAACTTGTGGTTCTCAGCATTGAGGGGGAAAAGAAGACATGAAAATGAACAGAAGAAAGGACCCTGAGATATAAAAGAGTGTAAAGAAAACATTTCATCCAATATATTGTAAAGATTTCTCTTCCTATATGCTGCTATATTTAAAGTGGATATCAAAAATATATATATTAATTTTAATGAATACATATCCCAGAGAAAGAAATATTACACTGAGGTACATGTGGAAAAAGTTCAGTTTTCATGTCTAAAATTGTTGGCAAACAAAATCGAACATATCCATATACTAGTGGATCTCAAAAAATTAGAATATCATGAAAAAGTTCCTTTTTTTCATAATTTAATTCAAAAAGGTAAACTTTCATATATTCTATATTCATTACATGTAAAGTGAAATATTTAAAGCCTTTTTTGTTTTAATTTTGATGATTATGACTTATAGCTCATGAAAATCAGAAATCCAGTATCTCAAATTATTAGAATATTCCCTAAGATCAATCAAAAAAGGATTTACAATACAGAAATGTCCAACTTCTGAAAAGTATATTCATTTATACACTCAGTACTTGGTTGGGGCTCCTTTACCATGAATTACTGTATCAATGCGGTGTGGCATGGAGGTGATCAGTCTGTGGCACTGCTGAGGTGTTATTGAAGCCCAGGTTGCTTTGATAGTGGCCTTCAGCGTATCTGTATTTTTGGGTCGGGTGTTTCTCATCTTCCTCTTGACAATACCCCATAGATTCTCTCTGGGGTTCAGGTCAGGCAAGTGGGCTGGCCAATCAAACATAGTAATATCATGGTCAGCAAACCATTTGGTAGTAGTTTTGGCACTGTGGGTAGGTGCTAAGTCCTTCTGGAAAAGGAAATCAGCATCTCCAAAAAGCTCATCAGCAGCTGGAAGCATGAAGTGCTCTAAAATCTCCTGGTAGATGGCTGTGTTGACTTTGGACTTGATAAAATACAGTGGACCAACACCAGCAGATGACATGGCACCCCAAATCATCACAGACTGTGGAAACTTCACACTGGGCTTCAAACACCTTGGATTCTGTGCCTCTCCACTCTTTCTCCAGACTCTAGAACCGTGATTTCCAAATTAAATGCAAAATGCACTTTCATCTGAAAAGAGGACTTTGGACCACTGAGCAACAGTCCATTTCTTTCTCTCCTTAGCCCAGATAAGACACTTCTGACATTGTCTCTGGCTCAGGAGTAGCTTGATATTAGGAATGTGAAAGTTGTATCCCCTTTCTTGAAGATGTCTGTTCGTGATGGGTCTTGATACACTGACACCAGCCTCAGTCCACTCCTTGTGAAGCTCTCCCAAGTTCTTGAATCAACTTTTCTTGACAATCCTCTCAAGACTGCGGCCATCCCTGTTGCTTGTGCACCTTTTCCAGCCATCCTTTTCAGCAATCACCTTTTGTGGCTTACCCTCCTTGTGGAGGGCATCAGTGATCATCTTCTGGACAACAGTCAAGTCAGCAGTCTTCCCCATGATTGTGGTTGTGTGTACTGAACTAGCTCAAGAGATACACTGTGTTCATACTGTTTTACTCAAACTCGAAATGAAATATTCTAATATTTTGAGATGTTTTTGTACTGTATGCCATACTGATTAAAATTAAAATAGAAAAATGCTTGAAACATTTTAGTTTATGTGTAATGAGTCTATAATATATAACATTTTCACTTTCTTAAATAACATGGAAAATATTGAACTTTTTCACAATATTCAAATTTTTTGAGATGCACTAGTATATAATATAAAATGCATTCAATAAAGTGCCTTGTGGACTTGATTTAAACTTGAATCCAAACAAAACAATCCCAGATGTAACTATTGTCATATTCAATTTACCAGCTTAAAGTTCTAATCCCAATTCCACTGTGTGAAGTCAAACTTGGAAATAACTGGAAACTTTTAGTACGAAGGCAAAACATCACTGTATAGTTATAGATCTGAATATTTGTGCTGAAGAGCCATCCAGAGCGAGTATTTTACAGTGTATTTAAAGTGAAGACCATTTAAAAGTATTTTAGTGCGTTTAATTAAAGACCACTGAACTGAAGATGATGTGATACGATCAGTGGGCATCGATCCAGCAACCAAGAGCTTGTTCACATGAGATTCAGAGTAAATTATGCTGTCAGTCATACAGTCCTAAGTAACAAGGTCATTGTAATCAGATATCTCATTACAGCACGTATACGACAGAAAGCTTTTCTAACATCCCGTAGTTAAACAGCAGGAGGTTATGTGGTTGGCTTGCCACAACTCTGCTTTATATTTCCAAGAAATCGTCCGCTTGGGCTGAGTTGTATGATCACCACAGGTGTGTCAAAGTGTAAATGTACAAGTTCTCTGTGCCACAGGTGAAAATTCAGAGCAAATTCTGCTTGTTCAGCTCATGACCTGAAACACTTGCAGAAATGTTTCCTCCGAGCTGATTTATAACCTGACATTCCAATCATGTGAAACTTTTGATTAGTCAAGTGAACTCCAGTCACAGTCCATGTGTGTTGTATAGTTTATAGGTTCTAATGTTTTTAAATTGGCTTCTCGGGTGTGTCTTGAAGCAGGGAAAACATTAACCTGTGCAGCGCTGTGGATGGGAATAAAATAATCCAGGTCTAAACTGATTACATCCAAAGCATGAATCAATCTCGTCCTTTCTCTAATTTGCAGAAAGGCAAAGGTAAGACGCGTCAATTGGACCTGGAGCGAGCGCTGACAGCCAGAGACAGAGTCGGTGTCCAGGACATGGTTCTGCTGGACGCCCACAACAGTGAGATAGCCTTTCTGGACAACCTGAAGAAACGTTTCTCTGAGGACCTGATATACGTGAGTTTGGGTTGACCTGAGAACCGAGTGCACTTAGAGAGCAGACTTTTCCTTTCACCTTGAGAGTAGGTTGGATGAACACTGCTGTAGTCTTGTCTTAAACACGTATCGTTATGCCATGATTGATGGTGTCACCTCATTTTATTTGTTTTTTTGAAGACTTATATTGGAACCCTTCTGATCTCAGTCAACCCGTACAAAGAGTTGGACATCTATAGCAAGAAGCACATGGACCTTTATATGGTGGTCAATTTTTATGAGCTTCCACCCCACATGTAAGTCTGTCTACCATGTTTCCATTTGTCTTGTGTCTCATTATCCAAAGACTAAGAGATAAACCAATCCATCTGTTACTGTAATAGACCACTTGCAGCGTATTACAGTGTAAAAGAACCGATCACTCCATAAAGTGTCTCAGGTGTTCTTCAGACCTCAGCAGAACCCACCATGCAGCCACAATCTCCACCTCCTGATGCATTTATTCGTCCCTCATTGCAGTTACGCCCTGGCGGATAACGCCTACCAGACCATGCTAGCGGAATCTAATAACCACTTCATTCTGATCTCTGGAGAGAGCGGGGCAGGAAAAACCGAGGCCACTAAGAAGATCCTGCAGTATTACGCCGGTAGCTGCCCCGGTAGCTCCCTGCTCAACTCCGTCCGGGACCAAATGCTAATGTCCAATCCTATCCTGGAGGTCAAATCTACTGCTTTTACACTAAATATACAGTGTGATTAGTATATTTATAACTATATACAATCATAGCTATGTATTAACATCATGTCAACTGCTATGACATGTATTTAATATTAATCTTCAATGTAAATTAAAAATATAATTTTTTTCAGTATGACATTTAGTCTTTAATTGGACATACTGTGAGTTTGTGCTGTACTTACAGTGCTAATGTAAAAATACAGTCGGCTTCTAAGAAATTCGCTTAGCTATTTTATGTACACCTCAGCATCATGAGACACTTCCTAATTAGATACGGTGAATTTTTCTTATTAGAGAAGTTAAGTGTAAGTTTATGAAGGATTTGTCTTTATCATTTCATAAAATAGTTTACTTTTCCTTTCAGGCTTTTGGAAATGCCAAAACACTGAAGAACAACAACTCCAGTCGCTTCGGGAAGTACATGGACATTCAGTTTGACTGCCAGGTTGGAACTGGTTTTACAAATAGATCTCACTATATTCTCTCCACATTCACTGGATATGAGCAATCGCACGCTCTGATTGGCTACTCTACTACTAGGATATCAGCTCATATACCGTGAGTAGAGAAAAACAAAATGGCGGAGCGTGTTACTGAACCAACCGAGGACGAAATAAAAACTACTCAAAAACAAAACCCAAAAAAATGGAAGAAAAGTATTTGATGGTAAGAACGTATCTTTTTTTTTATCTCATCTCATCTCATTATCTCTAGCCGCTTTATCCTGTTCTACAGGGTCGCAGGCAAGCTGGAGCCTATCCCAGCTGACTACGGGCGAAAGGCGGGGTACACCCTGGACAAGTCGCCAGGTCATCACAGGGCTGACACATAGACACAGACAACCATTCACACTCACATTCACACCTACGCTCAATTTAGAGTCACCAGTTAACCTAACCTGCATGTCTTTGGACTGTGGGGGAAACCGGAGCACCCGGAGGAAACCCACACGGACACGGGGAGAACATGCAAACTCCGCACAGAAAGGCCCTCGCCGGCCACGGGGCTCAAACCCGGACCTTCTTGCTGTGAGGCGACAGCGCTAACCACTACACCACCATGCCGCCCCAGAATTATTATCGCATTTTTCACAAATTGCTCCTGTCATTTCGCCGGTTTGTTTACATTCCAAGCAGGAATGATTTTGTCAGACGTTTTGTGTAAAGTTTTTATTTACTGAATTTGCAAAAAATAACAATAAAATTTTCTGTTTCTCAAAATCCAGTGAATGTGGAGAGAATAAAACGGTTATTCCACTCAATCTCGTCGTACATGGATTATCGCGCTATCAGCTCATGTACGACTCGATTTCACGGAATAACTATTAATTATCTTTACTGTATTTTTTACATTTTGTTGCTCTATTAGAGATCGCTGTTGCGATAAAGTTAAATATCTACTGACTAACTACCAAAGGATTTACTTTGATCCCGTGGTCACTTTATTTCCTACATTCGGAAAGTTGCTACTGTGTCAGCTGACCGTTCTTGTCATAGGGTGATGCAGTTGGAGGTCACATCCTCAGTTATCTGCTGGAGAAATCACGTGTGGTCCACCAGAACCACGGCGAGCGAAATTTCCACATTTTTTACCAGCTGCTGGAGGGAGGAGACGAGGACCTGCTGAGACAACTTGGACTCGAGAGAGACACACAGCGCTACAACTACCTGCTGCAGGTACAACAGATTGCTCCACATACGCATACGCATGCGCACACACACACAGGGCGTGGAAATGACTTTTAGGGCTCGATATCTATGAATATATTTAATTAATCTTAGTTGATGATTGTACTGATTATAGTGTATTTTAAAATGTACAGCTGTAGTGCTGGGGGAAAGTTGATTGATAAATTATTTAAGAGAAGGTGTTTTCTTTTTTCTGTAGACCATAGTAGAGATTTAGAATGAAATGTGTTGACATAGTGTCGTATTTCTGATGTCTGCCTGATTGCTGGACTCCTGCAGGGTGAGTGTGCCAAAGTGAGCTCCATCAACGACAGGAATGACTGGAAATCAGTGAAAAATGCCCTCTTGGTCATGCACTTTGATCTCAGCGACATTGAGGTGAGAACATCACTGAAGTTCAGCGTGAGACAGAGTTTCAGGATATACTACTGTATACTGAATGTGTGTTTGTGTACTTAACATCTGTCTATGTGTAGCATCTGTTTGGAATCATCGCAAGTGTTCTCCACCTGGGGAACGTACAGTTCGACGGAGATACCAAAGGCAACGCCGTCCTCAACTCTAGCGCTGAACTGCGCTGGGTATCAAAGGTATGATACTAATGGGCATGCACACACACACTGTATGACTGGATATTTAGAAAAGCATGACTATTAAATGTTGGTGCTTTCTGTGCAGTTGACTGGGGTCCATGTGCAGGTTCTGAGCGAGGCTCTGACCTACAGGAAGATCGAAGCTAGAGCAGATGAGGTAATACCCCAACCTCTTCCACATCTCCTTTTGGCTTTTATTAGGAGCTGGTGTTGGTTTGCGAGGTGAATAAATCATGAGCGCTCATCAGTAAATCAGTGGAAGGTTCGACTTGAGATCATGGATCTTATAGAATGAATTAATGTTATGTGATGTACAGTATAAATGTGTGTTGTACAGGTTCTGTGTCCCTTCACTGTCGATCATGCCATCTACGCCAGAGACGCGCTGGCCAAAGCCATTTATGGACGCACCTTCACCTGGCTGGTCAACCGCATCAACGAGTCACTCGAGAATCAGGTCAGGGATGAAAAACAGATTAATGAATGAATTAACCCTTTATTATCACTGTACCAGCGAAATTGACCATCAACCTGTCCTTACATACACACAGTTGACAGAGGGAGAGTAGACAGGACAGGAAGACAGGGATAAAAGAAAAATACAGAGTGACATGAGGAGAGGGGAGGAGAAAAAAAAAAGCAACCCCCACACTATGCTCCTGTGAGGAGTACAGTGTGGGAACATTAAAAAAAAAAAACTCAGCACATAAGCACAAAATAACACAAGTACACTTTACAACATGAGAACTCGGGACTTGGGGGGGGCGATCGGGGTGGGGGGTGCTGGTCACGCACCCGCTTGTCACACTGGGGGTGAAAACAGCGACCGCGGGAAGAGGGGGGAGGAATACGAGAGAGTCTAACAGCAGTGACCTCTGGGGGGAATTGTTGCCCCAGTAACGGCCTTGGCCAAGGCCAGTGCTGGCTGGGAGAGCCGAAAACAGATAAGATTGTTTGGTCCTTGGGTCGAGCAGCCGCATTCCTTTAACGCCTACTCTGATAGTCCAGACTGGTCCCCCAAAAACATTTTCCTCTGCAAAGCCGAAAGCTTCTCCAAGATGATATCCATATTGCGGTTCAAGTTCTGAATAGCCACAGTCTGAGTGCCGACAGCTCTGCCCACCGCTTCAATCATGTCGGGCAGCTTTATGGGGCTTTGAACAGCTGTCACCATTTTCTGATTTCCTCGATAAACCAGGGCAATGCCTAATCCAATCAGCAAAAGTCCTGTAATCATGGTTCCGAATAGGTAGATGTCTTCAATGTCCTCCACAGAAAGAACCACCAGGCACACGACCTGCCACTTCTCCCACGCGTCCATCATGTAGCCAGCTGCGAACATTCCGGCAGGACAGGCGGGTTCCCCCGAACCCAGGCTTCTCGTCGAGAAGATTGTGTCAATTGCGTGAAGAGACCAGTTTATCAATTCCGTGGTTTTTAGTTTGGAGAGCAGTGTGGAGAGAGTCTCTCAGAAGTATAGACACTAGACAGATGAGACAGCAGAAGCAGGAAAGATAAGGGAAAGGAGAGACAGAGAATGCGACCACCTTCCGCGAGAGCACGGAGAAGAGACTTAAAAGGCTAATAAACTTTTAAAACTGAATCAAATATGGAGTTGAAGCCTGTTTAGGTGAAGGTTTCTCAGGCGTAATTTTAGTCCATGTCAAAAAAAAAAAAGATTAATTATTCACCCAGACAGAGAGTTACCTTTAATCTGAGATTAATATTGATTTTGGTTGAATAAACTACTCTTGAATTAACACAACCCAGTAACTTTTAATCATGATTTTTCAGGACTCGAGCAGAAAAACAGTTATTGGTCTGCTTGACATCTACGGATTTGAGGTCTTCTGCGTGAACAGGTATTTGTGTGTGTTCAATAATAAAAATATATAATGACTGCAGCCATCTTAAATGGCATCTATTCAGAGTTATTATGCTGATGAATATACAATATTCCACAACCCTGTTCATTATTAATGATTAGCAAGCTAATTAAAGCATCACACACTCCACTTAGCGCCTTGCACTTACAGAGTAATGGAGGATGTGATCCTCACACACGTGTGTCGTAGAGTGTGTATCGCTTTACACCACGCATGATAAGAACACGTGCAAATCACATGGATTAAGGACAGTTGTGGTCAGAAGTTTACATACAGTAACATGAATGTCATCTTGGATATGAACGTCATGGCAATATTTGGGCTTTCAGTCATTTCTTTGAGCTGTTCTTTTTCTGTGGCAGAATGATTGTACAGCATACAGCTTTAATAAAAAAAAAAACACTAGAATTTGGTGCACAAGTTTTAATTTTCTTTGGGTTTTCTGAAATCAACACAGGGTCACAATTATACATACAGGGTCAAAAAAAATACATACAGCACACCTAATATTTGGGAAAAATGTCTCTTCGCGAGGGGTGGCATGGTGGTGTAGTGGTTAGTGCTGTCGCCTCATAGCAAGAAGGTCCGGGTTCGAGCCCCGTGGCCGGCGAGGGCCTTTCTGTGCGGAGTTTGCATGTTCTCCCTGTGTCCGCGTGGGTTTCCTCCGGGTGCTCCGGTTTCCCCCACAGTCCAAAGACATGCAGGTTAGGTTAACTGGTGACTCTAAATTGACTGTAGGTGTGAATGTGAGTGTGAATGGTTGTCTGTGTCTATGTGTCAGCCCTGTGATGACCTGGCGACTTGTCCAGGGTGTACCCCGCCTTTCACCCGTAGTCAGCTGGGATAGGCTCCAGCTTGGCTGAGACCCTGTAGAACAGGATAAAGCAGCTACAGATAATGAGATGAGAAAAAGAACAGTTCAAAGAAATGACTGAAAGCCCAAATATTGCCATGACATTCAAATCCAAGATGACATGAATGTCACTGTATGTAAACTTCTGACTACAACTGTATGTTTGATATGCATGTGATCAGGAATACGTGTGTGTGTGTGTGTGTGTGTACATGACTGTGTTTCCAGTTTTGAGCAGTTTTGCATTAATTATTGCAACGAGAAGCTCCAGCAGCTGTTTATCCAGCTCACACTGAAGGCTGAGCAGGAGGAGTATGAAGCTGAGGGCATCGAGGTAACACAAGTCCGTTCTTATTAACCACTGCAGAGGGCAGTAGAGCACGCCCCATCATACCTTTCATAGAAATACGGTACCTAATATGGGATTAATCAGAATTATAGGATGAGTGTACCATATCCAGAATTAGACAAATGCTAACGTTATATTATGTTATATAACTCATAATAAGTGTGTGTGTGTGTGTGTGTGTGTGTGTGTGTGTGTGTGTGTGTGTTCGTGTGTTCCTCAGTGGGAACCGGTACAGTTCTTCAATAACAAAATCATCTGTGACATGGTGGAGGAGAAGCACAGAGGGATCATCTCAGTACTGGTACAGAAATCGCAGTAGTTCTGTTTCTGAAAGCGAACCAGCATTAGAGCCGCTCGTGTGTTATTTGAATTAATCTGCTGAGGGGTTGAATGTTTGTACAGTGCCTTTTCAAATTAGGCCAATCTTCTTCAAAGCCCTTAATGAGCTCCATCAGGTAGGTGTGTGTGTGAGAGAGAGAGATGGTGTCAATAGAGCCATGGTTTAATCTCTTTCTCCTTGTTGTGTTCTTATTGAGGATGAGGAGTGCGTGATGCCAGGTGATGCGACAGACCTTACCTTTCTGGAAAAGATGGAGAAGAAAATGGGCAACCATCCACACTTTATCACGTGAGTCAAAATAAAACGCACCTTTTATTGTTGTCTGTGGATTTACTTCCTCATCCCCAAGCACTTCTCTCATCAAAAAGAAGTATACTTCAAGTTCATTTTATTAAGTATACTTAAGTAAAGTTAAAGTATCTTTCCTTAAGTATACTTTTGTGTACCAAGTATACTGATATCAATGTACTGACAGTATACTTGTAAGTAAACTAATCTAATACTTCTTGGGACTAAATTGGCCCACTTTTAGTTTATAAAAAGTATACTTTAAGCCTAAGAGAAGTAAACTCTGAGTATACAACTAGTATTTTTTTTGTACTGCAAGTATACCACAAGTAAACTTATATACTAATAGTTTACTAGTTCTATACTTGTAGTCCACTCTTTAGTTTACAAAAGCGTACTTCATAGTGTACTGGAAATATACTAAGAGTTTACTTGTTTTATACATCTAGTCCACTTTTTAGTTTACTAAAGTATACTTTGTAGCATATTGGAAATATACTATAAGTTACTGGTTATATACATCTAGTCCACTTTTTAGTTTTGAAGTTTACTGTGATTACCCTTCTAGGCAGACCCGGCGGTAGAAGCGGTCTAGTAGCCGGGCATTGCACTGGCTGGGGGTGGGCACGCATCGGCAAACCCAATTTTACTAGGGGGGTCCGGGGGCATGCTCCCCCGGAAGAAATTTTTGAAAAAAACACTTTAAAATGGTGTATTTTGAGCTCTTCAGACACCCTGTTCCGCTGCTATATATTGTCCGTCACTGAGCGCATTTGCAGGGAATATTCCGTTTCATACGGAATATTGGCAGTATTCCGTTTGCGCATGAGTCATGTTGTAAATTTGTTCCGAATACCCAACACTGAATGCGCAAACGGATGATTGTGATCAATGTTGACGGCAAATTAAGATTGATATTTACAATTAAGAGTGCGCAACAGAAGATTACATCACACTCATACCCCCGTGCCACACTCATCCTCCCTGCACAAAGCCTAACTGCAGTCACTGAATCCCTTCTAAGTGAAACCATGCGCATTAAAAGTTTTATGTCTCAAATCTAGTTTTGTGAAGCATGACAACATTAATCTTTAATACAGATGTGTTTTGTAGGTTAACTGAAACATCAAAACCAGTTTCTTACCTCCAGTGCTTAGTTTGCAAATCAAACGCCAAGTGCATGACAGCGCAGGGCTGACGAGATGGGCGCAGGCCGAAACGTTAAGAAAACAGTGTGTCATGTATAACTATTTTGTAGCCCATACAGTAGGCTTACTATAATCAACAACTCAAGTATAACTATTATGTAGTGATTAAAAATTCAAGCGCACCCTCAGTAAAGCGGTAGGCGACGATGTGCAGCTGCGTGGAATCTTCACAAGACAGCGTCACTCCACTCCTCCCTGAACCTTTTTGTAAGTCCTTCTCAAATGCCAATTTGATCAAATTGGCCTTGCGTGTGTGCAGCATGCTTTGTCTGTGGTCGGTGAAAACGTTCTTCAGAGTGGAAAAGGAGTTCTCGCAGAGAGCAGTGCTTGCGCCAAAAGTCAGAGCATGTTTCCATTTCCGTTTAACCAAACCATTTCTGTTTAACCCGGATCATTACAAAATAACCAATCAGATGATTACAAATAGTTTTAACACATTTTAAATTAAGGACTTTTTCTTTAATATTATGCCCTTTTAAAAAAAAAAAAAAAAGAACGTTTAATTGTAGTAGCCTGCTATTTATTTATTTTAAATATTGTGTTAAGCTGTTGGCCCTAGCCTATGACAGGGCGGGCGGGCCCACACTAGGGCGGGCCCACGTGCCTAAATGGGCGGGCCCGGCCCCCAAAGGCCCGCCCATCACGCCAGGCCCGCCCATCGCGCCGGGCCCGCTTCTAGGTAAACTATTAGTTTTCTAGCCCGAACCCTTACCTCATACACACTACCAGGAGACGACCACAAACTTATGGTACATGTAGGTTTAAAAGATGGGATTTGAAATATGCTGCTGTATATCACAAAGAAGCCAATATGTGTGAAAAAGAAGTATTTTATAGGCTACTATCAAAAGGATAAGCGCAACTACAGGGCAAGGGCACTTAAGGCACAAATATTTTAATACTTTATTACACTTTTGTTAAGTATATCTTGATCAACAGTTTAAGTATAAGCTTAATATACTTAGACTTTTCGATATACTTTTCAGTACAAGCCAAGTATACTTTAAGTATATCTCTGATAAATAAATAAAAAGTAAACTGAAAGCACACTCTCTTAGTTTAAAAGAAGTACACTAGAAGCACACTTGAATAAACTTCGTTTTTGTAAGGGTTACCTTAAAACCTTAGTGTAAAGTCTGTGTCCCGTCTTTTATGTGCATTATTTCCTGATAAATCTAACAGTACGGCTTGTTTGAATTTTCCCCAACCAGGCCAGTATACAGTACACTGAAAAACACAATTACAGAATGACTGACTGAAATTTCTCTTTATTTTAAGCTAACTGTACTTGATTAGCTTTTACACTGTCAGGGATGGTGTAGAAACTGAAGTGCGTCTCTTGGCATTCGCATTTTATGTATCGTCTGACTGAATAACAGACAGAAGCTGGCTGATAAGAAAATTCGCAGGACTCTGGAGAGAGGCGACTTCCGTCTGCTTCATTACGCAGGCGAGGTGACTTACTGCGTCGTGGGTAAGACACGTCACATTAAACACCGCTTCTGAAGAACTAAAGAATGCTTATTAATATTTCAGTGCATTAAATTCATCATGCACCGTAAACAAAAATGTATTGTTTTTTTATTTTTAATCACTGTGTGAAACTCCAACTCCAGACAACATGAAAAGTTGATCGCAGATCTGCGTTCTCTCTCTCGGGTCCTTAATTTCTTTAAGCGTTTTGTCTCCTTTTACATTGTTGACAGGCTTCATTGACAAGAACAACGACCTGCTCTACAGGCACATTAAAGAGGTCAGTACAACCACAGACATATAAACATAGACGCCGCATTGAGCTGGTGGCCCGTTGCTGGGATACGTCAGAGTGTCCACCATATTGGATGTGGCAAATCTTCCCCGTAAACCAGTGCAAGTAAATGGACTGAACTTCATAAAGCCCCTTTCTACAATAAGATTTAACTCGATGCCTTTTATTCACCCATTAAGACACACACGTATATATTTGGGAAACAAACAGGCATCAAAACAACATATATAACTTTTAATGTGATGGTTATAAATAGTGTGCGAAATCCCCTGTACACTGCAAACTAGCGACAGATCCGCGATAGATAGCTCAGGTAAGCTAATCAGTCAGCATACCGTAGCAAGCTACCAAAACCTGAGGCCACAATAACCAACCTACAAGACTGAATATGATAAATGATGGAAATAGTGGAAAAACTGGAAATAGTGAATGAAAATAAAAATGTACTGTTTTATTTATTGAGTCACCACACAGACCTACTCTCGCTGAATAAAGTGAGCTGAATGAGCGCCAAACTGAGTTCGGCCAGGTTCTAACGCCATACCAAAACAAAATACATCACTGATTCCTTCACATTCAGAAAGGTTAAAAACATTCATCATACATTCAAAAACGTTCATCATAGTGTGGCACTGTATTCTCTAATTCTCACTGCTTATAACTCTACACCCCCCCGGTGGAGATGAGCTGGGAGACTGAAGACTGAAGGAACAGTATTGAAAAGTATTTTTCCAGTCTCACCTGTGAAAGGTAATCCCATGTGATCTCGTTTGGATGGTAAACCTTTTGGTACAGTTAAACGCAGCCCATGAATGAGGCATCTTTATTCTCGGCTACTGTCTAGACGCTATACCAGAGATGGCTGAAGAATCTCCACTTTGCCACGTCCAATATGGTGGCGAGGATGACGTATGATTCTACGCAGAATGCGGCGTCTATGTTTATATGTCTATGAGTACAACTAGAATTCAGCATAGCTCCGCCCACTACACAGCGTATATTATACAGGAGCTGAACTCAGTAAGATGTACTGTATTTTGCTGGTGTGTGTGTGTGTGTGTGTGTGTGTGTGTGTGTGTGTGTGTGTGTGTGTGTGTGTGTGAGACAGGTGATGCGGCAGTCGAAGAACTCTATAATGCAGCAGTGTTTCTCCTCTGATGAGGTGGACAGCAGGAGAAGACCTGAGACGGTGAGACACTGACAGGTTGATGAATGAGACACAGCCAATCAGAAAGCAGCTTTAAACCCAGTATCAGTGATGGGTGTCTTCACCAAATGGTTTTACCAGCATATATTATTATTATTATTATTATTATTACTGCTTGGTAATGCTATTAAAAATACTTTTAAGCACCAGGGAATTTTTTTTTTTACTGTAATAGGTACGTTTCTCTGATATACTGTAGCTGCCTCTGTGTTGTTCACTGACATAAATAAAATCAGCTCCATAGCTATTAGACTGAAGCAAAATCAATTATTCCAAAATGAATGAAACTGGATCAGAGTGAGCTCGATCCATCTGAATGTGAACGCAGGTGGCGACTCAGTTTAAAAACAGTCTGCAGGGACTGACCGAGATCCTGATGGCTAAAGAAGCCTGGTACGTTCGCTGTCTAAAATCTAACGATGACAAGCAGTCAGGTGAGACAACACACACACACACACACACTTTATACAGTTCCCTATCTGTGTGAAATAGTCACTGCTTCCTGACAGAACGTTAAGATTTGGATTTTATTCAATGCATAGCGAATGGTCTTATTTCTAATTGGCATTTTTCTAAAGAATACAACAATTAGGTGTTTACACATCACTCTGTCTGTCTAGGAAGGTTTGATGATGTGCTGGTGAGGCACCAGGTGAAGTATTTGGGTCTGATGGAGCATCTGAGAGTCAGGCGGGCCGGTTTTGCTTATCGGAGGAGATATGAGGAATTTCTGAAAAGGTATAATGATAGTCATATTATGTTCATTTTTGGGGGGAAAAAGCGCAAGTTTCCCATGTCCTGAGTATTTTCATAAATCTTGTTCATGATGATGTTGAGACACTGAGGTGTGTTTATGGTGATGTTGCAGGTATAAACCTCTGTGCCCTGATACTTGGCCACACTGGAGAGGAGTTCCTTCTGAGGGAGTGGAGAGACTGGTGCAGCACCTGGGCTACCAGCCTGATGAGTACAAGATGGGCAGGTAACACACACACACACACACACACGTGCGCTTTAGACTGAAATTAGGTAACAGTGACTTGTAAACAGAGAAATAATGAAAGTAAAAATTAAAAAAAGGCATATCTTTGGACTCAATTCCTGTTTGCTATTTGCAGGACTAAAATCTTCATCCGCTATGCCAGGACAGTGTTTGCCATCGAGGACGCCTATGAGCTCTGTAAACATGAACTGGGTCAGTAGAGTAAGAGTTCAGTGAGATAATGGAGAGCTTGAGGATGTGAGATTTCTGCTAGGAATTATATGAACATTTGAGTGTGTGTGTTGTAGTTGCAAAGATTCAAGCTAAGTACAAGGGCTTCCGAACGAGAGAAGAGTTCAAAAAACAGAAACAAGCAGGTTCGTCATTTCATTTCAGATATTTCCTAAAAATGAAAACAGTAAATGTGAATTCTAAATCTTATCGGACATGTCGTAATAAGACAAATATTCTTACCAACAGCTACTAAGATTGAAACGTGCTGGAGAGGAGTTCAGGCTCGGAAAGAGAGAGAGAAACGAGCCTGGGCTGTCAAAGTTATCAAAAAGTAAGTGGAGCTCAGGGCTGTGTAATGAAATGGACGTCCAAGGAAACGAACTCATGTTGTAACTGTAGTGAATCATGAGACATGTATAAACCCGGGACATTCCACCGAATGGGTGCCATTTGCTTGTTGTGCCACTCCCAAATTAAACTTAATATGTTATATCTTTTCAACACTGATTATAATAACACACATATTTAACTATTCAAAATGTTAAAAGGCTACGTTATTTATTTTTTTACAAGGTTTGGAAGTCAAAGATGGCTGCATTTTTTTCAGTCCTGTTACCAAAACTCAAAGTAACAGGACTGAGTTTTTAGCCTAGGATTAGCTAATACATGGAATTAAGTCACATGGCGTCATCGCTAATAGCATGACCACACTTAGCACATTCTAGTGATTTACAAAAAAATCTGTATTTTTAAAATAAATATCATCTAAGAAATAATTTAAGTAACAGGACAGTATGTTGACATTGACCTTATCAGTCAAAGTTAAAAAATCATCAAATATACAGAAAGGTAAATGAGAGAACTAACTTTTGGTCTTCCCATGGCCTTCAGAAGACACAACTGATGTAATTTCCTGTTGAGCATGTGATTTATGGAATGTTCCAAATTTGTCAGATGGGGTAATATGTTTGGGTAACAGGACTGAGTGAAAACCCAGGGACACAACTAAAATGTGTATTTTAACTAAGATATTGTGGATTTCTTATGAAAAATATATATTTAAACCATGGATAGGATATGGAGTCACACAACAGTGCAAAAGAAATACTGTATCTGAAGGATTTTAATCATATTTCATAGTTAAGTATAAAGTTAGAGTGCGCGGACAGGTAACACATGCTATTTTTCAGTGTTTTAGGTAGTTTTAATTAATCCTTACAATTCTATATCTTAAATTTGAAATCAGATCAATGTGCAGGACATTCTGCGTAATAAGGAAATGTATTTTAAAGTACATTTTTATGTGCATTTATACATATAATTTTCTAGGGACAGAAATGGCACCGATTCGGTGGAATGGCTCACCCTGTATCGTGGCCCAGATATTATCTGATCAAACTGCTTCTGGAGAGTTTACTGTAATCTCACTCAGGTTGGCTGGATTAGTGCTAGAATTAGAGTTGGGGGATTTGAAGTGTGATGTGATGTTTTTGTGTGTGTTTATAGATTTATTAAGGCTTATATCACACGTGGCGAGGCAAAATGCACAGATAACTCCGAATACCTGGCGTTTGTCAGACAGAGCTACCTCAAAAGGCTGAAAAATAACCTACCAAAAACAGTTCTGGACAAAACCACATGGCTCACACCTCCACCTGTAATGAGAGAGGTAATGATGCTGAACATCACCCTGTACTACATTACCGTGTCTTAATAATCATATTTCCTTTATGCAAATGAGTGTAGCTTAGTTAAATGCTTCATATATCTTTTTTTATTAATGACGAGATGAACAGTCAGATTGTTTCGGTCCTGTCTTTTGCTCTCGTCCTTGTAGGCGTCAGAGATGCTGCGGCGGCTGCACACACGCTGGTTAGTGAGGAAGTATGTACGAGGGCTCACGCCTCAGAGGAAAGCCCAGGTAATACTTAAAAACTTAATTTAAATTAAAACTTGATTTGTAACACAGCGTGTTGTCTCCACCACATACACCATCGTTCATAAAGCACAGTGTGATTTTGGACAGTGGAGATATGTCCCCTATGATCCTTTTCAAACATGTCTCCTGATGAGGTGTCTGTTTCATGTTAATAATGCGATGATGTCTTTTCCTGTGCTAGCTGCAGCTGAAGGTCGTCACCAGTGGCATCTTTAAAGGGAAGAAGGAAAGCTATCCTCAGAGTGTCGCTGTGCCGTTTGTGGACACCAGGATCAGTCAGTCCATTACACATCATCATCATGTTCTACATCATTTGAACGTTCTCTCTAATTGCTGACATGATTTGAACTTTAGTGTTTTTGTACGCACTCTGTTTTAATGAGCAGTTCATCCAGAATTTGACGCTGTTGTCTTTTGGTGTCTTGTGTCTCCCTGTACGGTAGGTGAGCAGGACATTAATGAGCGTGTCCTGCAGACAATAACACAGGAACGCATCAAGGTAGATTGTAAAACTGAGTCTTAATAAATCACACTGGCTATGGAACTGGAACAAAGCGTATTAGGATCAGCAATTCAGATTAAAGAACAACCATCCGTTTATCTTCTGTCCACTTTGTCTTTTTATCTTCTCATCCATTTCTGTTTTCTCTGGTGTTCCTGTCTCTGCAGTACAGTGTTCCTGTGGTGAAATATGACCGGAACGGGTTCAAGCCAAGACCCAGGCAATTAATTCTCACCCAGGTTGCACTTCATGTCGTAGACGAGGCCAAGCTCAAACAGAGAGTCGAATACGTCTCGCTCAAAGGTGAACTATGAACCACCACTGGACACTTTTTTATTTTTATTTTTTTATTTTTTAACTTTACTAAGGATGTATTTTTATTAGGGTTTGCATTAAGTGACTCATCAGTGGAGGTTCCCACTTAAAATGCTTTTAGGGACACAGATGAAGGTAATGTATTGTGTATATAAATGCTAATCACTGCTTTTAGATGGACCAGGTGATAGAAATTGAATCATGGTCGCAGATCACCATGAGGCGTAATTTGTTCTTAACGATTTAAACCTAGTGTTAAGAGTCAGTTGTTTTAGTGAGCTCTGTTTGTGTAACTGTGTTCTGATGTCATTGTGTTTTTCAGGTGTTTCTGTCAGTAACCTGGGAGACACTTTCATGATCCTCCACGTGGTGTGTGATGGCCCCAAGCAAAAGGTACCAAGATTACACTGAGTGTGTGGACGTTATTCATAGCATCGCTAAATAAAGATCCCAAAACAAATTAACTTTAATATAAGAAAAGACAGGATATTTAAACTTCCTGTTTTCAGCAGATCACTGTAGTGTAACTTCTGATCAAATTACCGTAGTGTTAGATCAGGTCCAAGTCCATCCACTCCGTTTGTTGAATTTACTGTTAAACTGTAGGCATAATGTGTAGTAAAACACTGTTCATGGTATTATAACAAAATCAACGTTTTTATAAATATAAAAGTTATTACATAATGTACGGTTTGAGATTTAGTGATAAGACAGTCGTGTCCTGCATTAGGGAGATCTCATTCTTCAGTGTGATCACCTTTATGAAGTTTTGACCAAACTGGGCGTGCTGGCAAAAAAGCAGAACGCCATCAACGTGCTTCAGGCGAGGTGAGATGGTTCACTATGTCATAACTAAATCATAAAAGATTACACCACCAGCAGCTAATGGTCTAATATTTGATCCTGTTTCAGTATTAAGTTTGAGATCAATGGAGGGAAGGAGAACTTTGTGGACTTCAGCAATGGACAGGAAGCCACAGTGTACAAGGACAAAACTGGCCATCTGATGGTGGTGAGTGAAAACTGCCCCTTTACACCAGTTTAATAAACAACATTCTAACCGACCTCAATGTAATTCGAACTGGATTAGGAGTGTTAAAGGGAAAAATCAACCAGTGACACTCGACAGCTAATAATCAACATGCATTAGCATCATAATGTTTTTGGAAAAGAATCATTAAATATTCAGTACGAGGTCAAGTGATTTAGATCACATCACCGCTGGATCCTGATTGGTCAGAACGTGTTTATTCGTTTTCTGTATCAGCAGTTCTGACAGTCATGCAGCTAAAATTGCAGGTTTATATTAATGCACTAGTTTTTAATTGCTTAGTGAGCTGTTACTCACTACACTGTTACACTAATTGTTGGCTAGTTGCTGTGGATTCAGAGGAATAAGTGTGCGGTTTTATTTAACTTTATTCCCTATTTAATAAAACACTCTTTTAGTCCTGAATGAAATTCCCTGATGCCCCTGTATGTATATTAGGGTGGTCCCAATTTTTTTTTTTTACATTGCCTAAAAGAAGTTATTGTGCAAAATTTGGTTAAGATTGAACAATGTTTAGAGGTGCCACAAAGCCATTAAAGTTTTCACTCAAGACACAATATAAAATAATGTGGCTTATTAACTGTTTCATATTAATACAAACAATACAGTAATATAACTTCCTGTGTTCACAGTAACAATAGTTATTACTTGTCTGTGATTTTCTAAACCCTTCGGTATTATGGTGTCTTGTGGAGATAAAAGAACACACTAAGGACTTCCCTAGCAGAAGGAAGTTTTCTCCCAGACCGTTCCTTAGAAGTGGGACCGATTAACCAAACATAATTGTCCTTTCTGGTTTTGTGCTTTGCACCACCAGTACTACTCGTATTACTGTTGCTAACCATCTGAAAAACATTCACAACTTCATCAGCATATTACGATCAGTGCTCATTGTTTAAGAAGCCCTTAGTACATGAAAGTTAATCTTCTAGCAGTCTATAAACTCTTCCTGCCTCTTCTTTTTCATAGAAGTGGCATATTCTCTCTAGAACTGTGACTTTTTGGGGGTTTGAGATCTTCTCTGCAACAGTCTACGCACCAACTAATGTCAATGGCTTAACCCGATTTGCAACCTCGTGTGGCACCTCTAAATATTAACCAATTTTTCTGAAATTTTGCTTGTTGCCTTCTTTTAGCCTATGTAAAAAAAATGGCAGGGTGGTCGGAATGTTTTGGTAAAAAAAAAAAAAATTTCCCATACATTTCGTGACCACCCTAATGTATATGACATTGACAAACCTCAGTTACCTTTATGGTTCATTAATGTTGTTCATAGTTTATAAATATTAAGTGTAATTGTTATCTTGTTGACTTTAGGTCACACCAAGGCTGAAGTCCCGATGATGTGATTATACGCGACAGTAGAAGCTGGTTATCTTCATTAAACATCTAGTTCAGTTCTGGAAGACAACTATTGTTCAGGTTTTTTTTTTTTTTAAACTGATTTTAAATTAAAATTATTCATCAATAGCTGACTTACACACAATCGGATTTCTTTCAGTGGTTCCTGTTCTTCAGTCCCTACTTAAAAATCAGTTCATAAACTATAATCATAGGCTTCTGACATCCTTGTAAACAATCTCACTGGTTTCCTGAATGAACCCATAACACAAAGCCATATGTACGATAAGGTTTTATACTAAAAATGTACAAAATACAGAAATAAAAAGACAAAACACAAAGATTCTGGTCTTGGAAAATTTTGTAGAAATATTTATTCGTGATAAGGAGTGTATAAATATAGTTGTATGTAAAACACTTCTGAAATCATGTGCACATCTGTACAAACATCTCTACAGATTACATAACGTGCCTTTAATGAAACTAAATGTGACGGCACAAACACACTAAAACGAGACATATTTTAACAGACTTTGCTGATCTAGGATCAGCTTTCATACTGCAGTGAAAATAATACAGAGCGTGCTGATTCTGGATCAGTGATATTACTGCTGATCCAGGACCAGTTCTACACTTTAAATAGAAACTACACAGGTGAAAAGTACAAGCTGATCCTGGACCTGTGATCTCCTGCATGGGGGAAAACGACAGCGCTCTTTCAGCAGAGTGCGGCTACCTTCCATCACTCGCTCAACAGGAGGAGGAGCACGCCAGCAGACCCACGGGGAGGCGCCGTCACCTGCCTCCCGTTCATTAATTAAACAGCACGCGGTGAAACGATGGAGGATTTTCCTCCTGTAATTCACGACACCACATAAGTATCAAATTATAAGGGTACTTATTGCTCAAGGTGACCACAGCCTGATTTCTAAAGGGGCAAAATGAGCACAATGCTGCCCCGTGGTGGATAAAGACTTCCTCTCTGTTTTCTCTCCATCTCCTCTCTCAAATCATCAATAGCAGGAAATTCAACAATCCCATCAGTCACTAGTTACACAGAATCAACACGCAGAGGTTCAGTAATTGTAAGAGCAGTTAATACATGACACACACAGTCCATCTCGGATGTAAACACGCAAATAAGTGAACACTGTCCATTTTAGAGCTCCAACTGCAGTAATGTTTGGTGCTGATTTTTTTTTTTAAACCACACAACACCGAGTGTGTTGTACTGCTGACTCCTGCTCACGTCAAGAAGACTTAACTTCAATATTCACATACACACCATTCTGTGAAATGAGCGACATTCATAGAGAACACCACCACGCTGGAAGAGAAAGAATAAACAGTGGATGTTTGAAAAGCGTTTAAGGGGTGAAAAAGGCTCTTGGAATTCAGGAGATTCTCTCTCTCTCTCTACTGTGTGAAGACTCCGTCAGCGCTGTGAGCCCCAGCTGGAGGGGAGAGGGGGATAACTGGGTGATTAAGGCACAGGGGCTGCAGGTCAGAGGTCAAATGAGGATTAGAGGTCACTGGTGGTGATGCGTGCGATCATCAGGTCGCTTGACGTGGATTCTGCGCACTCGCTCCACACGTTCACGCTCCTCATCCTCATCCAGGTGGTGAGAGCGTCCCGCAGCGCCCCCTGTCGCCTCCAGCAGTGCATTGTCAGGCCCACGCCCATCCTGACACTCGTACAGCAGGATGTTCAGTGTCTCCTCATAGATCCGTGCCTCGGGGAACTCCACCTGTGTTCCAGTAGGGATGCCATTAGATTAATTCAGCAGAAAAATATCCAACCGCTGGGTCGCTACCTCACATCAACTAAAACACACGGCAACTACACTGTTTTAATTAGAAATAAAGCTGTGATGGCTCTCATCACCACGACATGGTTTTCATTTACATAACTGACTGAAAATGTGACTCCTGGCTGCTGTGTATAGAGATCTTGCAGTCACGTGACCGGAAAGTTAACAGCTGCCATCTTGTCGGTCAAAAACACCGCTGAATACTGCTGCACTCGCGTACAGAATGGATCAATTTCAACGAACGGACTACACGGCTCATTTTTCTAATGAACAGATAACTAGATATATGTCTAAAATAAACGATCTACAGATTAGTGACCCTTATCGCTTACCGGACGGAGTTTTCACGACCGTGTCAGTGGCTATGGAACTGCCAGAGGTGGAATACCCGGACGTGTATAATTAACTTTCCCTCGCTGTTCAGTGGTGAAGCACTGCATGCTTATAAATCTCTGGACAGTTATCTTTACAGAAATTCAGGATGTCAGCGACTCAGATGTGGCATCTTGTAAACAAGAAAATAACAATCCTCATTGGACGGGTAAGTCACTTAAGTATTGAGTACAGCACTGACCAGCCGATTATAGAATAGAATAAGGTAATTCCAGCTGTAATTCCAAATCGTCCATCTTGTTTACCATGGATCTGGCGTTGGAGAGGTAAAGGCTTAGCAGTGGAGGTTTGAGTGGCTGTTTTCTGAGCTTATGGCCCTTTTCCACTACCCTTTTTCAGCTCGCTTCAGCCCGACACGGCTCGCGTTTCGACTACCTCAGAGCAGCACGACTCAGCTCACTTCAGCCCTGCTTAGCACCCAAAACTCGCACGGTTTTGGAGTGGGGCTGAAGCGAGCCAAACCGAGCCGAGTGGGGCTAGGGGCGTGAGGAGACACTCCCCTGTTCACTGATTGGTGAGGAGGAATGTCCTCACACGCCCACACACGGCCCGCGAGCACGCTGGGATCTGTAAACACCGTAAACCCGGAAGAAGAATTACGAGAATTTCTGAAGCCTTATGCGCCTCGCCTCATCTATACGCTCTAGCCAGTGACAAGCCACAGCACCAAGACCAGCAACACTAACGACTCCATGTCCTCCATGTTTATCGTTTACTATCCGGGTCGTGAGACTACCGCTTAAAAGCTCACTGATGTCACTGTTTGCGCTGCTTAATGACATCACGCGACGTCCACCCACTTTCGCTAACTCCACCCAATGTGTCCACCCACTTCCAGCCAGCACGGTTCAGCGGGGTTGTAGTCGAAATGCAACTCCAACAGCCCCGCTCAGCTCGACTCAGCCCAACTCAGCACGGCACGGCTCAGCCCAGCCCAACTCAGCCGCGTTGGTAGTAGAAAAGCGGCATTAGTCAACAGGCCGGCTCTGCCTGCAGCCTCGCTTTTGCTTCCGCTCCCGACGCCGCCTCCTTCACTTTGCTTCCGATAACAATCCACGGAGACCCCGCTGGTCTCGCTATCTCGTCCAGAATGTTGTGCATGCGATGGAAAATCGCTACAAACCGTCATTTTCTGCTGGAAACCAATGTCCAGTAAGTCCATACGGTTGTAGTGGATATTGAAGTCCGATAGACGAACACCAGGCAAAAATACACACAAAAAACAAACGTGCACAGGTAGGGAGAGCTTGTAGCCGCAGCCGTTGTAGTAGAATTGTATATAGTAGGGTTTTCCAGAAGAAAAGGCAGAAGTAGAAGGCGGAAATATGGCGTTTGACCGACAAGATGGCGTCTGTCACAATCTGGATCGGCTGTGATGTCACATGCAAGATCTCTATAAACGCAGTGAGTTTTGTTACCTTGGTCTGCTTCTTCTCGGTAGCGTAGACGATGGAGGTGCAGCACACCTCCGCGATCTTCCTGCTCTGACCGTAAAACGACCAGCAGCAGATTTCATCTCCGATCACATCTTTAATGAAGAGCACACGCCCATTAAAGCGCAGAGAGAGCTTATCAAACAGCTCGATGTTCTTCAGCATGTTGTCATCCGAGTTACTGAACACAGCGAGATCAGATTTTAACGTCAGGGTTTACTGAATCATTACTCTAAAATAAACAGACACCTCTCACTCACCTGGTGTAGGAGTATTTATTGTTGCTCCTGTTGTACAGGAGTTTAACGGTAGGCTGTAAACGGACAAGAGTTAAAATATGACTTGTGCATTACCTGCCATAAATTCATGTGTACACTTACAGTTAATTATTATTTAATTAACATTTTCTACAGCATTGAAAAATAAGTGGCTCGCTGTACCTTATTTGATGTAGCAATGAGTTTCTGCTCTTCCTTAGGTGAGGTCACCAAGGGCACTTTGCAGAAGGGCTCATAGGCGTCTTTGTTCTGGAAAAAAAAAATAAGAAATAAAACAGAGTGCAAACTGTATAATGTGTTCCAAAGATAAGCTTTTATAAATTCAGCAACTTATTTTAAATAGTAAATTACAGCTCAGTGTAAACAGGTGTGCCGTACACTGGCGAGTTTGCATGAAGCGTGTGGGGGGGGGTACCTGCAGTGCAGCCTGACACTCGTCCACTAAACCCTGCACCAGGTAGTACTTGGCTTCAGCCAGCAGCTCCTCCGTCTCTCTCCTGCTCTCAGGCAGAGGCACCACGCCGTCACGCAGGTAATTCAGGACGGTGCCGAAGTGTTTCCCGCATCGGTCGATCAGGATCCAGCCTACAGCAGGACACACAGAGCGCATGAGAGCATCACCTCCTCTGTAAACGTTTAACAGACGGATTTCATCATAGAACTGCTGTATGTGTTGGAGTACAGAACAGTACCTTCGCTGTCGGTGAGCACCTCCATACGGCCGCTGAACATGGCCTTCAGCATGGTGTCCTGTTTGGTGAGGGTCTGCATGGTGGTGTAGTAAAGAGCGCCACCCACGTTCAGCTTCACGTACTTGGAGCTCGGACTCGACCCCTTGAACGAGGTGGTCCGGGTCGTTGCAGCCGGCACAGCCGAGCTCACAGCACTCTCTCCTGACATCTCTTCCTATCACACACACACACACAGAGAGAGAGAGATGACTACAGAGGAAACCTGAGCTATAATCTGCCCAGATTAGACAACAGTGTAGGAGCAGGAAGTGTTAAACACTAACAGGCCCTTTAACAGCAATGCCATGGAGCTCATTTCAGAAAGGATTACATTTAAAACAACAAAAACATTTTATACCTGTCTGATTTTTTTTTACAAGATACCAAACATGTTTATTACCAAACACATTACAGGTCATCATATAAACTGCATGTCTTACTTTTAATAAGTTAAATATTTAAATCAGTTCTGGTTACAGAGAGCCGATTATTAACACCAACAAGTTACCAAACTGCGTCGAATTAAACCCTTATTAACATCAACCCATGCTAATTTTATTTATCCACCCGCATTCCGACAAGTCCCGCCTCCTGAGAGCGGACAAACCGAGTGTCAGAAACATGAGCTTACTCGCTGATTGGACAGTTCTGTGTCACGTTTTAACTATTAGCCAATCCTCACAAAGCAGGCGGGATTTGGTGAAATACAAGTGGAGAAAAAAATTAAAGGCAGCAAAATTTAGATAATTAGCCAGTATATAAAATTAATTTTTAGCGACAGAGGAGCTTTTAACATTTATTATCAAACAAAACACTTTTTAAAAAGTAGAAAACGCAGCTACCACTGTGGCTGTTAGCTAAACCGCTACCGAATCAAACGCAGCCGCTCCGAACCAGCCTGGCGAAAGAATTAAACAAGTCAAAACTTTACAAGTCGATAAAAATGTTGCCAACAAACTATCGCAATCAGTGTGAAATAAAGGAAAAACGCGGCTATTTTACCATAGAAATCCTTCCCAGCGCTTTCAGGCCCTGAAACCTGCCGAGGATTAATCACTTCCTGTTCGAGACTGGGCATGCGCACAAAGCCGCATTCTTCAGCGGTGACGTTTTTCTTCGCGCCAATGACGTCATAAGGCTACGGGTTTCCGTAATAAAATAAAACTGCAGTCAAGTATCACTTTGATGAGAAAATCATTATTTTTGGCACTTTCTCGTACAATAATAAATTTAACATAATTAATCTCTTTATATTACTAGGTAAATTCCATATACATAAAGTCAAAATGTCCAAGGCAACCCCCTCATTCCCATTATTTTTAATTGAATTAAAAATGTATTTTGAGTCTCTGTCACATATCGAATCCCACAAAAAGTGCTTATCAGCTATTCAATTTTATTCAAATTACATTAAGTGAAATTGTCTGTCATTTCAATTTGCCCTGTTTTATATCTCCTTTTCTTTCTTTAAACTTATTTCTATTGATTATTTTATGTTATTTTATTCACTTATTTATCTTATCACCCTTATTTTTTGATTTATGCCTTTGTCATGTTTTGGAATGTCTGTGACTTTGTCTTTCACTTGTTCTTACTGTTTTGTTGATGTATTGTCTAATCTTAAATTAAATAAATAAAATCCCTCGCTTGCGAATAGCACGTGTTTATTACTGACTCACACACAAACACAGGAACAGACCGGATTTTACAATTAAACCAGTTCCTTCAGGGTCGGCACGGTGGTGTAGTGGTTAGCGCTGTCGCCTCACAGCAAGAAGGTCCGGGTTCGAGCCCCGTGGCCGGCGAGGGCCTTTCTGTGCGGAGTTTGCATGTTCTCCCTGTGTCCGCGTGGGTTTCCTCCGGGTGCTCCGGTTTCCCCCACAGTCCAAAGACATGCAGGTTAGGTTAACTGGTGACTCTAAATTGAGCGTAGGTGTGAATGTGAGTGTGAATGGTTGTCTGTGTCTATGTGTCAGCCCTGTGATGACCTGGCGACTTGTCCAGGGTGTACCCCGCCTTGCACCCGTAGTCAGCTGGGATAGGCTCCAGCTCGCCTGCGACCCTGTAGAACAGGATAAAGCGGCTACAGATAATGAGAATGAGATGAGATAATGAGATGAGATGATATATATGACCCATATTCATCACATTCACACCTACGGTCAATTTAGAGTCACCAGTTAACCTAACCTGCATGTCTTTGGACTGTGGGGGAAACCGGAGCACCCGGAGGAAACCCACGCGGACACGGGGAGAACATGCAAACTCCGCACAGAAAGGCCCTCGCCGGCCACGGGACTCGAACCCGGACCTTCTTGCTGTGAGGCGACAGCGCTAACCACTACACCACCGTGCCGCCCACTTTGTGAGATGCACCAGTTAAATATTATTAATGGTAGTGTTTTTATTGTGTAAAAATAATAATTATTGTTACCTTGCCCAGGACGGAGTCCACCAGGGGGCGAGGTATTGTTTTCAGTCAGGTTTCTTTGTTTTTTGTTAACAATATCACAGGAAAATGGTTGGACCATCCATCCATCTTCTACCACTTATCCGGATCCGGGTCACAGGGGTAGCAGCCTAAACAGAGCAGCCTAGTCTTCCCTCTCCCTGGCCACCTCCACCAACTCTTCCAGGAGAATACCGAGGCATTCCCAGGCCAGCCGAGAGATGTAATTTCTTCAGCGTGTCCTGGGTCTGCCCCGGGGTCTCCTCCCAGTGGGGCATGCCCAGAGAACCTCCCTTGGGAGGCGTCCAGGTGGCATCCTAACAAGGTGCCCGAACCACCTCAACTGACTCCTTTCGATGTGGAGGAGCAGCGGTTCTACTCCGAGTCTCTCCTGAATGACTGAGCTTCTCACCCTGTCTCTAAGAGAGAGCCCAGCCACCCTGTGAAGAAAACTCATTTCTACCACTTGTATCTGCGACCTCATTCTTTCGGTCACTACCCACAGCTCGTGACCATAGGTGAGAGTGGGAACGTAGATGGACCAGTAAATTGAGAGCTTTGCCTTTTGGCTCAGCTCTCGCTTTACCACAATACACCAGTTTAGCGTCCGCATCACTGCTGATGCTGCCCCAATCCATCTGTCCAACTACTGCTCCCCTCTACCCTCCACTGGGGGGTGAAAAAGACCTCAAGATACTACTCCACTTGAGGCAGCAACTCCCCCTGACTCAAAGTAGGCACTCCACCCTTTTCCAGCTGAGTGCCATGGCCACAGACTTGGAGGTGCTGATCCTCATCCCAGCCGCTTCACACTCGGCTGCAAACTGTCCCAGCGCCTGCTGGAGGTCACAGATTGATGAAGCCAACAGGACCACATCATCCACAAAAAGCAGAGACGTGATCCTGAGGCCACCAAACCGGACACCTTCTGCCCCTTGGCTGTGCCTAGAAATTCTGTCCATAAAAGTTATGAACAGAACTGGTGACAGAGGGCAGCCCTGGTGGAGTCCCACCTGCACTGGGAATTAGTCCGACTTATTGCTGGCAATGCGAACCAAACTCCTGCTCCAGTCATACAGGGCCTGCAGTAGTGGGTCCCGAACCCCATACTCCCGAAGCACCCCCCACAGGGCACCACGAGGGACACAGTCATAAGCCTTTTCCAGGTCCACAAAACACATGTCGACCGGTTGGACCAATCTTCATGAAACTTTCAGGATAGATGGGCATTGGTCTCAAATAGAACCTCCAATATTTTGGGGGTGGTTTGGTCAAGGTTAAGGTTTTTGTGGCTACTGTCTCATATAGAGGCAGTAGCCACTATGTCAGCACGCTGTAAGAGTGTAACAATCACGCATGCACATGCGCATACACATGCGCATACACGTGTTCTGATTAAAATGGCCACTGAGTGTATATAATTCAGTTCACCATTCAAAATAAATGGACTAGACTAAAGAAATGGTTTTCAGACATGTTTATGCTTATTACAGAAGGAAAGTGTGTTCCACTGAGCTCTAGCACCAGGCCATTTCCAGGAAATAAGTTTGGGTCATGGTGACCAGCGTGTGTATGTCAGCCTTGGCTCGGAGGTTTCAGTTTGGAAAACTGTAAGAGGGAAGAGGAGAATAATATAAAGTACAGACACTTGGTATGTTTTACTTCTGTGATTTTTAAATTGTTCATTTTTGGATTACGCTTCATTTTTGTGGCTACTGACTCATAGAGTAAATATATGCTATATTTACTGTACGGACATGGGATCAGAAACTATTTATAAGAAAACTATTTATAAGCAGGAGCCACATGGACCCATAGGGGACCGATTTATTTCCATGATATCTTCCTTCATCATAAGTGCTACCGGGTGAGGTTTGTTTCGCCTGGCAACCCATTATTATTATTATTATTATTATTATTATTATTATTATTATTAAAGCAGTAAGTATTAAAATCATAAAGTAGACTGTTAAAGTAGACAACGTCGGATTTAATTACATTTGTGAAATGACATTTATTACCTGTAAAAAAACATTAAAATATAAACGTGTTGTTAAATATATATACTTTTTATATGTTTAACTAAAACGTAGAATTTTATTAAATATTGATTGTAAAACCTTCGCGGGATTCCAACCTCGTTTACAAACCCTTAATTTGAGACGTAAACAGAGCAGATGCTTATATAAAAATCACGTGTTTCTAGCCGGAATATTTTGTAAGACACACAAATATAAGTTGGTTTATGGAGTTTTTTTTTCCTACCCGTATTCAGACAGACGCTGCCTTCTGTGCCCTGATTGGCTGATTAGATTTACGTGTGTGTGATTTGACTAATCAGCCAATCAGGGTACAGAAGGCGGTGTCTGCCTGAATACGGGGAGGAAAAAACTATATAAAGAAGTCTATATTTGTGCGTCTTACAAAATATTCCGGCTAGTAACACGTTCGTTTTACATAAGCATCCGCTCTGTTTAAGTGTCAAATTAAATGTTTGTATCCGCGCTCCAGTCCATTTTTAATGAAATGTCCAGCAGGTGGCGGTAAAACACCTTAACGTTGGACGGCAACCGCCTCAATCTGAAGAAGTAGCAATATATCGTCTCATCTCATCTCATTATCTGTAGCCGCTTTATCCTGTCCTACAGGGTCGCAGGCGAGCTGGATCCTATCCCAGCTGACTACGGGCGAAAGGCGGGGTTCACCCTGGACAAGTCGCCAGGTCATCACAGGGCTGACACATAGACACAGACAACCATTCACACTCACATTCACACCTACGCTCAATTTAGAGTCACCAGTTAACCTAACCTGCATGTCTTTGGACTGTGGGGGAAACCGGAGCACCCGGAGGAAACCCACGCAGACACGGGGAGAACATGCAAACTCCACACAGAAAGGCCCTCGCCGGCTACGGGGCTCGAACCCAGAACCTTCTTGCTGTGAGGCGACAGCGCTAACCACTACACCACCGTGCCGCCCCAAGTAGCAATATATCACTATTAAAAATATATATCTTTAACTACGATAATTGCATTCAAGGTTTGTTGTGGTTAAAAGAACAGACAATTATTCCATCCAAGGGAGTTTGCATCAGAATGAGCCTTTATATAGAAAATTTAGCTGAAGCATACTAGAGCGGCAGCTACAATTATCAACACCTTAACGATCTTTTGGCCGTTGCAAAAGTAAAAAAGACTTTCAATGCATAACTTGTGCATGAATAATTACTCAAACTTCCACTGGGAAAAAAAATGAGTTGATTCCCGATTACTTAGCGTATCAGATCACATGACACCGCTCCACAATTATTGACACCTTTGTCCACAGTTATCGACACCGTTCCACAATTATCGACACCCAGATGATTATTTATTTAAATAAAAAAAAATCTGTATGTGGTATTATGTTAACAAAACAGTTTTTATTTTAAATTTGTTTTACACTGACATATTTAGTATAAAATATCTGTTTACGTCAACGAGGAAGTGATTCTAATGTTTTTAAACAAATGAACTGATAATGTTTAACCTGCGTCAGAAAATCTTTTTGTTCCACTTTCTAAGGATTTTCGTAGATCACATTTTGCTAATCATTCGTTTTTGTTTGTATTAATTTCTAGTTTTGTAGTTTACCAATAAATATCAACAGGGACTTGACCTTATAACCACATGAACATCCAGGTCAAAGGTCGCATGTCATTCCTCAAACCAAAATATAAAATGTCTACTGATATTGGTAGATATTTACAACAGAACAGGATAAAGCGGCTAGAGATAATGAGATAAGATGAGATATTTACAACAAACTGCAAAAAAAAATCTGAATGGAATAGAAAAATCTGAATATTACAAGCATGTCATTTTTTATATGCTAGGAATTTAATTCTGGTCTAATTCTATTTACTGCAATCGGATTCAAAATACTCTATAAACATTCCATTCTGTTATGAATCAGAAAAAAAAATATTATAAATCACAGCACTTTTATTTTTTTAAAGTACTTCATCTACTTCAACAATGTTACACAAAGATCGATCCATAACAGTCGTAAATGTTACTTAATTCCACAGGGTGTCGATAATGGTGGACACCGGTGAAAGTGATCACTATTATCGACACCTCACGACGAGGAGATCATGAAATATCGGTGAATTTGATCAGTAAAAACATGTCCATGATCTTTCCACCATGCTTACCTGCGATGATAACATCCGGGTTTTCTGAAAAAATTGCTGATTGTGCTGAAAAAAATTCCATCTTGGGGAACGAGCTGTGTCATCAGACAACAAGATCAGGCGGGTCTTCCGGTTGATTAATTAACCAATAATAACTGTTGTAACTGAAACTCACCTTTGTAAAATTGTTTTTTATTGGTAAATCTGAAAAGGTGTCAATAATTGTAGCTGCCGCTCTAGTGACACTTTTTTAAGTGTTTTTGTGGCTACAGTTTTATTCGAAATGTCAGACTAACAAGTTTATATCAAAAGTTATTGTTAATTTATAGAAACTATGATTATTTCAGGGGCGGCACGGTGGTGTAGTGGTTAGGGCTGTCGCCTCACAGCAAGAAGGTCCGGGTTCGAGCCCCGTGGCCGGCGAGGGCCTTTCTGTGTGGAGTTTGCATGTTCTCCCCGTGTCCGCGTGGGTTTCCTCCGGGTGCTCCGGTTTCCCCCACAGTCCAAAGACATGCAGGTTAGGTTAACTGGTGACTCTAAATTGACCGTAGGTGTGAATGTGAGTGTGAATGGTTGTCTGTGTCTATGTGTCAGCCCTGTGATGACCTGGCGACTTGTCCAGGGTGAACCCCGCCTTTCACCCGTAGTCAGCTGGGATAGGCTCCAGCTTGCCTGTGACCCTGTAGAACAGGATAAAGCGGCTAGAGATAATGAGATGAGATGATTATTCCATTAAAGCTAAACGGGTTTGTGTTGGAATGAGAATTAATGTAGCTACTTTACTTCAGACTCAGTGATGCTAATGCTGTTTTATTGAGCCATTTATTAGCCTTCCTGTTTTTCAGGTCATATGCTTCTCAAATCCTACAAATAAACAAAATAATTTATTGACCCCTGAGGGAAATTGTTCTGTTGCAGCAATACAATAAACAACAAAAGTATAAGAACACAAACTGCAATATAAATTAATGTAAAAAAAATGGTTAGTTTTAAATATATGAATGTAATATTTATAATATGTAGTAAAAGATGATGCTACTGTATACACTTACATGTTATAAAAATTAAGTTCAGCTGTTCCCTGAGCCCTCGAAAGCACTGTGATGTTTATTTAAATTGGGTTTAAATCCAAAGTTTGGCCCCAGGGCTGAATGTAGCCCTCAGACGGATGCTAACTGACCCCTATCCTCTCTGTTGGTGTGTGTGATCTGGGGCCTGCAGGATAATGCTGCGATTTCACATTTTCAGCTGACGCTGGCAGCAGACTGTACGTATATTATGCTCAGATGCAAGGTACTTTTTCCCCTCTGATTACACCTGCAATTTAATCTACTGGATAGTATTTAGTCATGGCTTCAGGAAAAAAAAAACCCACAAAGTTAATAGTGAGAAGGAGCAAAACAACTGGAAACAAGAAAACTTTTTTTGTTCAATCATCTCATTATCTGTAGCCGATTTATCCTTCTACAGGGTCGTAGGCGAGCTGGATCCTATCCCAGCTGACTACGGGTGAAAGGCGGGGTTCACCCTGGACAAGTCGCCAGGTCATCACAGGGCTGACACATAGACACAGACAACCATTCACACTCACATTCACACCTACGCTCAATATAGAGTCACCAGTTAACCTAACCTGCATGTCTTTGGACTGTGGGGGAAACCGGAGCACCCGGAGGAAACCCACGCGGACACGGGGAGAACATGCAAACTCCGCACAGAAAGGCCCTCGCTGGCCACGGGGCTTGAACTCGGACCTTCTTGCTGTGAGGCGACAGCGCTAACCACTACACCACCGTGCCGCCTTCCTGAGAGTTCTTAAAGTTTATTCAAAGCCAAATATTTTTTTAAATAATAATAATACATTTAATTTACAATCATATTACTCTGTCCAATTACTTTTGGTCCTTATGAAAGGATGAGGAGTATATGAGAAGTGTTTGTGATCTTGAGTAATGTTTTGGTGACTGGCCCTCAGCTACTTTGAGGTGCTGTAATGGCTCCCACTGAAAAATGCTCGGACACCCAGGTGGTTTTTTAAAACTGTCGGTTTCTACCCGGAAGATTATGTCGGTTGCACCAGTGAACGATTGCAATTTTTTTCCCCCTAAACTTGCCGGCCTTTGCGCTATGATTGGTTAGCAGCCTCCCGCCTCCGGAATACGATTGGTTGATTGTCGATATTTGCCGGCGATCCAACAAGTTGACATTTTCAATGTCCAATCACCGCTCGCGTCCTGTTGCTGAGGCGGGATTTGTCGGAATACGGGTGGAGGGAAATAATGCTTGCTAGCAGCAGTTTTGTTGAGACTCTCTGTACTGTTTATATTTATTAAAACAAGACCCAGAGGCCCGAGCAGGACTTCTATCAGCTGTGTTGCGGCTCGGTTCAGGTTCGGCTGTTCAGTTGGTGCGTGTTTGATGCGTGACAACATGAAGTTTATCCGCTGTGTGTAGAACTGGAGTGCAGCAGCGAGGCTAATCAGGCTAGCAGCAGCGGCTAGCGGGTTTGTTGTTGTTTACAGTAAAAGTGGAGATGGTTTAGCGGTGTGGAGGAAAGTTTGCTGTTTATATCGATATTCACCAGAAGAATCCGTTGTTCAGCTGAAGCGTTCAGCCATGAAGCAGCCGTGCTGTTCTGAGACACAGTAAAGCTGCAGTTATTTAAAGGTCATTAAGTGCTGAAGTCTAAAGTGTTGCAGTGACCCTGCCAGATGTGTGACAGATGTTTCTTCACTCTTCTTGTGGGCTGCAGTGATGCTGAACCGCTGTTGTGACAGTGTCAGGGAATTCCTCAGCTCTGTGCTGCAGTGTGTTGATGAGTGGAGTGTGTGATGGTGTTTGGGAATGATTTGAAATGAGCAGTTTTGTCTTTATTTTGAACTCCCACAGGAATTCCAGCTGGACCTTCGGCGCAGGTGTGAGAAGCGGCTTGTGCGTGCGACATGCTGGGTTTGATAGAAGTGGACACGCGATAGCCTTCGTATGAGCTTTAAAAGAGAGACGAGACTGAAGACTGCGACAAGGAGGAAAAGGTAAGCGGCAGCTCATCCACCTCGTTTACACCGAACCGAAGCCCTGAGCCTCTGCTGATGGTCAGATCCATCCGAGAGCTCGTCTTCGAGAATGTTTAAAAATCATTTTTACACCACTTAAAAATGTCGCAGCGTTAACATCCTTCCACACTGTGGTGTCGTGTCTCTCGCTGACTTTGGCCCTGAGCAGGTGAAAGATGTTCAGCACGACGCAGACGTCCAAGTCTCAGTTCCTGGATAAAGCGCGTCTGGCGCGGGAGGAGAGGAAGGGGCAGAAGGAGAAAGAGCGAGCGGCTACGCAGATCCAGGCTCTGGTGCGCAGGTTTATCTGTCGCTGTAGACTGCAGAGAGAAATCAGGTGAGCTGCTCCACAGCACCAGCAAGCGTTCCCTGACGTTACTACACTGTGTGTGTGAAACGTCCTGCAGTGAACATGATGCTGTATGCACATACTGCCCTGTATATTCTTTACCTCGGCTGTAAAGTGTTGCATCATTTCCTGTTTTTAATCTGAATATTTCTCAGGAAAGAGGTGGATGAGTTCTTCACAGGAAGCACGAAGAGGAACGCACTGTCCGTCTTTAAAATCGCAAGAAAACTGTTATTCATATTCAACAAAGATGATAAAGTGGTACGTATCAGCGCAGGACTTTATAGATTAGAAACGTAAAGTCGGCGTCAGTTTAACGTTCCTGACTCCGCAGCACTGAAGGTTGAGCAGTTTGTTGTTGAGAACAGACACAGAAGCGTTGTTTGTTTATCTGGGAGAATCATTCCGTGCAGTTTAATTTTCCCACGTCACTGTGATGAGACTCGTCTCTGATCACGTCAGTCTCTGCACTTCTCCCTGCCGCTGTGTTGGTGATGAATGATGGTGAATCTTTTCTTCACTCCACAGAGGTTTGAGAAACTCTGTCGAATGATTCTGGGCAGCATGGACGCTGAAAACGAGCCGAAAGTAAGTAAAGGGAGAATAAAGAAGGCTCGGGGTTGTTCGACTCTTCCACACCTCAGGGTTGTGGTGGTGTTGTGACGGCGTCCTGTTGTTCTGTAGGTGTGGTACGTCTCTCTGGCGCTTTCTAAAGACCTGACCATCCCCTGGCTCAAACAGATCAAAGACGTGCTCTGGCTCTGCTGCGAGTTCCTCAAAAAGCTCAAGGTATTTATTCTGAAAGAACCGCCGCCGTGATCAGAGCGGCGTTTCACAGTGAAGCTTTATAAACGACGCTAATTATAACTCTAACGTATGATTCGTTGTGTGTGATATGGATGATGGTAAAGAATAAAGTATTAGTGGTCAATCGTCTATAGACTGGAGCGCACTTTAGATTAAAGCGGAAATATTCTGATCCTGTAGAAAGTTGACTGAAGTTCATAAAATGCAAATAAATTTGATGATCATTACAATACAAGAATGTTTATTTCACTCATTATAAAACGGTCAAAATTCTCTCACTCTCTCTTTCTCTCTGTAGCCGGACATCCTGCAGGATAATAAATTAGTGACTCTGTATCTGACGATGCTCATCACCTTCACCGACACGTCCACGTGGAAAATAGTGCGAGGGAAAGGTTAGTGCTGTGTGTGTGTTGTCGTGCACGTCACTAACTCGTGTAAACGTAGCTTGGTGCAGTGTGTGGGTTAAATGACTTCCTGAGCTTCAGTGTTATGAGTGTTGGATTAGGAAAGTAAAGTGTGTGTGTGTGTGTGTGTGTGTGTGTGTGTGTGTGTGTGTGAAGGTGAAACACTGAAGCCTGCATTAAACAGAATCTGTGAGAACATCATGGGTCACCTCAACCAGAAGGGCTTCTACTCCGTTCTGCAGGTGAAATCTGAGTCTAAATCTCTCTCTCTCTCTCTCACACACACACACACACACACACACACACACACACACACACACACACACACACACAGTGTCTTAATGTTTATCTTATCTAAGTTTTATTTCTTGTTGTCATTTTCTTGGACCCTGGTGTAGATTTTGTTGACCAATGGATTGGCGCGATCCAGACCCTCTCTCTCCAAAGGCACACTCACGGCCATCTTCACACTGTCACTCAGGTCGGTTACCATGGCGATCAGGTTTACTCCACCTCCAGTGATGTGCTGCCGTGATTTAACTTTTTGGAACAAAAAAGAAAAAAACCCTTGTGTTATGTTTGCTGCAGTCTCTCAGCTCTGTGTGTGTGTGTGTGTGTGTGTGTGTGTGTGTGTGTGTGTGTGTGTTACAGACCCGTCATAGCAGCACATTTCTCTGAGAACCTGCTGAGATCTTTCCTCCTCCACATCATGTCCGTCCCTGCCGTCATCTCCCACCTCAACACACTCACTCCAGATGTACGTGTACACACTCTCACTCCAGACGCGCACGCTCACTGCTTGGTGTAATCCTCATCACTGGCACGAACAACAGCAAGTTTAACTCGCACAGCACCTTTCACCAACCCAAGGACACTCTAGTAACGGCACGGCCAAAAGACAAAACAGAACGAGAAACGGATCAACCAAATGAAGACATAGATAAAAGAAACACAACAAAATCACATTAACATGAGCATAAAGACAGCAGACGAGTTCAAAACAAAGAAAAAGACAGAACAGTCAATGAGCAGGAGAGAGAGAGAGAGAGAGATAAGAAGAAACCTATTGATAAGGTTTAAAATAATCGTTATTGTTCTTAAGAATCATCTGACAGAGCTGCGTGTTTGTGTTAATAATGTTTCCAGTTTGAACATTTTCATAAACCTGGTGTGTGTGTGTGTGTGTGTGTGTGTAGTGCGTGGTTACTATACAGACCCATGATCTCATGAGGAAGTTTGTCCTGTTCCTGAGTCGAGAAGAGCAGTGTTTAGACATCTGTGTGTGTCTGGAGGGAAGTCATACACTCTGCTTACTGGGTAAGAAAAAAAAAACACTACAGGATCTAATCTGTTTTTCACTCCGCTGTCTGACCGACACGGTCTTTACACATCTCCCCCAAGCTTTAATGGAGAACTTCAGTCAAATTAGAATTATCAGCATGTGTATTAACATAGTGATGTTAACATTAACGATTTTACACATTCCGAATTCCAAAAAAGGGACCGCTGACGTCATTCCTGTTTTTAAGTTTGATTTTAATTGAGAGCGTTAGTGCCTGTATTAACCGTGTGTGTGTGTGTGTGTGTGTGTGTGTGTGTGTGTGTGTGTGTGTAGGTAACCTGATACAGCTGGGTTACCTGAACGTGAAGGTGTTGGAGCAGGAGGCCGCTCACTTCGTGAGAGATCTGACAGACATGTTGTCCTACTGCCAGAGATACGTCTCTCAGAAAAAGTCCAACCTCACACACTGGCACCCGGTGCTGGGCTGGTTCTCCCAAACTGTCGACTACGGGTATTACACACACCCACTCTCTCTCTCTCTCTCTCTCTCTCTCTCTCTCGCATTCCATTATTAACTGTCGTACTACAAAATCAAAACACTCCCCAGGACAGTCTGTCTGAACTCTAATAATACACTCTCAGCATGTTAAGATTAAGTCGTCACTTAATAGCCACTGTACTTCCGTTCCTTTAAACGTTTTTATACTAGTAACATTTACGCAATAATAACTGTGTGTACATTCATTGCCTAAAACGTGAGCACGTTAGGACGTTTATGCAACATTAAGGGAACAGCATTAGTACAGAGTTTTATTTGAAGCTATTTTTTGTTCTGTTGTTGAATAAACTCAGGCTGAACGAGTCGATGCCGCTGGTGACGAAGCAGCTGCAGTGTCTCTGGGGCGTTCCTGTGATCTGCACACTCTTCTGTGACGTCCTCAGCAAAAAACTGGAGGTGCAAGAGCCCACCCCTCCTCCTCCTCAACCAACCACGGCTCAGAACAACCTGCCCGTCAAAAGTGTGTACGAACTTCGGTTTTTATGCACAAATACCACTTCAAATATTGGGGTTTTACAGCCTGATGTTTGAGTTTCTACGTTACAGTGAACAGTTTCCCAGAGTTCAGACAGATAATGAACAGCTGATCTAATCAACTATCTCGATACATTTATATGAACGGTGAGTTTTCTCTTCTGTTCAGATCTGTTTAAGCGAGCTTTTCAGAAGTCAGCGTCAGTCCGGAACATTCTGAAGCCGGTCGGGGGGAAGAGAGTGGACTCAGCCGAGGTGCAGAAAGTGTGCAGCGTGTGTGTGCTGTATCAGACGGCCCTCACCACGCTCACACAGATCCGCCTGCAGATCCTCACAGGTCACCGCACACGTACACACGCGCGCGCACACACGCACACATATATTTAATTACTGTGGTCAGATCTCCTTCCTTATAAGCCAGAAAGAACATTTAACGCTTTACCCGCTGATTACTGAAAACCTTAAACTAGCTTCAAATGCAGACTTTATGCTTAGAGCCAGGAAATATGACCATACAACTCCTGTTTTATTTTCATTATACAGCGTTTATTCTAACGTATGCCTGTTAGCACATCGCACGTGTCGTGCGCACACACACACACACACACACACAGATTTATTTATCAATACAGAGTTTCAGACAGGAAATAATTTTCCAATGAAACTCTGATAGCTTTCACGTCATTTATATGTTTTTTTTTTGTTTTTTTTTTTCCCCAATTCCTTTTACATGTTTAATAGTGCTGTAGTATTATTATTGCGTGTGCTGTGCAGGCCTGACGTACCTGGACGAGCTGCTGCCGAAACTGTGGGCGTTTATCTGTGAGCTTGGACCTCAGGGAGGACTCAAACTCTTTCTCGAGTGTCTCAACAACGACACGGACGAGTCCAAACAGCTGCTCGCCATGCTCATGCTCTTCTGTGACTGCTCACGACACCTGATAACGTCAGTCTCTCTCTCTCTCTCTCACACACACACACACACACACACACACACACACACACACACACACACACACACACACAGTATTCCTCATCATTTGTTACTTTTCCAATGAGTTTTATTGTCTGCATTAGTAACACCAGGCCCGGCGCCAGGAACAGTTTACTAAGGGGGCAATTAGAAATCGCAAGGGGGCAAATATTTTTCATATAGTCTGTAGTAGTGATGGCGGTCTGACAACGTGTTTCAAACAATTAACTGCGCCAACCACAAAACCACGGCCCCGAAGGTTGCTTTAGTCCGGGAAAATCATGTGACATATTACCAGGGCAGTTGCGCTTTATCAGCCCCCGTGCCCACCTGTTAACCCTCCCCAACAATTTTCTCACAGACATGCGTTGCAACCGGAAAGATGCCAAACATAAAACAACGCACACAAACCTACAGGCAAGTCCTTTACATTTAAAATACATACAAATAGCTCCGCGGCATGAAAACAAAACGCCAATGCAAGTCTAAGGTACTTGGCTCGGTGGCCAAAATCATAATTTAAAAAAATCAACAGACCCCGCGGCTGCACCAGTAATAGCCTTCTTGACTCGCACCGAGTCAACGCTAACCACTTAATCCGCGATCCCAGTTTAGGCGTGTAGGGGACAAAACACTCTGAAGTGATGAATTTTCCCCCCCGCTGCATGGGGGGTGACGTCAACGACACATATTCTTATGCTATTTGCGCACAAAGCGGACCATATATGAACACATACACCAACATAAACGGAGATAAACTTAGCCTACAAAGAAAGAAAATGGATTCACAATATTGTGATTGAACTGGTTTAATTCGGAGGGGGAAAGACTACTCCCGTAAACTGACTGCATATTACAGGATATTGCAGAGACAGTGCACTTGTAAGTGTGCATGTAAAACCCCCGCCCGCCCGCACGACCCCTCCCCTTGTCCTTATCACAGGTCTGTGTGTGCGCGGCTGTGTCAGCATTTCACACATACACCCACAATAACTAGTCCCCAGTAGTTAGGATTGATACATGTGTCTAAAACAGGGTTAATATTAAATTCAGGCTATTTGAAATAATCCTACCTTAATACAGTTGAATTCTACGATTGCAACGTAAGAATCATAACAACCAATCAGATTTGTTCTACCGTGCCAGTTTTAGTAGTGATTTATGTGAAATGTATTTTTGTGCAATGCGCAACCACTTAATATTTCGTATTTGAAAATGCAAATTATTAATACGTCTATAATACATTATATTTTCATAAGAAAACAATTAAGTGATCTGAGTCTCCGTTGAGGGGGCGAGGCTGTAGCCACGAGGGGGCAACGCCCCCTTTCACCCCCCCATGGCGCCGGGCCTGAGTAACGTTAATGTATTTTTGCCAGTACACCCGTGTCTGGGCCTGATGTATGCGTGTGATTAATGTTGCGCCTGATGAACAGGATCCTGGATGATATTGAGGTTTATGAGGAGCAGATTTCCTTTAAGATGGAGGAGCTCATCACTATCTCTTCCTTCCTGAACACATTTGTGTATAAAATGATCTGGGATGGCATTCTGGGTGAGCTCCCATAATCCTCTTTGTTGTCCACAGTACAGGTGTGTGTGTGTGCGCAGGAGTGAATTTAGTGTATTGATGTGTTTGCAGAGAATGCGAAAGGAGAGAAGTTGGATCTGTTCCACAGTGTGCACGGCTGGCTGATGGTGCTGTATGAGCGAGACTGTCGCAGGAGATTCACGCCTGATGAACACTGGCTACGCAAGTGAGTCTCACTCGTGTGATCCAGCATCAGGTTTGAGAGACTCCGAATGGAAATTCTGGGAATGAAAGAAAAGTATCAAAACATCTCAAGATGTTATCATGCTTGGCAAAGAAAGAAATGAAGAAAACCAATTTTTGGTGTGTGTGTGTGCATGCGCTAAGATTTTTACGGCTCAGTCTCCAACATCAGACTACCATATTAGGTAATGCATCCAAACAGTGCTATATTTGTGGGATCTCTCCTTAATTCTGTACCCTCAGTTTGCAGGTTTGCACACAGCCCATGCGTGTTCAAGGCAGTTAAAGAAAATTTTCCTCACAACGATACTGTAATATTAAAGGAAGCAAAGGAAATTATATTCATTGTTGTTTGTAAGGGTTCTCCTTGTGTGTGTGTGTGTGTGTGTGTGTGTGTGTGTGTGTGTGTGTGTGTGTGCATGCATCAGGGACCTGAAGCCTAGTCTGCTGTTCCAGGAGCTGGACAAAGGCAAGAAGAGAACTCAGCTGCTGCTGCAGTACATCCCTCACGTCATTCCACACAAAAACGTCAGTCCCTCCTGAATCACACCTGCCAACTTCAGTACAGGAATTTACTTGTTCTTTATACAGCTGAAATAACGTGCTTCTGTCCTGTGCTTGTGCAGTACAGTGTTTGTTTATTAGTTTATTAGGGCCCGAGCCCTATAGGGCGAAGGCCCTATTGTTCTTGTAAGAGTTCACTATTATTATTCTTCCGTCTTCTTCTTCTTCTTTATTTTTCTCCGCTGTTGGGCCATTTTCGGGGCGCTTGCCATGGGCGAAAACGCACCAAATTTGGCACCAGTTCCGAGAATTGCCACCGCTACTCAGAACCAAAAGCCCAAACTTGGCCGGGGCTCAGGGCCTCTATAGCGCCCCCTAAGTCGTTGTGATTTTGGCCTCCCGCTTTAAGGTGCCTGGGTGCCGTGTAGTTTGTAGTAGTGGCATGCCATTTGGTACGCATATGTATCTCACTAAGCCGGACAAAAATGTAATGCCAATGCATTAGCCACGCCCAACAGGAAGTGAGGTAATTTCACTTTTGTGCGAAATGCATGGCCACGAAGACGGCGCAACTCCTCCTAGACCGTTCATAGGAATGTCACCAAAATTGATAGACATCATCTACAGACATGCCTGACAAAAGTTACTAAATACGTTTCACGTCGGGTAAACCGTTCAGAAGTTATACGTCAATCAATTTTCGATGCAAAATTTTACATGCTTAAAAATTCATAACAAATCTTCTGATTGCTCAAAACTGCTCATACTTCACACGCAAATCACTCATTGGGCTTCTGACATGTTACCCAATTTCTGTGATATTTCGCCACTGGGGGCGCTATTTTTGGGCAAAAAATCCAATCTTTCCTCAAATTTGGTCAAACTTCACGGCCACCCTCTTACTACCTCCCATGTCATGTATACCACATTTTGGGTATTTTCGTCCATGGGGGGCGCTGTTTTTGGCCGACGCAATTGCTCCAAAACGGGTTTTTGGTAAATAATTCCATAATGCTTTTCCTTCACCCCACTACCTTGTGATAGTACGTTGCTGTTGTAGACACTTATTTTTCCAACTCATAATCGCTCATGTACAGCATAGCGCCACCTACTGACATGGGAAAAACCAAAAAATTTATTCTTCAAAAATCTATATCTCATCTTCTATTTACTCAATTGTCATCAAACTTCATACGCTAACTCTTCATAGCTCACCTGACATATACGCCAAATTTTGTGCACTTTCGCCACTGGGGGCGCTATTTTTGGGCAAAAAATCCAATCTTTCCTCAAATTTGGTCAAACTTCACGGCCACCCTCTTTCTACCTCCCCTGTCATGTATACCACATTTTGGGAATTTTCGTCCATGGGGGGCGCTGTTTTTGGCCAACGCAATTGCTCCAAAACGGGTTTTTGGTAAATAATTCCATTATGCTTTTCCTTCACACCACTACCTTGTGATAGTACGTTGCTGTTGTAGACACTTACTTTTCCACCTCATAATCGCTCATGTACAGCATATCGCCACCTACTGACATGGGAAAAACCAAAAAATTTATTCTTCAAAAATCTATATCTCATCTTCTATTTACTCAATTGTCATCAAACTTCATGCGCAAACTCTTCATAGCTCACCTGACATATACGCCAAATTTTGTGCACTTTCGCCCCTGGGGGTGCTGGTTATGGCAAAAATGATATTGCAGCTTCTGATTTGTCAAACTTGGCAAGCAAACTCTTTACAAGGCCCTTGTTGGGGCGCTTGCCATGGTCGACAACGCACGAAATTTGGCTCCTTTTTCTTAGACTGCCACCGCTACTGAGAACCAGAAGCCCAGATCCAGGCGGGCCTCAGGGCCTCTATAGCGCCCCCTAACGTGTTGTGATTTTTGCCTCTCGCATTACGGTGCCTGCTTGGCATATAGTTTCTAGTTATTTTTATTATTATTAGGGCACGAGCACCGTTCAGTGCGGGACCCTATTGTTTTTGAAGGACTATTATTATTATTATTATTATTATTATTATTATTGGGCCCCGAGCACCGTCCAGTGCGCGACCCTATTGTTGCCATGTGTCCAATTCTGTGCTTTGTCGCCATTGTGGGAGTCATGTCTCTTGCCGAGGAAGCTGTGGAAGGTATTTCGCGGGGACGCATGCCCCCGCCCCCCTTGGCCGCTGGCGCGAGGGCCCGTCGAGGCCGCTTGCGGCTTTAATTTTAATTACACTGTCTCATTTTATCCAATCAGAGGGTTCTACTGTTCCGGAACATTGTGACGAAGGAAAAGGAGACACTGGGATTGGTCGAGACAAGCTCCGCCTCCCCACATGTGACACACATAACTATTCGACGCTCTCGCATGCTCGAGGTGCGTGTGTCCAATCCCAAGTCCGGTTACTTCGATAAAACATTTTTTGGTATTCAGGGCTCGACATTAACTTTTAGACCTCCTTGCTCTGGGGGTGAATTTCCACTTGTCCCCCAATATTATCACTTTCCCCCGATTTTGCGAGTACTACTTTTTTTTGGGGGGGGGGGGGTTTAGGAAAACCATAGAATAGTTGTGAATTGCAACATAAAATGAAGATCAGACATAGAGTTGAAGTTTGGTTATTGATAAAGTTTATTATTAAGTTTGGTGACTGGTTACTTTTTACTTCTAAAGGACAATAACAATTTTATCCAAAATAGTTTTTCCTGCCGTAGTAGATTTATTTCCATTTCACATGCATGCAGCTGTTGTAAAGTTCATTGTGTTTGTGTAGAACTCTCTCGGACTGTAGGTTCATTGCTCCATAATGTAGAAATCATAAAATAGAAATCTGTAACAAAGTGTGTATGAAGAAAGCAGTAGGGTGCCAGGACATTTGAACAGTATTGTGTTTTTGAAAATATTTATGTCGGATTTTTTTTTTTTTAGATCATCCATCTCTAGGTTTAAAAAAAAAAAGGTGTTGGTTGTGGTTGTTTTATGCAGACCTGGCAACCTGTAACTGAATCAGTGCAGCCAGTCTGTCATGATGCATCGCGGTTTTGTTTTGTTTTTTCTTTTTAAATAAATCTAGAGGTGGATGATCACTAAATACGCCACTATATAAATATTTTGCCCAGGACTGTGTTCCTCTGATAACAGAAACAAAGCTCCAGCTCTCTCTGCCCTTAATCTGTTCTGTTCTTTCAGGATTTATCGCGCATGTCGCTCCTTGTTGAGTTTTTATACCCGAGTTGTTTGAAACCAATCTGGGTTTTCTGGGTCGAATAAGGAAGTGGCTTCACCTGTCAGAAAATCAAACACCTTCATGAAGGAGTGAACTCGAATGCAAGCAGAAAAAAAATAAAATTAGATTCTTAAGCAAGCTAATACATTTTAAATACAATCGTGAATTTCTCTGGAGTTTTCAGGCTGAGCTCCTCTCCTCGTATTCTTTAACCGCTCATTTCCTCGTTGTTCTTGAAACATTTGCTTCTATTTGTTAACATTTTTCTTGATAGCGGGGAGACGGTAATGCCTTTTATCTGCTTTTCTGTTTGAACAAGCAAAAACAGCGCAAAAATGAACCATATTGAAGACAGATTAAGCTGCTTGCATGAAAGACGGTGTCTGTTTGACCCCAGCTGTAATTATCACGTGACGCGTGACGTCATGCACAAGGGGTCTATAAACAGTACGCATACCATACTACACCAGCGGGGGGGGATATAAAATAACCTGCAAAGCAGTAAATGAAACCAAGACTAAGAAAGGGACACTTTTTTAGGAACTGAAATAAAAGATCAAAAAGCCTCAATTTTGTGGTGCTAGTTGATGATATATGCTCATTCCATCTTGCCCAGTCGGACATGTCGGGGACCTATCCCACTTGCCCAAATGCATGTTTCACTTGCCCCGGGCAATCGGGCAGTGCTTAATGTCGAGCCCTGGTATTTGATAAATATTTAAGTGACTTTTTTTCAAGACAGGTTTTCTTTGTCCCACTGATTTACAGTGTTCAATATTACAGCTTCATATATTTCAATTTTGCTCCATCTGTATTACTCTCCCCCCACCCCCCCTCTCTCTCTCTGCAGGACGGTTATGACCAGTTGCGTAGGTTGCCTGTGAACTCCATTAAAGGAGTGATCCGTGTGAAGTTTGTGAACGATCTGGGGGTAGACGAGGCTGGGATTGATCAGGACGGAGTGTTTAAGGAGTTTCTGGAGGAGATCATTAAGAAGGTCTTCAACCCTGCGCTCAACCTGTTCAAGGTGTTTAACAATATTTCTGTCTTCATCTAACACGGCTCAGTAAAATCTTCAGCATTAGGACAACAACAGTTTAAGACTTAATTAGATATTTATGGTAAAAAAACAAACATGCGTTTCAGTGGACAGTAAAATCCAGCTACCTTCAGCTCACTGAAACACATCTTTTACACCAAAAAATTATTTCTTTTTAAATGAATGACCAAGCTGTTTTAGAGAATCTTCTTCTGGAATTATAGACTTCCTTTGGTTATATCCTGGTTCCACACCAAACCATTCATTTGTTTCTCCACAATAAAATACTTGGACAGTAAGTACATCTAGAGTTTGGACATGCATTCTTCTTCTACAATCTTTCTCAAATGTATCCCTTTATTTTTGGGTATAATTAGTTTCCCGTTGAAATACCTGGGCATCAAATGTGTGTGGGTTTTTTTTTTAAATGTTTTTAAATGATCAGCCAGGTCTGTAATCAGCTCTTTTTCCCTTTCTCCCACGCAGACGACCAGTGGGAATGAGCGGCTGTACCCCTCCCCCACGTCCAGCCTCCATGAGAACCACCTGCAGCTGTTTGAGTTTGTGGGTAAGATGCTGGGTAAGGCGCTGTACGAGGGCATCGTGGTGGACGTCCCCTTCGCCTCGTTCTTCCTGAGTCATGTGCTTGGACATCACCACAGCTCCTTCTACAGCTCCATCGACGAGCTGCCCTCCCTCGACTCGGAGTTCTACAAGAACCTCACCTCCATTAAGGTGCTCTGTACAGCTCCGTTTGTGTTCGGATTCTGTTCAGGCGGTCGGATAAAAATACTCAAAGGCAGTGATGATTTAGATACGATTAGGCCTGTCACGATATTTGATATACCGACTTATCGTACGATAAATGAAAATGAACTCAGTAATTTTTTTTTTTTTTTAAACTGCGATTTTGGCATTTACGCGCTGTACATCTACATAGGGAAGTCGCCAGAGTATTAGCTTGACCCATTGAATAAAACACTGCGCTGTTTTCTGTCATCTCACGCGGCTGTCTGTCAGAGGCGGGGCTTCCCAGCATGCAACAGTTACCCAACCAGGGGATCCACTGAATGGGGAAAAGACAACAACACGGTGCTCCGTTGTACAGACCATAAGCGTCGAATTGGGTATGGACAGTATGGGCGTGTCCCTACCAATATTTCTGATTGAAGGAAAAAAAAATCACGCTCCGTCTGCGGTACACAAATAGTTCCTGTAGGTTTCCACTGGGTGAAACCACACAAAATTCGCTCATGAATATTCGCTCTGGGGGCGTGGTCACAAAAACAGCAAGCAAGTTTGGCTACTATGTCAATTAGCAAGTGCGGCTGCTAGCTAGCAAACTGTCCTTGAGGAATGTAGCGCTAGATTAGCTCATAAAATGAATCAGTTAACAACAGTTCGTATTCAGTGTGTAAAAACGACAACATACGAATATGACTTTTCTAAGTTTGTGTGGCGTGTAAATAACAATCCCACTTGATACCGACAACAACCGGTGTTCATTAAGGTCACAAAGACATTATTAAATCATATCAGATTGTGCTAATATTGCACCGAGTCTTGCTTGTGAAGTGCCTGCAAACTTTAGCAGCGCACTAACCCTGAATCTGAAGCGCTTCAGTTCAGACCTGCAGAGCCCTGACCGAGTTCGGGTAACAGGACACATGTAAACAACAACCCGATGGTGATGTGGACATTGTTCGAGGCCCAGACACCTTTTAATCAAATCAAACATTTTCACGTAATAAGCAGAACAGCCACCGCTGCCTTGATCAGAAATGTTTGGTGACTCCGCCTCTCTTTTGAAAACGTCACATACCGAGTCACACATCCGCTGAACTGATTGGTTTTCAAGGCGGTTCATTTGAAAGCGGGAGACTAAAAACTTCTCTGTTGAACCCTGTCACTCCCTCCTCCCCCCGCTCTGGGCTCAAGAAGACAACAGAAGGGCAATAATATAACAGCCAATCAGAATTCAGATACGTTGTGTTGCCAAGTAAAATTGTAACCTTTCAACATGTCAAAGTTCTCGAGCCCTCGTGCTGTTTTACCGTTAGATCAATCACACATCAGCTTAAACTGGCATTCTAAACCAGTTAGAGATCCCACAGAAGAGAGCGACTCCCCCTGCAGCCTCATGGAACGCAGTGTTTAAGGCTCCGGATGGGTTTTACTTCCATTTATGAGGGAAAGGAACATACACCCTCCCGACAGTCAGTGCGGTATTCGCTTGTAAAACACATTTGCAAATTGGTAGAATGAGTTAATCATCACATGCAAGACTTGCAATTAATCAAATGGATTTCATATTATTATTATTATTATTATTATTATTATTATTATTATTATTATTCATGAATTACTACAGTTCTGAACTTCAAATGTTAAAAGTCTGGCCTTTGGAGAGATGATGGAGACTCTTTTGGTGGAACACAACGGAGCAAAATATTGTGACCCTCTAATGTTGACCTGAAGTTGGCGCCACTGGGGGTTGGCATTGGGTTTATGCCCCCACCAGTGTTAATACCAAACCTACGCCCTCGCCTACATGTTCTCATTCTAACTGTTGTTACTTTTATCCAAATGACAGCTGGCAATACGTTGTTACTTTGCACGTTTTGTTGATCTGGGTACTGATCTTTGAGAAACCGGATTGGCAGAATGTTGCCTGTGAAGAAAAGAATGTCTTTATTATCCTGTGCCAAGTTAATATTTACTTAAGTGCAATTTTTAAGAGCCATAGATTGGATTTTATTTATTGTTTTTGTTGAGTGGTTTTGTTTGTTTGTTTTATTTCTTTAGCTTATTTATATTTTTGACGTTCCGCTGTTGAATTGAATAAGTTGACTTAATTAAAAAGTTTACTGTTCTTTGAAAGGGTATATTTGCATGACCATTATTTTACTAGTGGCATAAAATTGTCTTGAAAAGACGTCAACAATAATATCGTTTATCGCAATAATTTCTGAGACAATATATCTTCCAACAAAATTTGTTATCGTGACAGATCTAGATACAATTGTAGAGTGAAAGTTTTCATTTAGATCATATGACCGATGTATAAATCTTATAAAGGCTTATTGTGTGTGTGGTTGATTTGATTTCCAGCGCTATGATGGTGATGTCAGTGATTTGGGTCTGACTTTATCATATGATGAGGATGTGATGGGGCAGGTAATCAAAAACAACATTTTTCTTTCTTCCACTCTCTTGGTTCTCTCTGTCTATCTCTCACTTTTTTCTGTTTCTTTCTGTTCATCTTTGTACACGGTTTTATCTTTCTCTCCCAACAGTTAGTGTGTCACGAGTTGATTCCGGGTGGAAAGACCATTCCTGTTACTAATGAAAACAAGTGAGTAGCGAGTCCTTCACACATTCATATGGTTTAAACAGCATTAAAGCCGATACGCAGAACCTTTTATTTTTAAATAAATTTCTGAGTGAGTAGTGAGTCCTTCACACATAGTATCTCCATCCTTGACTCTTGTATGCTGCATAAATGGGAATAAAAAAATATATATTTTTGAGAGTTAAAATCGCCCGTAAAGTTGTGATTGGCGCTGCCCCGCTGAGCCAGCCAGCCCTGAGTGCGGGACGTCACAGCGGGAACCGGTTTTAAGGCCGAGGCCTTTTACAGCTTTAGACCAAAGTCATATCAATAAAAATTTATGGTGAAAGTAAGAAATAGCGTTACCGACTCGCTCAACTAAGACTGATTTGACTTCATTGATTGTGGGTTGACTCTCATTAAAACAGGATGGGTGTTATAACTTATGCAATATACATGCATGCATTTTCACTGATAAAACGTAAAAGGCTCATTAAATAATCAGATGAACTGAGACAATCACATTCTGAAGCAAATTAAATAATCTTAAACTGCTAACTTAAACACACAATACAAGGTACATGGATTAATCTAAATGCAGGGAAACAACGTGTTGTTTTTGTTGTTTTGTATCCGAATGAGAGTTGGAGCTTACCCGTCTGTGTTCTCGCTTCTCGAAGGCCGAGCTTGTGGTCAATTTGTTTTGAAACAATCTGACTTTCAGTTGTTTGTTCAGTTCTCCGTTCATTCACTTCTTCCACGTAAGGGCGAGATATTGCTGCTGAGGCGAGCGAAATCAGACGGCTGCTCCACTCATTCTCCATTTTCTCCATACGGAGTACTCCGCCATTACTGCTCGGCTCAGGCTATTACTAAAACCCAGGATGGGACGTCACCAGTTTTAGCAACAACCACTGGGAGGTCACTGCCCAAGCGATTTGTTACGTCCCGTTCCATCCCAGGTTTTTCCAACAACCCTCGGCTCACACTCCAGGAGAACTGGTGCAACTGAACTTGCTTTCCTTTTTTAAAATAATAAATAATAATAATAATAATAATAAATACTTTCCTTTTCTTGTAGTTTTCTTTAATTGTTGGTACTGCACCCTCTTTAAATCCGGGCTTATAGCCAACACTCCTCAACAGATCAGAGGTTTCGTACGAGTCTTCAGTAAAATGTGCAGAGCAGAGGAGAGCCCACTTCATAGGCGCCCAATGTGCCTGTGAACTTCTCATAAAACGCGTCCAGATCTCTGCAGTTTGAACATTCTTGGGCCATGAATGCAACGTAAATCCACCTTCTGTTGTGGATCGGAGTTGCAGTCAGCTGTGTTTTAGTATAGCGGAAATGGCGATGAGACCGATAGACTTCCTGCTGTGACGTCACATATGTCAAGGTCATTCACTCAGACCACTACCTATATAAATCACTTTAATCATAAAAATTACTATATTAGGTTTATTGTTAACGCTTAAAACTATTCCTGTGCCATTCTTGTGGTCTCAAGGCATTTATAAACGAAATATTACCTTATAAATATTACCTTATAAAGGCATTAACGTTAAATGTTGTTGTGTGAGATAAGAAAAGGGACATTAAAATAATTTCTTGCAGGTAAGTAAAAATGTCTTTGCACTTTCGCTTACAGTTTGTTAGCATCTACTGATTGGTCCTTCATCTCTCTCTCTCTCTCTCACTCTAGGATTAGCTACATCCACCTGATGGCACATTTCCGGATGCACACCCAGATAAAGGAACAGACCGGGGCGTTTATCCGCGGTTTCCGCAGCATCATCAACCCTGAGTGGCTGCACATGTTCTCCACCCCTGAGGTGCAGCGACTCATCTCCGGAGACAACGCAGAGATCGATCTGGACGACCTCAAGTGCGTCTGTCCTCTCACTCTGTCTTTCAGTCTGCTGTACTGTGTATTAGGTGTATTATATGTGAATGTACTCGAGTATCTGTCTGTGTAACAGTGTTACGGTGCTTCACACATCAAGAATTGAATATAAAGCTGTTTCTTGGGCAGTTATGTAAATGAGGGCGGGGTTACGCTTTTCACAGGACAGTTGTTCAAACAAAAAGTTTTCATAGTAGAAGTGTCCACTTTAAGTCAGAGAAATGGTTTAAATTTTTGTTATCTGCTCCCTTTATTCTCTACTCGTGCAGAAAGATCTACAGGAAACTATGAAGTAAAGCTACTCTTTGTGTTAACACAGGGGACAGTAATTGTTTCTCTTTGTCCTTTAGAAAGCACACTGTGTACTACGGCGGCTTCCACAGCAGCCACAGGGTGATAATCTGGCTGTGGGACATCCTGTCCAGCGACTTCACTCCTGAAGAGAGAGCCATGTTCCTCAAGGTTCCTCACCACAGCATGCTTTTACACGACACCTTGTTTAGATTAGTGACCGTAATGGAGTGTGAAGTGGGATTTTAAGTCATGAGTTTTATTTGATTGATGTGTATTCAGACCCTTTCGAAAGTATCGGAGCAGCAAGGTTCATTCTGTTTGCTTTCGCTATACACTGAAGACATTTGGGTTTGATATCAAAATATTCTCCCAGTGCTTATGCAGTGGCTTTTATGGATTTTCCCTCTCTTTTTCTAAGCTTTCGTGATTTTCTCCCATAGACAGCTCTCTGGTCTTCATGTTGGTTTATCCTTTTTATCAACAAGTGCAGTCTTCGTTGGTGAAATCCGCAGCTCAAACTAAGAGTCGAAATCCAGAGCTAGTAATTGTTTAAACAATCAATCTAACAGGACAGACCTGGGCAACAAGAAACACCTGTCAGTCACACGTTCCAATATTTTTATCACTTGAAAAATGGGTGGGTTCAAACAAAAGGTGCCCTGTTCTGAAGGTAACACCTGGATGTAAATATCTCCTTGTGATAAGACACGAAATGAAAAGTCCTGTTTTTCCTGAATTTGTCCCAATATGTTTTTTAGTTTGTCACCAGCTGTTCCAGACCTCCTCTGTTGGGTTTCGCCTATCTCAAACCCCCTTTCTCCATCCGCTGTGTGGAAGTGTCCGACGACCAGGTCAGATCAACACCACACATACAGACTCGTTCATAATGACTGCACACTGTATGTTTTAATGTGTTTAATTAATAATGTAAAGAGACATAACGACCACGAATGGTTGAAAAATACTGTACATGAAAATGTTTTTGATGCAAAATACTCCCAAACACATTTTACCGAAATAAAATGTAGCATCTTGTAAGGAAGGGCATGAGGCTAGTCGCTGCGTTAGCATTCTAGTGGATAATAACCATCACTAATGTTAGGTATCCTTTACATAACCCACTATGGGTATGTTGTTATTTCATGTATCGATGATTGATTGATTGATTGATTGATTGATTGATTGATTTTTCATCTGGTTTTTCAACATTGCTGATTTCAGTAACTTATTTGTGTATATATGTGTTTATTCGCTCCACATTCACTGGATATGAGCAATCGCCTGCTCTGATTGGCTACTCTACTAGTAGGATATCAGCTCATATACAGTGAGTAGAGAAAAACAAAATGGTGGTGCGTGTTGCTGAATCAACCGCAGATTAAATAAAAACTCTACTCTGAAACAAAACCCCAAAAATTACAAAAAAGCAACATAATATGGAATAAAATTATTTCATGGTAAGAACATGTCTGTTGTTGTTTTCAAGAATTATCGCATTTTTCACAAATTACTCCTGTCATTTCGCCGGTTTGTTTACAGTCTAAGCAGAAATGATTTTGTCGGACGTTTTGTATAAAGTTTTTATTTACTGAATTAGCTAAAAGTAAAAAATGCTCGGTTTCTTAAAATCCAGTGAATGTGGATAGAATAAAACAGTTATTCCACTCAATCTCGTCGTACATGGATTATAGACACCTCGGTGCTACGCGCCTCGTCATGTACGACTCGATTTCGTGGAATAACTGTTAAATACACAGCACTCCTCGTAAACAGTAGCTATTAAAAAAAAAAAGGGGGGGTTAAAAAATCCATCTTTTGGTGAAGTCGCTTCATCTCACACTGAGAAAAAAATTACGAAAAATCCAACCTTTTAATTGAAATACATTTATTCAGAGAAAAGCAAATCCCTCATTAAGAAATAATTTTCAATAAAAACACGACATTATTATTGGCACCCTGGAAATGACAGTGAACACAATGTAACTGAAGCATGTGTCCACTTAAATCAGGGGTCACCAAACTTTTTTTCTCTGGGGGCCACATTGTCGTTCCTGACTGTGATGGGGGCCGGGGTCGGGTCAGCTATATCACATAGAATTGTATGACCCAGACAAATATGACCACCAGCAGGCCTCATTGTGTAGTAGAGATTACTAGCCTGGCACAGCCATCCCCACTATATCCCCACTACTATATCCCCACTACTATATCCCCACTACTATATCAACACTTGATTCCTGGCACATATTTGTTTATCTTTACTAGTGGTTTGCAAAAGTAGTAATCGAGTCTTCACACTTTGTTTTAATTTGAAATACCACAGATATTCCATTTATTTGTTTTCTAATAAAAATAACATCAAAGCTGTCAAGGTAAGAAACATCTGCCTAGTTGAGGTGATTGACACTGGCAAAGGTGAGTGGAAAATTATAAACTGTAGGTAGGCCTGTTGATATTATTAATAATATAAATAATAATTGTATGCAGCACTTAATAAAGGTCAAATAAATAGGCCTATAAAATAAATACATTTTAAAAAACAGTGAAATTCTAATAATATGATCAATAGATCACAGCAGTTGTGCTGTGTCCTGCACGTCATTGCTCTCATCCATGGCCAAAGCAAAAAACTCAAATTCTGACGCTTTCTCATTCAGCTGGTCATACACGTTGCCCCCCAAATCTTCGGTTCGCCTGGTCATAGTAGGTGTGGAGAGACTCACCGCATTGAGCACATCCTTCTTGTCGGGACACACCTCCTCGGCCACAGCAAGCATGCATACTTTAACAAAGTCCCCATCAGTAAACGGCTTTCCATGGGTAGCTAGTAGGTGAGCTACCTTATAGCCAGCTCGGACAGCAGCCTGGTTGATCTGGGTTTGGCGAAGGAATACATTCTGTTGTGCAGCCAGTCCGCATTTCATCCTCCGAATCCTGTCTTCTCTTGTTTGCCCTCGCAAACTAGCATACTCTTTGTGGCAGGTTTCGTAGTGACGACGCAGATTATATTCTTTGAAAACCAACACACTTTCTTTACATACAAGACAAACTGCACGGTCCTTACACTGAACGAAAAAATAATCGGTGGTCCACTGTTCTTTAAAAACTCTGCACTCTCTGTCAGCTTTTCGCTGACCGCTCGCCATTTTGCTGTCCTGAGCACTGACAGTTCTCTGCGCGTGCGCTGCCTGTCACTGCTTGATTGCGAGCATATGACAAAAATTCGGAAAATATGAATAGTTCATTTTATAACTAAATATCAATTTTAATTGATAAAATCAACAAAATACAAGATGCAGACATGTTATTATTTGCCAAAAAGCAATTTAAAAAAGTAGGCCATGACCACTTTTGGGGATTGCCTCATAGGGCCGGTTCAAGTGATGGGGGGCAGAGGGGCTGGGGGGCCGGTCAAAGGGGGGTGGCGGGCCGGATCTGGCCCGCGGGCCGTAGTTTGGTGACCCCTGACTTAAATTGTACTTTTTTTTTTTTTTTTTTTTTTTTTATTGAATGGAGTGTGTAGGAACTTTTAAGCTTTCAGTTAAAGGTTGGATTTCTCTCATTTTTTCAGTGTGAGATGAAGTGACTGCACCAAAAATTGCATTTATTTATTTATTAAGCCCTTTTCACTCATTTTTACAAAGGGTGCTAGTAATTTGTGAAGGGCACTGTATGTGTGCATCTATCTACCTATACGTTTGTGTGTGTGTGTGTGTGTGTGTGTGTGTGTGTGTGTTTTAGGACACGGGGGACACTCTGGGCAGCGTGCTCCGTGGTTTCTTCACCATACGTAAGAAAGAGCCAGGCGGCCGTCTGCCCACCTCGTCCACCTGCTTCAACCTGCTCAAACTGCCCAACTACAGCAAGAAGAGCATCCTCCGAGACAAACTACGCTACGCCATCAGCATGAACACGGGCTTCGAGCTCTCTTAACACACACCTAAACATGGCCAGACTCTCGTTCAGAAATCAGCAGACAGAAAGTATGATGGAGCTTTCTGAGTTTCTGGGCATGTTCAGAGATGAGAAACATTTACCTGCAGCAGCACAGGGGTTAGTCAGAACATGTTCATTACACACACACACACACACACACACACACAGAGAGAAAGGAAAGATGAGACCCCTATTCTCCTCAGCATCTGAAACCAAAGGATCTCTGCAGGCTTTCTTCACCTCAGCCTGGACAGTTGATAAAACTCCCTCAGCAGATCTTCTTCCTGCTTTCATCTTCAGCTTGACCTCTTGTCTCTTTACATGTAAACCCTCTCACTACTGTATTTGGAAAACATTTAGAACTCATCACCACTGATGGATGTCGGTGTAGCACCAGGGTTTGGATCGGGTTCTGGTGTGTCTGTCTTTCTCCTTACTCGCACTCCTGAACCTTTCCTTCTCATGAGGATTGGGACCGAACCCATGGCAGTCGTCAGAGTGGAACACAGCCGAGGGTGTTTCTCAGGCTTACGCACAGAGATGTGGACTCGTCTCTTTCTCCCTCTCGCTCTCTCTCTCTGCAATGGAAAGCAATATGGATCAACACAAAGCCATGAAACACTACATGAAGGAGGAACCTTCAGGAGAAGCAACAGATCACGTGTTGGCTGAAGAGTTCCTGAGGCCTTTGTGTTGTTGCTGTTGGTTCAGATTGTGGCACCATGTGAGAGATCGAGAATAAAATAATTCCATGTTTATTGTGTTTCCTAATACACACTACAGGAGGAGAGAGAGAGAGAGAGAGAGTGTATTAACGTGACTTTTTGCACATTATTTAAGAGCGCAGGCTGTCTATAGTCATGAAGTTTGTTGAACAGATTTTATTGTTCTGTAATTGAGACAGGTTAGTAAACAAAGAAATGAACCCTTATACAGTGAGCTGAGATCAAGTAAATAAATTCTTATTAATGTCCTGTCATGACAACCTGACGAAGGCTGCACCGAGTGTGTGTCGGGCCGTGCTGCACAAAACAAAACTAAAGGACATCTGTTAAACAAGCAGGCATAGCTCGAGATGTACAGTTGTGTTCAAAATAATAGCAGCGTGTTTAAAAACGTGAGTAAAACTCAAAATCCTTATAATAGTTTTTATTTCCATGCATTGGGAACACTGCACATTATATTCTACATCAAAACATGAAGAAAAATGTATGAATATTTTAATTACTTTACAGAAAATGAAGAAAAATGAACATTGGGCTGTTCAAAAAAATAGCAATGTCTGCATTTTTCATTACAAACTCAAATATTTACTGTATAAACTGAAAAAATCTTAAGGATTTAGTATTCCTGTGAATCACTAAACTAATATTTAGTTGTATAACCACGGTTTCTGAGAACTTCTGGCACCTGTGAACAGGTATTCCAGCCCAGGATGATTTGACAACATTCCACAATTCCTCTGCATTTCTTGGTTTTGCCTCAGAAACAGCATTTTTGATGTCACCCCACAAGTTTTCTATCGGATTAAGGTCCGGGGATTGGACTGGCCACTCCATAACTTGTCATTTTGTTGGTCTTGAACCCTGATGCTGCTCGCTTACTGGTGTGTTTGGGGTCGTTGTCTTGTTGAAACACCCATTTCAAGGGCATTTCCTCTTCAGCATAAGGCAACATGACCTCTTCAAGTATTTTGATATATGCAAACTGATCCATGATCCCTGGTATGCGATAAATGGGCCCAACACCACAGTAAGAGAAACATCCCCATATCATGATGCTTGCACCACCATGCTTCACTGTCTTCAGAGTGTACTGTGGCTTGAATTCAGTGTTTGGGGGTCGTCTGAAAAACTGTCTGTGGCTCTTGGACCCAAAAAGAACAATTTTACTTTCATCAGTCCACAAAACATTTTTCCATTTCTCTTTAGGCCAGTCGATGTGTTCTTTGGCAAATTGTATCCTCTTCAGCACGTCTTTTTTTTTAACAGTGGAACTTTGCGGGAGCTTCTTGCCGATAGATTAGCTTCACACAGGCATCTTCTAATCGTCACAGTACTCACAGGTAACTTCAGACCGTCTTTGATCACCCTGGAGCTGATCATTGGCTGAGTCTTTGCCATTCTGGCTATTCTTCGATCCATTCGAATGGTAGTCTTCTGTTTTCTTCCACGTCTCTCTGGTTTTGCTGCCCATTTTAAAGCACTGGAGATCATTTTAGCTGAGCAGCCCATCATTTTCTGCACTTCTTTACAGTATACGTTTTACCTCTCCAATCAACGTTTTAATCAAAGCACGCTGTTCTTCTGAACAATGTCTGGAACGACCCATGTTTCTCAGGTTTTCAGAGAGAAATGGATGTACAACATGTGCTGGCTTCATCCTTAAATTAGGGCCACCTGACTGACATCTGTTTTTTCACAGAATGAATGATCTCACTAACTGAACTCCACACTGCTATTATTTTGAACACATCCCTTTCACTTAATGATTCGATTACACAGACTCAGGAGCATGCGTATCATGAATGTTGGGTCTGTTGGTTTTCTATGACTCTACTACACCTATTGGTAAATTATTTGCCATGTAGTAATATAATTTCCACCAAAAACAGTGATTGATCTGGTTAGTTGTGTTGGACTGCTATTATTTTGAACACAAGTGTATGTAGTGACCTGTCAGGGGTAAAATGACCTTGATGAAATGACTATTTTGTATTTTACCTCATTTATTCCTTTGTTTTGTCTAATTTCTGTCAGGTGCTAATACTTTAGCCTGTAGCTGAGTGGAGATACTGTAATCAGATCTGAAGGCACTTCTGCTTTAATTTTTCCTTTGAAAACAATAACTAACACACACACACACACACACACTGCTCTGGCCACTGTTTAAGAGTGTTACACTGGAAACAAGCCATATGAAGGAGATGAGCGAGTCTCAGCCCGGCTCCCGGATTATGCAGAGTCTGGACTCTGAAGGACTCTGAAGTTCTCCTCTCGCATGATGTCACTGAATGCTTCAAAACTGTGGTCCTGTTACTACATTTAAAAATGAGTGTTCTCTCTTTTTTTTTTTGTTCATAACTTTTAGGATTTTAAAAAGCAACTCAGTTATTAATTAGACATTTTGAACACGGTCCCAGTAAGTGTGTACTGGTGCATGAGTTTGCTAAAGAGCTGATGAGATATTTTATAGAAGGCTGAAGATGAAAAGCAATAGTTTATTTGCAGAAATGTAATGTTTTGTATGCAGTGCTTTCCCCAGTCGTGTGTGTGTGTGATACTAAATTATCATCAGTGCTTTTTCATCTACACCGTATAACTGATATTCTACCCTTTTAATCCCTGGTATTAGTGTCTTGTTCAGGTAACGGTGGTGAAATGAGTGATCTGGAGCAGACCTTTTCATATCTCACACACTGCATGAAGGGTTTAATGTGGTGTGGAGTGAAAGTGTCCAGGTTTGGGAATCACTGCTGCTTGTCTTACTTGCGTATTCATTCTGACGGACTTTGAGAAGCAGATGTCAGGTCTGTGTTCTGCACCCATCTGTCTGAATGCTTCCTGTTTCTTGCTTCTGTATGTGGTATGTGTAAATATCAAAACTTTTTTTTTTCCCTCTTGTATAACCAAGCTGAACGATGCTGCTGATCCTTATGAGTTGAACACAAGGGCTTTGGACTGCATTTTTATCCAGATGGACTGGTGTGTGGCTGGTGTTCATATAGCCATCGTGTGTGTGTGTGTGCGCATGCGTGCACTCTTCAGGTTGTAGGACTGAATATTAATGCAAAACAAACTTTAAAGGACGATTGTAAAAACTGAAGATTACACACCGAGCTCGGCTGATGATCTTCAGACTTTAATGATGTCATAAAATCTTTTTTTCCCCTCCTCCCTTAAAAGATTTAAATCATCTTCATCCCTGTTTCTGTGCTTGAGGATGTTTTTGAACTTGTTTGCACTACAGAAACAGCAGGTCCCTGTCGGACTGGGAAAAACAGTGTCATTGTAAAGTTCTGTATTATCACACGTAGAGTAATATTTCCTCTGTAAAATGTAAACTTAATCAGTTCAATCTGTACACATTTAAACATTCTAAAATCTTTACTAAACAACCTGTGTGTGTGCAGTTTATTCACCAGTTTATTTTATATCACAGAGCTGTTCTAGATTGGTCAGAAGGTGTTGATTAGTTTTCTCTAACAGCAGCTCTCACAGTAGTGCAGCTGCAAATCCCAGGTTTATATTAATGCACTCGTTCTAATAAGTTATTTTTATTATTAAACTTTATTACAGGCTCGAGGCCCACAAAGAATACATTACAATATATACATCAATAAAACAATACACCACACATTCATATACATAAAAAAGCTAATAAAGGCACTCATACCAGTGTTCCCAAATCACAGACATGTACCTAACAGAACTATGACTTGGATCTACTAATTGTGCAATAAGTTGATTTGTAGAGCGGTCCAGCCTGCTCATAAACTTAAAGGTGAGATTTCTCACCAGTGCCATGAATGTAGTTAGACCTAGTTTGCAGAACAACCCACTTGCTCTAGTACTTCTTGGCTTCTTCAAAAGAATCCTAAGACAGTCAGTCATTGTAAGCTACTTTCAGCTTAAGCAAGCTCTCCTTCTTGTATCTAACCCAGAGTGGAGCTGTGTAAAGAGGGGAGCAGTACGTTCAAAACAAGTTGACTTTAACATCTGTAGTGCAGTGATGGAATTTTCTGTTAGCTTGGACATATAACACTCTCCTCTGTCTGCTAATGTCGGCATCATCCTCCAGCGTATCAGTTAGGATATGCCCCAGATATTTTGTTACATTAGCTACTCCCAGCTCTTCTCCAGATAGATAAAAAGGAGGGAACTTGATTTTGAAATCATCCTTGGTCCTACAAAACATTACCACACTCTTCTTAGCATTATATTTAATGTCAAACTCTACCCCATAATCAGAACAGATATTGAGGAGCTCTTGGAACCCACTGCTACTTGGGGATAGAATGGTAAGGTCATCTGCATATAAGAAGTGATTAATCAACGCGTCACCAACCATACAACCTGTTTGGCATACCCCCAACTGCCTAGACAGGTCATCCATATAAGCATTGAATAAGGCTGGAGATAAAATTCCCCCCTGCCGTACCCCGTTACTGACATAAAAAAGGTGTAGATAGGATGTTCCCCCATTTAACCCGCACACTTTGGTGAGAATACCAATAAGCTAAAATTCGTACCAGACTACTGGGGACTCCCGTTTGCTTGAGTTTATTAAACAATTTAAAATGATTGACACGATCAAAAGCTCTCGAAGCATCAATAAAACCTACAAGGACAGTAGAACCCTGCCTCCTATATGCCTCTACAACCTCTTTCAGTGCATAGATACATTGGTCAGTGCTATGCTTAGGCTTGAAGCCAAACTGATTGTCAGTGGTAGTTATGTAGTTACTTACTCTTTCAAGAATTAGACTTTCAAGAACTTTAGAGATAATGCTGGCAAGGGCTATGGGTCTGTAGTTATCAGTACTACCAATCTTACCAGCCTTGTCTTTAATAACTGGAACAAGAATTACTGACATCATGGAATCAGGCAGTATGCCATGACACACCAAACCAGAAAAACAAATAGACAGCAGTACTGCCAATCTGGGGCCAGCTAGCTTTAAGTGCTCAGCTGTGATGTTATCCATGCCACAAGCTTTTCTGTCTGCAAGTTGCCCTATGGCCTTAACGACTTCATTTGTGTGAAAATAGACATTTTTATCCTCCATCATACCAAACTCATAAGGCTCACTCTTTATACAATTGAACAGAGATGCATAGTGCTGCCTCCAGAGGTCGACAATGTCCTCTGATGCAGTTACCCCCTCTATATTACATGGGAGAGCAATTTTGGCTCTATTAAGGGTTTTCACCTCATTCCAGAAATAAGTGATTTTATTTTTAAGCAAATGATCAGCCATAGAGGAAGCACTCAGAGCCTGTTCTTGCTTAGTTATATATCGTAAAGCATATTTATATTTGGCATTCATTTTCTTTTTATGCTCAAGCTCAGGTCCCTGTCTAGGCCGTCCAGCCAACATCCAGGCTTTATGAGCTATGTTGGCTTCAGTATGATGGCCAGCAACAAACTTATTCCACCCAGGCTTAATATTCCTGGTCTTCCTGGTCTGAGTGAATAAAGACCCACTAGCCTCAATTAAGGCTTTTACAATATCATTATACATATCACATAACCCATTCCTATGAGACGTGTCCACACAATTGATATTGGTGCACCAAATGGCATTCATAGGCAGCTGCACTTTACTCAGGACAGAATCAGAATTAAAACAGTATTTAATAACATCACCCTCAGATAGTTTTCCCCAATTTATTTTGGCCTCAGTGTCCTCTTCATTTTTAACTACCTTAGGTACATTTTCCACATTTAACACCATAGCAATAGGAATGTGGTCAGAAGTAGCCAGCCCATAACAAATCTCAATGTTCTGTAAAGAGGCATGAGCATCAGCAGTAGATAAAATGTGGTCAAGCCATGACGTGGTATTCCAAGCTTCACTAATACATGTATAACTATTGTCAGGCAAGAGGGCTTTACTTGAGATGACAAGGTTACTGTCATTAGAAAACCTCAACATATTTATAAGACAGAGATTTGCTATCTGTCAAGTCTGCATTAAAATCACCCAAAACATAAATGCATGTTGAGCTGTTATCTTCGATGAAAGACTGAATACAAGCAAGCCTATTTACATACTCATCAACATGATCATATGATTCGTATGGTGTATATATCTTAAGAATAATAAAAATCTTTCCATTGCAGTTAAATTCTAGTCCAATAGCCCAGTCCACGCTAAGGCGCAAAACTTTCACCATAGAGTCATACTTTACATTCCATAATATCGCCACTCCTCCAGCAATCCTACCTCTGACGATCTTTGTGCTGAGGTCAGTGGTTGATTCACCCGCACCATGGAAATCCGGGTGCAGGTAATTTAATTTGTCCAAGTCTTGTTTGGCCAATCAGCTCTCCTGAATACACAGTACATCACAGTCATCCAACAACGCATCAACAACCAGACGCCTGTCCTTGTCAGCCGCCGTGTGGCCAACTCGAAGGCCACGAGAGTTGTAGGACACCACACGCATTATGCGCTCTTGTCGCTCCCAGTAGGGCCCTTGATCTCCACAATCAGTGATGGAGCAGACGGACCCTCGCACGCAGCAGGGCAGAACACCTGCTCTCCGGTTGACTCGGGTAAATTCGCCACGCCTGCTCCTTTGGCACGGCGTGGCTCAAAGTAACGTCGGATGACTGACCCAGCCGGCCAGAACACAGGATTGTACATTTCCTTCCAATCGTTCCATTCTGCTGTAACACAGAAGGAGCTGAATCTGCTGTGGGGAATCTCTATTTTCCTACACTTAACCTCGGCGGTTCATCTGTTCTTGTAAAAAAAGACGGAGAGTGTCCGCTTCGAGGTTCACGTTAAATTTAGTGGCAAAAACACTGACCATCTTCTTGCCCACAGTAGACAGTTCATCATTGGAAATCACCGCTGTCCCAGTACTGCCAGGCATTTTTCGAGTATTCCGAGGTTTCCCTTCATGAGTTTTCACAGAACGTTTACGGCCATTTCTCACCACAGTGCTCCAACTATTTTTCTTAGCCTTTTCCTGGGCTGTTTCACTCCCGCATGCAGAGGCCAAGGCTGGTGATGCTCCTTTAGCCGGCCTCTCCTTACCCCGCTGAGGGGTTTCGTCCATAGGGGGGATATCCTCTGACATAGCAGTCTCCGCCGAAGCCATGCCCGGTCGTGGAAGAGCCCCATCACCCCGCGGGCCCTCACCATCAGGCCGGCAAGGAGCAGGCACTGCCGGCTGACCTACAATGGAAGTCGGCATTCCCGCTGCTCGTGCACTGACTTTGGCGTTTTCCACCACCAACAGACGTTGGTTGAGGGAGTCAGATATCTCCACCAGTTTTTCACAAGCAGTCACCTGTGAGGTAAGGGACATCTTCAAAAATTCAATGTCGCCATTAAGCTGCATTATTCATTCCAGTAGCGCAGAAACATCCACATGCTTGAACGAGACAGGAGGCAATTCATCAATGTAGTGCGACACAAATCTTGGTAAATCCACATTTTCTTTGAAGACAGCCAGACACATTTTGATGTATATTTCGTCTCTCTTCTCTCCCTTATGGGAGGACCAGCGTTTGCTGTCAGGAAACAGCTCTGCCATTACAGCTTTTGAATCCTCAATGCGTTGTTGACTGAAACTAGATTTAACCCACTTAATGATGTTATCTTGGTCAAGAGTTCTCGACTTAATCAGGAGAAAGTTTAGCAGTTCATCTTCCACAGTTATTATACCATCCGAAGTGTGATAAATCACAGGTTTAGTGCGCACAAACGCACCTGAATCACACCGACGCTGCCGACTGGCGGCCATGTTAATTCCACGTCATGTGACCAGCAAATTAGTATACTACACTAGTTAACCCAGTTATCTTATAACAGGCTGTAAGATTTGTGCCATGAGAAAGACTTCAGGACAGAGGAGCTTGCACTTTCCGGAGAGGCTGGTGAGGGAAAGACTGTTTATAGCTGCTATAATGGACGTGAGAACAGGAACTAACTTTTTTTTAATTGACATTCCACAACGTTAACTGTAACTATCAGTAGATAAAATGCCATTTATTAATAAATCAGCATCAAGTCGATTTATTTATATCACATGTAAATATGAAGTGATTAATGTGAAAACCATCATTTATCATCTTACAGAGTAAAAATGTAATTATGTAATTGTACTAAGGGTAATTGTAAATAATTCCAGGCAGGTACGAGGTTTATCAGTGACTGATGGTGGTGAGGCCTGTAGAAGGAGCTGTTTACTGCTTTAACATATCAAAAGTGTTTCAGGCTTTCAGGCACACACAGCTTTGGAAGGACTTTCCCTCAGTGGGAATTCCAACCAGAGATCAGACTTTTATACTGTAGATGAGATAAAAGATAAATTTACACTGATATTTAGTTCACCTGCAGCGCAATGATTTTATCAGGTTTATAAAGAGTCAAGGGTAAAGCGCACACACACATCATACGAGGACAGCTTCTTTATTGTGTGTTAGTGTGAGGGAATATTCTCCTACTGAATCAAACATAAACAGGAGTCCGTTTAAAGCGTCTCTATTCAGCCCAGTCCCCTCCTGACCTCATCTGAACCCACACACGCTAGTTTCACTTTCTCTCACTAGTAAAGCTTAAACAACTCACAAATGTGTTCCCGGTTTTTAGTTTCCTGCTGCACTACATTTGTGTCTTGTATTCAACAAAACTGGACAGTTGAAGACTGGAAAAAGACCAGGTGGTGATTTTTTTTCTTCTTCTAAAACTTCAACAGTCCATTATGTGAGTCTGTGCCCATGATACTGTCCGATTCCTGTTCTTGGCTGACAGGAGATTAACTGTTGTAGCTCATCCGCCTCAAGGTTTGAGATTCTGTGCATTTCTGAGATGCTTTTCTGCTCACCATGGTTGTAAAGTGTGATTATATGAGTTACTATAACCTTCCTGGCAGCTTGAACCAGTCAGGGGTGGGTTTCGCAATAATGTTGCACTTTAGGGCTAAAGAGCGAGTGTAAAGACACTCTTAAAGGAGATACGCAGAACTTTTTATTTTTAAACAAATTTCTGAATGGATAGTATCTCCATCCTTGACTCTTGTATGCTGCATAAATGGGAATAAAAATATATCTATTTTTGAGAGTTAAAATCGACCGTAAAGTTGTGATTGGAGCTGCCCCACTGAGCCAGCCAGCCCTGAGTGCGGGACGTCACAGCGGGAACCAGTTTTAAGGCCGAGGCCTTTTACAGCTATAGACCAAAGTCATATCAATAAAAATTTATGGTGAAAGTAAGAAATAGCGTTACCGACTCGCTCAACTAAGAGTGATTTGACTTCATTGATTGTGGGTTGACTCTCATTAAAACAGGATGGGTGTTATAACTTATGCAACATAGCGTACATGTACATGCATGCATTTTCACTGATAAAACGTAAAAGGCTCATTAAATAATCAGATGAACTGAGACAATCACATTCTGAAGCAAATTAAATAATCTTATACCGCTAACTTAAACACACAATACAAGTTACATGGATTAATCTAAATGCAGGGAAACAACGTGCTGGTGGTTTTTTTTTTATCCAAATGAGAGTCGGCGCTTACCCATCTGTGTTCTCGCTTCTTGGAGGCCGATTGTTTTTGAAACAATCTGACTTTCGGTTGTTCATTCGCTTTTTCCACGTAAGGGTGAGATGGCAGCAATCAGACGGCTGGTCCACTCATTCTCTCCATACTGTGTATTCCGCCATTACTGCTCAGCTCAGGCAATTACTAAAACCCAGGACGGAATGAGACATCACCAGTTTTAGCAACAACTGCAGGGAGGTCACTGCCCGAGCGATATGGCCCATCCCAGGTTTTAGCAACAACCTTTAGCTCACGCTCTGGGAGGACTGGTGCAACTGAACTCGCTTTAAAAAAATAAAATAAATACTTTTTCTTGTTTTCTTTAATTGTTGGTACTGCACCCTCTTTCAATACAGGCTTATAGCCAACGCTCCTCAACAGATCAGAGGTCTTGTACGAGTCTTCAGTAAAATGTGCAGAGCAGAGGAGAGACCAGTTCATAAGCGCTCAGTCCATGAACTTCTCACAAAACGTGTGCAAATCTTTACGGTTTGAACATTCTTGGGCCGTGAATGCAACGTAAATCCACCTTCTGTTGTGTTGCTGGCGGCTGCAGCAACACATCTACATGGCATGGCGATTAAATTAGCTCAAAATGGAGGATCGGAGCTGCAGTCAGCTCTGTTTTAGTATAGTGGAAATGGCGATGAGACCGATAGACTTCCTGCTGTGACGTTACGGACGTAAAGGTCATTCACTCAGACAGCTACCTATATAAATCACTTTAATTGTAAAAATTACTATATTAGATTTATTGTTAATGCTTAAAACTGTAGGTGCATTTGGGTAATTGAGTGATCAATCTCATTATATCTGAAGGTTAATAATTAAATTTGAATCAGTCTCATTTGAATCGTTTAAATTGAATCAGTCTCATATTATCATTACATCACTCATGGAATCAGTCTCATATCATTAAATCACTCATGGAATCAGTCTCATTAATTAATACCATTAATTTTGGTGCTTAATAATAAATTACCAAACAGCTAAATTATGGTATATTCCAAATTATGATCACTTATCATATTACATAAATTATATGCACCTTTTTGAATTCTTTGGGAGATTGTGTGACTTCATAAACATTGGAACACAAATAAAACACACAGTTTCAATAATAAATGAATTTATTATAACAAAGATAAAAATGGATAATAGCAGATTGGAATATATACAAACAGTGAGGTGTGTGTGTGGGTGTGTGTGTATGAGAGGCCTTGTGTGGGTGTGGCCTATACAAAAGAATTAGCTTTGGTTGCTAAGACAAAAGAATTAGCTTTGTGTAGCTAACTAAGATATGTTTGTGTGTGAGAGAGAGAGGCCTTGGGTGTGGCCTACAAGAGGGTTAGCTCTTGTAGCTAACTCCACGTGTGTTTGTGAGAGGCCACATGTTTGTGTAGGCCTAGATTAGCCTTGTGTTTAACTAAGGCAAAGGAAAGCTAGCTAAAGAGGGTGTGTCACCACGTGGGGTTTGAGAACAAAGGATTTAGCTCTGGTTGCTAGCTAAAGGTGTGTTTGTGTGTGTGGGGGAGGAGTGCCACGTGTTAGAGACAAAAGATTAGCTCTATGTAGCTAACTCCACGTGGTGGAGGCCTTGTAATCCCTTGAGACAATACAATTAGCCCTGGAGGCTAATGGAACAAAAGAATTAGCTGTGTGTTTAGCTAAGGTGTTTGTGAGGCCTGGTGAGCTAGCTTTGGTTGCTAATTAGACAAAGAATTAGCCGTATGTGGCTAGCTAAGGCTCAAGGATCCTACCTCGTGGAGTTAAGACAAAAGGGGTTAATAGGGAATTAAGAGAAGCATGCAAAGCCTATCTATTAAAACAATTGAGAGATTAAAACAAATAAATCAATTAAACACGCTGCGTGTCTATAGTGTAACAATTAAACATGAGTTTAAATTCACACTACTTCAATAAAAGCTAATTCCTAAGACTAGGTTTTTATGCCCCAAATTTGCCAGTCTTACTTAGTATCTTACCTCTAGCAAGATTATGAAGAGATGTTCCGAGACTTTGGAGTTTCACCGTTGGGGAGGTCTCCGTGAATCGATTCCGTGGAGCAGAGGATCCCTTGATCCAACACGTGGTCGCTCGTGATGAGAAGAGAGTCTCTGATCAGAATAATGTGCACAGCTTTTGAGTTAAAAAGGATTCAATCGCTTCTTAACTTTAAAATAACTGCCTGGTTGCAGTGTTGTACGTACTTATCAGGAACAAATGAAAAACCGGTTGTAAACTCAAGCTGAGTTTGAAATCGCGCGATCTTAGAGTCTACCGTGGCCAAAGGTAAACAAAGAAAAGTGTGAAACTCTGATTCTTGCAAGAAAGAAAAGAAAAGACGTCTTTTTGGGTTTGCTCGCGGAGCGAGCGGTTCCTCCTTGTGTCCGTGTTGAATCACGGCGCCAAAAGAGGCGGAGCAAGGAGTTCCCGGGTTTCTTATGCCTTCATGTAGGATGTGACATTGGTGATCCCGCCCACGTATGACGTAGGTCAACGCGGAAGTTGGCTGATGGGAAATGTAGTTTCTAAAAGGGACTGTGTTGTAGTTTTTAGATGGACTGTCTCTCATCTCATCTCATTATCTCTAGCCGCTTTATCCTGTTCTACAGGGTCGCAGGCAAGCTGGAGCCTATCCCAGCTGACTACGGGCGAAAGGCGGGGCACACCCTGAACAAGTCGCCAGGTCATCACAGGGCTAGCACATAGACACAGACAACCATTCACACTCACATTCACACCTACGGCCAATTTAGAGTCACCAGTTAAAGGAACAGTCCACCGTACTTCCAAAATGAAATATGCTCTTATCTGAATTGAGACGAGCTGCTCCGTACCTCTCCGAGCTTTGCGCGATCTCCCAGTCAGTCAGACGCAGTCAGACGCGCTGTCACTCCTGTTAGCAATGTAGCTAGGCTCAGCATGGCCAATGGTATTTTTTTGGGCTGTAGTTAGATGCGACCAAACTCTTCCGCGTTTTTCCTGTTTACATAGGTTTATATGACCAGTGATATGAAACAAGTTCAGTTACACAAATTGAAAGGTAGCGATTTTCTATGCTATGGAAAGTCCGCACTATAATGACAGGCGTACTAACACCTTCTGCGTGCTTCGGCAGCGCATTGATACAGAGCTCAGATATCAATGCGCTGCCGAAGCGCGCAGAAGGTGTTAGTACGCCTGTCATTATAGTGCGGACTTTCCATAGCATAGAAAATCGCCACGTTTCAATTTGTGTAACTGAACTTGTTTCTGAATAGTTTTGTGTTACCTACAAAACTATTCTTGTGCCATTCTTGAGATCTCAAGGCATTTATAAACGAAAGTGAGGTCATGGCTCTGCGTATATGCTTTAAGCAACGAACGTTGTCTCTGTATGTGGTTTTCCTGAACTCACTTGTAAGAAGGATTCTTAAGTTCAACTTTACTAAGGGTGTCTGGAATGGTGTTCCCGATATAGGCATTAGTAGCTGCTAAATGCATTCGTACTGCAGTTGCTGAAGGCATTAGTCGATGTAAATCCAGTTGATGAGGTCACAGGGCGTTCGTTTTTTGCCAAAAAAACAATGAAATATTGAGTGTAAAAATATGTTAATATGTTGTATTATCATTAAAAAGTCCTTCCCGCACCATGTGGCGGCACCGATCTCTGTTTCCATAGCCCTCGGCCTCTAGGATTACAGTGGGGGGCAGGTCCTCTGGTAACCGCGAGAGTTTGACTCCTCACTCGCATCTGTATTGCAGCGTGCCCTGCCAGACGGCAGTAGGTACCATTTATGATGGTCTTTGGTATGACCTGACCGTGAGTAGAACTCACGATCTCCTGACTGAGAGGCGGACACACTAACCACTAGGCCACTCACCGGTGGCCTATCATCATTAAACATCAATTATTAATTACCATGTTACAACCCCAATTCCAAAAAAGTTGGGACAAAGTACAAATTGTAAATAAAAACGGAATGCAATAATTTACAAATCTCAAAAACTGATATTGTATTCACAATAGAACATAGACAACATATCAAATGTCGAAAGTGAGACATTTTGAAATTTCATGCCAAATATTGGCTCATTTGAAATTTCATGACAGCAACACATCTCAAAAAAGTTGGGACAGGGGCAATAAGAGGCTGGAAAAGTTAAAGGTACAAAAAAGGAACAGCTGGAGGACCAAATTGCAACTCATTAGGTCAATTGGCAATAGGTCATTAACATGACTGGGGCAGCATCGCGGGGGAGGGGGCGGCACGAGCGCGGGCGCGAAAAAAAAAAACAAAAACAGTCCCCCCCCCCCAAAAAAAAAGGTCCCCCCCAAAAAAAACCCCGAAAAAAAAAAAACAAGACGGGTGTGTGTGTGTGTGTGTGTGTGAACATTTTGGATGGGGAAGCCCAATAGACCCTTTTCACTGACGTCACCGGAAACCGGAAGTAAACAAACCCTGCGCCATATTGGAAGACCAACAAACTCGTGATTAGGGGGAAATAACGGCAGCGCGCGGAATTTAAACCCACGAGGCACTTGATTCATCATCGAGTTTTCAGAAAAGGAAAGAAAATAAACGGAGGGTCGAAAATACAAAAAAGGAGGCAGAAAAAGCAAAACGAGTTAAGGTAGGACAAATGGTTACTTTTCTGAGGCAGCCCGCCGTGGCTGCCTGCAGGCTGATTTATTATAGCCCATTTAGTTAAAATAGTTGATATAAAATGTTTATAGTTATGTGATGGTTGTCCTGATTTAGACTGGGGTTTTTTGGGGGGGTTTGCGTGATGTTGCACCCGGGTCCAGATTAGGGCAGAACCGGCCCTGACTACATTTCAGGTGTAGTTTATGTATGTATGTATGTATGTATGTATGTATGTACTTGCATAGATGTGTACTTGGTCTTCCAATATGGCGCTTAACAAAATCTTGCGGCGCGGTGACGTCATGCGGTAGCCCTCTACCAGTGGTTCTCAACCAGGGGGGCGCGCCCCCCCTGGTGGGGCGCGGAGGTACTCCAGGGGGGTCGCGAGTAGGCTTCATGTATGGAGGAAAAAAAAAATCTGGGGCTAACAGGCTATAGTAGCTAAGCAGATGCAACACATTTACCCATGTCAAAATGCAGGACATTGGACTATTACATACAAATCAATACTATTATAAAATCTATCATCAATCTATCATAAAATCTTGTGTGTGTGGCCGCATCAGTCGGGGGAACTGTGATATGTTCCCAAGCCTTGCAGACTTTATCAGTAATGCAGGCACTTCCCACGATTTCTCATCTGTCTTTCAAGCAGCGTCAGAGCACCTGTCGGTAATGAGAAAACAGTTTGCGGCATACTTCACAGAGGATTATCGCTCTTTTGCGTGGGTTCGAGATCCATTTGTGTGTACTGCTGACGAACTTCCAGTTGACATGCAGGAACAGCTTATTGAGCTGAAGAGTGACAGTAGACTTAAGGCAGTCTTCACCTCATGCCCTCTTTCGACATTCTGGGCAGCACTGATGCAGGAGTACCCGCAGCTGTGTGACGTAGCCTTGAAACTGCTCATCCCATTCGCATCGACCTACTTGTGTGAGGCAGGATTTTCAAAAATGACTGCGCTCAAAACGAAATATCGCAATCGTGCGCAAATTGAGGATGACTTGAGACTGTGCTTGTCAAACATTTCGCCAAGAATCGAGGATCTTTGTAAGGCAAAGCAGGCTCAGGTCTCGCATTAACGCAAATGCAGATCACAAAGGCACAGTAAAAAGTAAAACCTAAATTCACGCCTGGTCCCAATTCCCAATGATATCAATAGCCAGCTAATGATAAGCCTAATAAAATACCTAATAAAAACACTAATAATAATAATAATAATAATAATAATAATGCCTATTAATAATAATAATAGCATAATAATAATAATAATATCAACAACCAACAACAGCAATAATAATAATAATAATAATGCCTGAAAGAACATAAGTCTTGTACTACTGCCAACAGCTTAGTAATGATAATAGGCCATAATAATAATAATAATAATAATAATAATTATAATAATTATAATTACAATAATGCCCGAAAGCAGATTAGAAATGTGGTGCTACTGCCAATTATAACAATAGCCTAATAATGATAATAGGCCTATGTATTTCTATGGAATGGATAATGCTACTACTGCTGCTACTGCTACTACTACTACTACTACTACTAATAATAATAATAATGATAATAATAATAATAATCTAGCCCGGGGCTGGCTATCTATCTATCTATCTATCTATCGGTCGATATAAGGTGCTGTAGGTCGGGTGGCGTCACTGCGGGTGAGTGTGTTTTGGGGGGGGGGGGATGGGGGCGGGGCGAGAAGAGGGGCCCCCAACTGCAATGAACCAGCTTTGGTGGGGCCCAGGTTGCAAAAGGTTGAGAACCCCTGCTCTATACCAAAGTTGCGCAGGTGACGTCATCAGTGTGTGTGTGTGTGTGTGTGTGTCTAACTTGTCGTAGCCCCATAATATGCACAATCCCGCCAGCGGAACGTTGTACTAGTCATCAAAAAGACTTTACTACCATAGTACTACACTACTATGACATTACACAGAGTCTTAAGTAATACATTACGACTTGATCACTGCCATTCTGGTAACAGCAAATTTATAACGGGCCGTGTCCGCGACGTACAACACACGACGAGAAATGTTTAAACGACCATGTAAAGCTGTTAACATTCTGTTGGCTAATACAGAGCCCAACGCGGGGGGCGGTGCGGGCGCGAAAAAAAAAAAAAAACGGTCCCCCCAAAAAAAACCCCGAAAAAAAAAAAGACGGGCTGGGGGGGGCGCCAGCAGGGGGTTTCGCCCGGGGAGTAAATCACTCTAGGATCGCCACTGTGCGTAAGGGTCAAGGCCTGAAAACCATGGGTGCCCGTGATCTTCGGGCCCTTAGACGGTACTGCATCACATACAGGCATGCTTCTGTATTGGAAATCACAAAATGGGCTCAGGAATATTTCCAGAGAACATTATCTGTGAACACAATTCACCGTGCCGTCCGCCGTTGCCAGCTAAAACTCTATAGTTCAAAGAAGAAGCCGTATCTAAACACGATCCAGAAGCACAGACGTCTTCTCTGGGCCAAGGCTCATTTAAAATGGACTGTGGCAAAGTGGAAAACTGTTCTGTGGTCAGACGAATCAAAATTTGAAGTTCTTTATGGAAATCAGGGACGCCGTGTCATTCGGACTAAAGAGGAGAAGGACGCCCCGAGTTGTTATCAGCGCTCAGTTCAGAAGCCTGCATCTCTGATGGTATGGGGTTGCATTAGTGTGTGTGGCATGGGCAGCTTACACATCTGGAAAGACTCCATCAATGCTGAAAGGTATATCCAGGTTCTAGAGCAACATATGCTCCCATCCAGACGACGTCTCTTTCAGGGAAGACCTTGCATTTTCCAACATGACAATGCCAAACCACATACTGCGTCAATTACAGCATCATGGCTGCGTAGAAGAAGGGTCCGGGTACTGAACTGGCCAGCCTGCAGTCCAGATCTTTCACCCATAGAAAACATTTGGCGCATCATAAAACAGAAGATACGACAAAAAAGACCTGAGACAGTTGAGCAACTAGAATCCTATGTTAGACAAGAATGGGTTAACATTCCTATCCCTAAACTTGAGCAACTTGTCTCCTCAGTCCCCAGACGTTTACAGACTGTTGTAAAGAGAAAAGGGGATGTCTCACAGTGGTAAACATGGCCTTGTCCCAACTTTTTTGAGATGTGTTGTTGTCATGAAATTTAAAATCACCTAATTTTTCTCTTTAAATGATACATTTTCTCAGTTTAAACATTTGATATGTCATCTATGTTCTATTCTGAATAAAATATGGAATTTTGAAACTTCCACATCATTGCATTCCGTTTTTATTTACAATTTGTACTTTGTCCCAACTTTTTTGGAATTGGGGTTGTATATATTTAAAGTTATTTTACATTTTGGACAATAACAATTTTTATTCCAAGTGTGTTTTTTATTAAATGAACAAATGTTCACACAAAAGAATGAGCAAATAATAAACTAAATAATTAAGTAAATGTTTTCCCCATGCTTGCTTATTTCACTGTTACTCAATCATGCAGTCAGGATTATTTCAACTGTTATCCACAATGCCAAGTGGACAATCTTCTCCCTTTACATGTACATATAAAATATGAGAGAGAGAGATGTTTGGCATGTGTCAGTGACTGTTTAAGGCAGAATCTCTTAGGTGGCAGAGCTTGACATTCATCGCGCCTGTGGAGGACGGCCCCATGTGGACTGCTGAAAGTCACACCTGGAAGACGCTCTGGACTCTTACAGTAATGCTTTTATGGCTGAGGACTACAGTTGACTTGCTAACTTTAGGACTGCAGTTGTCATGAACAGTTTTGCACTCAAGTTTCCATCAATGAAGAGTTTATAACATCAACGAAACTGACTTCATGTTAAAACTGTTAATGTTATAGTCAGGCTGTCTGTTGTTGCCCAAATGAGGATGGGTTCCCTTTTGAGTCTGGTTCCTCTCGAGGTTTCTTCCTCATGTCGTCTGAGGGAGTTTTTCCTTGCCACCGTCGCCACAGGCTTCATCATTGGGGATAGATTAGGGACAAAATTAGCTCATGTTTTAAGTCATTCAAATTTTGTAAAGCTGCTTTGTGACAATGTTTATTGTTAAAAGCGCTATACAAATAAACTTGACTTGACTAGATCGTACTTTATCAATTCAACCTCCTTCGGTACAGACAGATCAAAACCTACTTCTCTCTCTCTCTCTCTCTCTCTCACACACACACACACACACACACACACACACACACACACACACACAGTGTTAGAGGTGCAGAAATTTGTCTCATTTATGACACCAAATGAGATAATCAGTTGCCTAATGGCATTAAATTTGATTAAAATGTGGCGATATCAGTATGACATTACAATATTCATACGTAATTCCATAACATATTGAAATATATTCATAATGTTTTTCATATATTTATTTAATAATTAACTCAATGTACTTGCAGTGTACAAGAAAAATAATTTAACATGGAATCCCTCGGAGGCGCAGCGCATGCTGTGTATTCAGCTGTGAGCGAGATGTTCTTTGTTGTGAAAGAGTGATCCCGGTCCATCGTAAGTTAAGAGCAAATTAAAGGATTACTTGGGCTGCGATGCGGTTTGGGAAAACCACATTAGCTTGACGATGGATCATAAGAGGTAATTAAAGACGGTCTTAGTCTTAAGAGGCTTTCAGAAAGTCCACCCATAGCTGTTTTCCTTTGACTTCTCTTATCAACAAGGCGTTTCCGCCCACAGAACTGTCGCTCACTCAGTGTTTTTTTTTTTTTTGCCCCATTCTGTGTGAATTCGAGAGACTGTTTGTGTGTCAATCCCAGGAGATCAGCAGTTTTTGAAATATTCAGACCAGCCCTTCTAGAACCAAAAATCATGCCGTGGTCAATAGCACTGAGATCACACTATTTCCTCATTCTGATGGTTGATATGAACATCACCCAGAGCTGCCGGTCTGTATGATTTTATGGACTGCACTGCTGCCACACGATTGGCTGATTAAATAACTGCATGAACCAGTAGGTGTACAGGTTCCTCATAAAGTGTTCAGTGAGTGTCTGCATATACTTGCAGTCAGAAGTTAAAATACTCAGGCATGAATGTCCTCATGGACATGAAGATCATGGTACTATTGGGCTTTCAATGATTTTTTTGAAATTTTCTTTTTCTGACAGAAAAATAATGATTGTACAACATACACCTTTACTAGAAAAAATTGGTGCACAAGTTTCAATTTATTTTGGGTTTTCTGAAATCAACACAGGGTCAAAATTATACATACAGAGTCAAAAATATACACACACCTACTTGGATTATTAATTCAGTGGTGCTAAAAGTTCCAAAATGTCTTTTAACTTGCCAAGACCTCTTAGCTTCTTGTTACTGATGAGTGACCACAGCTGGAAGCTTCTCTGTGCACAATATAAACAGGGTTTGTTTGACACCTATTGGATTGGCCAACACACAGTACAATGGAAAAGTCCAAGGAGCTCAGTGCAGATCTGAGAAAGAGGATCATAGATTTATATACTCAGGCATGCCTCTTAGAGACATTTTTAAAAAACTAAAGATCATCAATTCAATCAATTGTATGTAAGCATAAGTTATTGGGAGGTGGGAATGTAGCCACTTTGTCAAGCTACTTTTCTGGAAGAAGACCCAAAATGTCACTGTCAGTTGAGAGGAAACTGGTTCAGAAGGTCAGAAGCAACCCAGGAACCACCAAGGCACAGGCCTGCCATGAACTGGAAGCTTCTGGAACAGCTATAGTTTTACATTGCCATGGACTGAGAGGCTGCTGTACACAAAATAAGCCCCTGCTCCAAAATTGACACCTTCAAGCTTGACTAAAGTTTACAGCTGACCACATGGACACAGAAAAAGCCTTCTGGAGGAAAGTTTTATGGTCAGATGAAACAAAGGTTGAGTTGTTTGGTCCCAATGACCAGAGGTACGGAGGAACACTGTATCAGCTTTTCAGCATGGTGGTGGTAGCATATGCTGTTTTTCTGCCAGTGGAACTGGTGCGTTGTGCAAAATGGATGGAATAATGAAGAATCTGTGAATTCTTCAGCATAACCTCAAACCATCAGTTAGACAGTTGAAACTTGGGTGTTCCAACAGGACAATGATCCCAAACACACATCAAAGCTGGTAGGGGAGGATAAAGCGCGATAAACAAGTCCTGACCTCAACACACAACTTTAACTGAACTCTACTATTTCTGCCATGAAGGGTGGATGAATATCCAACTGGAATTCTTGTTGATGGCTACCAAAAGCGTCTGGTGAAGGTGAAACTCGCTAAGGGACATTTAACCAAATATTAGGTGGTAGTTTGTATATTTCTGACCCTGTGGATGTCAGAAAGTCCACAATTACTTACAGCTTGTGCACCAAATTCTGTTTTTTTCTATTACAAATGTATGTTGTAGAATCATTCAGCAAAAGACAAATAACAGATTACAGAAATCACTAAAAGCCCAGTAGTGCCATGAGATTCATGTCCATGTGTAAAAGTCTGACAGCAACTGAATAAATGTGCAGTAAAATGAGAAGGAAAGTCAGAATAAAGCACATATTAAGAGTAATATTATGCTGCTTAAAAATACAGATGTGCAACAAATCTATTTTATTTCCTGGAGCCAAAAAATTCGATAAATCTGTCCAAAATACTGAGTTAAAATATTTACTCGCTAGGCAAAAATATTTTTGGCCGCTAGGCGGGTGGGTCTAGTTTACTAGGCTAGAGTTAAACATCCAGTGAGGAGCAACATGGCGCTGAATGACTCCATGAAACTGAGGGCAAACCTGCACTGTTCACCGTCACACAGCGACAGGTGACGTCTTGAGAATCCTGAATTCTGATTGGACTGAATTTTCTGTTTTCTGTAAACTCGGCTGGAAAACAGGTAACTGTGCGCAAACAGTGCAGAGAGAAAATGTGAGAGAAGATAAAGTTGGGCTCTGAAGCCTGCAGTGATGAAGGTGCTGCTGTTCCTGGTGTTCGGTGTCCATCTGGCAGCAGCAGGTCAGTTTACTGGGTTTATTCATCACTCTATTATTTTCTTCTGTAAAGGTTCATCATCAGCTCACACCAATTCACTGCCTTCTCTTTCTGAAACCTGTAAATAAAGCATTAAAACCCCAACATTAACAGCGTTGAATCCGCAGGATATTAGTGAACACCTTATAAAGTAATATTCTGTAGATTAATTATAAAAACTCACAGCAGGACTTTATTTTACTGCTAAAATCTCCAGATCCCCAGTGACCCGCTGCTACTAATGAACTGTTCAGAGAAAAGAGTGTTATTTATTACTGAGCCAAAAGCTTTGATTAAACTCCATTACAGGGAGAACAGATTAATAAAAATCATTTCTCATTTCCTTCACTAAATAAATGAATGAATGAATCCGAGTTGGGCCTCAGTAATCTGTGCACTTTGTCTCTTCGAGCTCCGAACTCGAGTGGAATAATAACATGTGATCACAGGGTCTCTGGATTTGTTCCCTTGTGATCTGTTCCGGTGGAGACACGAACTGCTTTATTTTATTCACTGAACCTCAATAACAATCAGGGTTTATCAGGGTTTTTTCTAGAAAAATTTAGTATGAGGGCGCTCACCATGGCGAGGGAGCGAAGCGGGGGGGGGGGGGGGAGGATGGTGCCGGTTGTCCCCCCCCCCGCCGTGCAAAGCCTTTGAAAAATGGTCCAATGGGACATTCTGAGGCTATCTGAGAGGGAAATTGTAACAAATTGTCTGTCAACATTGAAAAAGAAAGAAGTAAGGCCAAAAAAAAGTGTGTTTCCGGTAACATGAAATACTAAAATAAGGTCGGTAGGTAGGAAAGTTTTTTTTTTCTTAATTTTTTTTTTATTTTGTTCGAAAAAATTAACACAAGTAAACATCTTACAAAATAGTATTTTGGCACAGAATCCTTTATACCACACATCATAATAAAATAAGTGTTTTAAATCTTTAAACGAATAAAAAAAATATCGCGAGAGTTCGAGTTATGATCTACGGAAGCAATATTTCATGATATTTTCATGTAATAACGTGAAAACACCTTATCAAGAAATTACGTGAAAATAACGTGCTAGGCTACTTCCATTAAAAGCAGACGGCCTAGCCTACTGTAGAACTTGGGTCGAGCAAAAACATGGCTGAATCCTGAATGACTCCTATTTGTATAAATAGGGGACTACATAGGCGGCAAAATGTAGTGTTTTTCCCCCGCCATGGAAGTGCACTTGTATACTGAAAAGGAAGCAATTTGCATTACAGCCTTGAATGAGGATTCAAAATGGCGGCTCGGCTCAGTTTATGGAGGAGGGCTGATAGAAGTGGCGAAACATTTTACTTTTTATCGTTTCTTTCACAACTTGAATGCGTTGAAACAAAAAATTATGACAAACTAACGCTGCTTACACTAAAATATCGAGGGAAATTTGTAATAAAAACTTTACGGTCGGCAATTTCGACGCAGAAATTCTCGATCGGTCGGGTTACCGGAAACACTTTTTTTTTTTTTCATTTGGCCTAATCTTCTTCCGCTTCGTGCCGCGGGATGACATCTTTAAATGCCCAAGTGTCAACAAAAACAACTCGCGAACTACTTCTGTCAAAAGCTCCCGCGCCGGTGGGTGAAAGGTCATTCAGTCTCGAGAAATCTCGCGCTACAAGTCAGCTGACCTTGTATGTAACCCATGTCAAATCTCGTGAGAGCAGCCGCAACAACTAAACAACATGGCGCCTCAGTCTGGAAAACGCCAATTCGGATTGTTTTTGCACCGTCTGGCGGTGTATCTACTATGATTGGAATATTTTTGGAGCAATTATAACGTATTTGATGATCAGACACATTGTCACGTAGTGTTGCTGGGATATCTTCACGGAGTCGGTAAGAGGGCGCAGCGCCCCTGTTCCCCCGTTTAGACGAAAGCCTGTTTATTCTGAAACACAGTAAACTGCAGGAGTCGCTTACTTCCGGTTCCAACCTGAAGCAGTGGGAATCTCCCTGGTTACTGATGACGTTGCTGCGTTAGGGGCGGGGCATAGTAACTCTGTTATTGTGTTGATGTGAAAAAGACAAGTTGGATGGAAATTATGGACTTGATTTTCTTCCTGTAGAACAGGATAAAGCGGCTGGAGATGATGAGATGAGGTGAGATTTTCTTCCTGTTCGCTCTGTGAGTTATTTGGATGTCAGAATCATTCCCACCTCAAACCAAGAGAACAGTCAGCGTTCAGAGATAATAAAACTCTGACTGTGTGTTTTCATTTTAAAGAGGGAGTTAAAGGGGAAGAAATCACAAGGACCAGGACCTGCTACAGTTATAATAAAATGAATATTAAATCTCATCTCATTATCTGTAGCCGCTTTATCCTGTTCTACAGGGTCGCAGGCAAGCTGGATCCTATCCCAGCTGACTACGGGTGAAAGGCGGGGTACACCCTGGACAAGTCGCCAGGTCATCACAGGGCTGACACATAGACACAGACAACCATTCACACCTACGCTCAATTTAGAGCCACCAGTTAACCTAACCTGCATGTCTTTGGACTGTGGGGGAAACCGGAGCACCCGGAGGAAACCCACGCGGACACAGGGAGAACATGCAAACTCCACACAGAAAGGCCCTCGCCGGCCACGGGGCTCGAACCTGGACCTTCTTGCTGTGAGGCGACAGCGCTAACCACTACACCACCGTGCCGCCCGAATATTAAATCTATATTTCATATTTTTTATTGCATCTATAAAACTGCAGATCCACAGAGTGACAGATGGGGTCATGTTTAAATAATAAACCAGACCACTGAACTGGACAATGTTTATACTCCTCCCTGTCATGTTACTGGAGTGGAAATCATGTTGGAATTCCCAACAAAGTGTAAATAAATAATTGCCTGGAAAAGTAAAAACACTTTCAACAAAACTTGCACTTGGCTGTGGAGTGATGTGCGTCTGTGTGCCCACCACACCACCTTCTCTCAGCTCACATCTCTCTCTCTCTCTCTCTCTCTCTCTCACCCTCACGTCAAAGAGAGGACAGAAGTCTAATGAAAACGAGAAAAGCAAAAAGAGAAATGTAGCACAAAATTAAAGAGGCAACTCGAGAGGAAACGTAATGCAAAATACTAAGATTACATTTAAGTAGTAGCAAAAAGCGAGTTTTTTTTTTTTTTTCTAAATTCTTTATATTTGGGGTTTTCTTTGTATTCTTACAAGCTGCTAAAGCATCATATTTCTCACACTTACCTTTTTTAATCACTATTAAAGTCTATGGGCGGCACGGTGGTGTAGTGGTTAGCGCTGTCGCCTCACAGCAAGAAGGTCCGGGTTCGAGCCCCGTGGCCGGCGAGGGCCTTTCTGTGCGGAGTTTGCATGTTCTCCCCGTGTTCGCGTGGGTTTCCTCCGGGTGCTCCGGTTTCCCCCACAGTCCAAAGACATGCAGGTTAGGTTAACTGGTGACTCTAAATTGAGCGTAGGTGTGAATGTGAGTGTGAATGGTTGTCTGTGTCTATGTGTCAGCCCTGTGATGACCTGGTGACTTATCCAGGGTGAACCCCGCCTTTCGCCCGTAGTCAGCTGGGATAGGCTCCAGCTTGCCTGCGACCCTGTAGAACAGGATAAAGCGGCTAGAGATAATGAGATGAGATTAAAGTCTATCATTTGATTCTGTGAAATCAGACCAGAGGGTGTGTCCTGTTTCAGTTACACTAACTTAAAGTGCATATCCTGGACCAATTTCATTTTTTTTTTTATATGAAAGTATGTCCCTTTACACACTCATCCAGAAGGGTAATTTTGCACAAGGCCATCTGTCTACAGCAGAAAAAAATAAAATAAAACACGTCTGGAAAAATCCCAAGGGAGTCTGGAGCCAGATTCGTGACGTCACCTGCGGAAGCGCCAGCAGGCTGCGAGAGCTTTGCACGGTTTCAGTGCACAGCCTGTGTAGACCAAGCGCTTCCATTTCTCTCTCATTGTCCGGTCTTTTGGGAAACGATGAGTACTAATCCCATCATGATTGGTGTTGCTACACCGTCCTACGATACATCTGTTAACCATTTTTATAATTACGCGATAACGTTGAAGAAATTTGCAGAAAACCACCAGGTCATTTTCTCATAAACAAACCAGCGCTGACGTAGGATTCAGAGAGAGGCGCCCCGCACGCGATGTCACGAAAATCAATGTTTGCCGGGAAATCCAAATGCTGAGTTTTTTTCAGAGGCGGACCAATTCGCCTCAAATTGCTTGATTTCAACTGAATTTTTCTGGTATTGCGCAAGGTAAAAAAAAAATGCGCAAAATGTGACAGATATTTGACCAAAGTTTAATATAAAATAGGAGAATTACATTGATCGTGCCCCTGAATTTACCCGTGATATGCACTTTAAGTCTGTGTGATATGAAATTATCCTCAGTTCAGTGGTAGAATCCTGTTTTAGCGATTCACACCTCAGTACTGAAGTGTTCTCAGCTCTTTTAGTTCCTCTCACTGGCTAGATGATTCCTGTCTGACTCGTCAGGGCTGTTTCATTTCAGCTGTCACCACTTTAGTGGCGGTGTCTTATTTCTGTTCTCCTCACTTCAGCAGGATTTCTTTCAGCTCGGTCTTTGTAATGCTTTAAGAAGCAGTTTTGCTTCCACATCCCAGTCCGGCCTGTTATCTAGGTGCAGTTGTACCTGCTGTAAATCATTTATAGTGACGTCATTAATTACAGGAGGCGTGTGAGTGCAGTGACACAGTGGACCAACAGAGGGCGCTGCTTCTCCATCAAATACTGAAAGAGTTCTGTGTGAGTGGAATATCAGGGGTTTCCACAGCAACACACACACAGAGAGTTTACACACTTTATATTCAACTGTTGAAAGGAAAGAAATTATTTCCTAAAGCTGATAAACAGTAAAGATTAAAGCACAAAACACACAGATATCACTGTGAGTGTGTGTGTGTGTCCAAGACTCCCATGAACTCCTCCTCAGTCAGGTACTGATGTCTGGTATTCAGGAGTTTTGGAACTTGTATGTAAATAATGTTTATTAATTTAATTGCCACAGATATAAATCACTGATATTAATTAATGAGTTGTAATTTTGGACTCGATTAATTTGGGGTAGTTCTTTTTTAATTCCATGAATTTTCATTAAGACGATGAATTTGTTTTCAGCTGCAGAAACTCATATTAAATCTCTGATTTTATAAACGAGTGGAATTAAAAACCTATTCAAGTTTATTTTTATAGCGCTTTTAACAACATTGTTGCAAAGCAGCTTTACAGAATTTTACTGACTTTAAACCTGAGCTAATGAGTTATTTATATTTAAACATGAGCTATTCATACTAGCTTCTGCAAAAAAAAACAACCCCATAATAATAAATAATTAGATAAGAATAAGTAATTAAATACAAGAATGTGTGTGTCCATATGTAAATTAGTTTGATTTTTAAAAAGTAAACCTGCTGGAATCAGAGACTCCGTTAATCATCGTTGATGTGATAAAATAATTCACTGTCACCGCAGGTCCTGCACGAGAGGATCCGAGAACACTGATCTCGATTTCTGTTCATAAAGAATTTTAAAATCACGCTCCCTTTCATACGTTTAAATGGAGCCGGTGGCAGCTGATGGTTAAATGTGGAGAGTAAAATCTGTTCTATCAGTAAATCAACAGCGAGACTGTTAGTGTTGAGCTCGGCTCAGGGTCTCAGTGATGGCATCATCATCATACTGGGGTAAATCTCACACACACACACACACACACACACACACACACACACACACACACACACACACATCTGTAATACCTGACTGGCTTCATGTTGTGTTTTCTCTGAATAGCACACAGACAGAAAAAAAAATGTAACTTTTTTAAATTCAAACCAAATAAACAGTAAACGCACAATCCTGTCTTTCCTTTTGTAATTTGTATTTGGATTGGAATCTGTGTGCTCCATCTGTCAACTTTTACTTTCTCCCTCAAACACATTTTGGGGAAAACAATGTAAAAATGATTTATTTTTACATCATTAACGTGGGCTGAAAGTATCGGCCCCATTGCCATGAAATGTCAGGAGCCTGTTGCTGTCGTCACGTGACCCGCCTGTCCCTGATGCGCCGGATCTCCTGCGTGTCACTTCATACCGTTCTGTGTGTTTCTCTTACGCGTGCTGCTGCTGCGCTCGGTTCCACAAAAGACTCGAATAATCTGCTGCAGTTCAGTGTCGCTCAGATGTGATAAAAAAAAACAAGATGCAAAGAACAGTGATAGTGAAGTGAATAATAAAAGTAAACAGTAAATACACAGTGGTAAAATCCTGATGGAATAATAAGTGTGATTACAGACAGAAGGCTGCGTCTGCACGTCTCCCGGGTTCAACCTGAGTGATGTGGCTGAATCACGACTCATTAATGATCAGAAACAGAATCCTATACTACTGTATAATAACATTATTGTTTTTTGCCTTTTGTATCTGATCGCTTACTAAAACAATGTAAATGTGTGTTTTTACTCTCTTACAGTCACACACACTCTCCAGATCTTCTACACTGCAGTCACACCAGGAATAAATTTCCCACAATTCACTGCTGTTGCTCTGGTGGATGGAGTGCAGTCTGAGTACTATGACAGCAAGGAAAGACGTTTCCTCCCAAAGACAGAGTGGATGAAGAAGATTGATGCTGATATTCCAGATTACTGGGACAGATTCACAGAGGTGCTGCAGGGTACTGAGGACGACTTCAGAGTCGGTGTGGCTACATTAATGCAACGCTTTAATCACACTGGAGGTAAAACACTCACAGCCTTAGTCTCACACACACACACACACACACACACACACACACACACACACACACACACTGTATACATACATTCACAGAAACACAAACTGAACTCTGTACACAGTGGAGTGTGCTGCTGCTGCAGGAATGGAGAGAAAGTGTGTGTGTGTGTGTGTGTGAGAGAGAGAGAGAGAGAGAGAGAGAGAGAGAGCAGACACACACACAGAGTAAAACCAGTCACCAGGTTGACGAGAATTTGAGCTAACACATTTTTCTGTGTGATTAAAGATATCAGCCAAAGTTCACTCGTGAGCTATGAATCTAATTATTATATTTAATAGGTAATTAGTAGCTAAGTGTGTTATCAAGAGAGTTTATTGATGACTGTTGTAGAGCTACACATAACTAATTTATAAATCATTAAAAATTGATAGTAAAAATAGAAGGCAATAATTTTCATTCTCAGTCAGTGAGACTGTGTTATTGTGTTATTCTCCTTCACTTTCACTAAAAACACATTTAACTGAAACGGTGGAGCAGGTTACCACAAAGACCATATGTGTTCTGTAAAGTTATCCTACGTCTTGGATTTGTCCTACCAAGCCTACTGCGCATGCGCAGAACACATGACATCATATCTTGGAATTGGGACAGAGTTTTGTCCTACCGATCAGCTGCGCTGATAGAAAATCAGTGAGTATTTCACGCATTTGCCGATTTTTATGTTTTGTGCGTATTGGTCGAGTCTTTGGCCGAGTCAAATAATTTGTAATGACTTGTTTTGCTGGAAGCTTGAGGTAGGGTTTTCCACGGCTCGGCAGACGAGTCTGTTGAATTTTCCTACCCTCCTGGATTTCGCGCATGCGCAGTAGGCTTGGTAGGACAAATCCAAGAGGTAGGATAACTTTACAGAACACCGTGCTTCTGTGCACCACCCTCATCAGGGATTACTACACAAACATTTACAGATTAATCAGCGTTAAAACTGACAGAATCTGACTGGATGCACGACACGTTTTATCCTCTGCGTTTGGCAGCATTTTTCTCCCCAGCAGTCTGTGACCCAGTGATAAAGGGCCCGTGACGACCCACCAGTGCAGAAACACTGATGTAAAGAGTTCCCAGACTGGAGAGCAAAGTGTTCTGTAAAGTTATCCTACCTCGTGGATTTGTCCTACCAAGCCTACTGCGCATGCGCAAAATCCAGGAGGGTAGGAAAATTCAACAGACTCGTCTGCCGAGCCGTGGAAAACCCTACCTCAAGCTTCCAGCAAAACAAGTCATTACAAATTATTTCGTGTTTACACACACGCACTTTATTGAGCTTTTCAGCTTTCTTTCTTTTACGCACGCACTCCCTCACTCCCTCACTCACTCACTCACTCACTCACTCACTCACTCACTCACTCACTCAAGTGCTGTGGTCGGGGAGACATTCTTCTCTCCTCTCCCCCTCCCTTTATACTCCCATCCCTGCAACACACACACACACAAATTGACATCAGGTGTAATGACCTAGCCACTTACCTTCCCCGACCCCGCCCTTCATTCACAGACTGCTGTTTGGCCATGCCCCCGCTGCCACATACCCCCACCGCCTGACTCAGGCCGGGGAGCCGTCCGGCCTGAAGCTGACTCCCCCCCTGACGGGACAGGAAGTCCGCCACCACCATCTGTGCCCCCAGCCTGTGGATCACCTTGAACTTAAATGGCTGGAGAGCGAGATACCAACGGGTGATCCGCGCATTGGCATCCTTCATGCGGTGGATCCACTGGAGGGGCGCATGGTCCGAACAGAGAGTGAAAGGGCGCCCCAGCAGGTAGTATCGGAGGGCGAGGACCGCCCACTTGATGGCGAGACACTCCTTTTCAATTGTGCTGTACTTGCTTTCGCGCATCGACAGCTTTCGGCTGATGTACAGCACCGGGCGCTCCTCACCCTCCACCTCCTGGGACAAAACGGCCCCCAGCCCCCTGTCCGATGCATCAGTCTGCAAAATAAAGGGGAGAGAGAAGTCAGGGGAGTGTAAAAGTGGCTCCCCACACAGTGCAGCTTTTACCTCCGAGAAGGCCTGTTGGCATTGCTCCGTCCACTGGACTGGATCTGGAGCCCCCTTTTTAATGAGGTCGGTTTGCGGGCTGGTGACGTCCGAATAGTTAGGTATCAACCTACGATAATAGCCAGCCAGCCCCAAGAACCGCCTCACCTCCTTTTTGGTCTTGGGCCTCGGGCAGGCCACAATCGCTGCAGTCTTGTTAATTTGGGGACGCACCTGCCCATGACCCAAGTGGAACCCCAGATACCGTACTTCCACCCGCCCAATCGCACACTTTTTCGGGTTAGCTGTGAGGCCCGCTCGCCTCAGCGACTTTAGAACAGCCCTCAGGTGTTCCAAGTGCTGCGGCCAATCATGACTGTTGATTATTATGTCATCTAGATAGGCGGCTGCGTAGGCAGCATGAGGGCGGAGGACCCTGTCCATAAGCCGCTGGAACGTAGCGGGCGCCCCAAATAACCCAAAGGGGAGCGTGACAAATTGGTGTAAACCAAACGGTGTGGAAAAGGCCGTTTTCTCTCGGGATAGAGGAGTCAAGGGGATCTGCCAATATCCCTTGGTTAGATCCAGTGTCAAATAAAAGCGAGCAGCGCCTAACCGATCAAGCAACTCATCAATGTGAGGCATTGGGTACGCGTCAAATTTAGACACCGCGTTGACCTTTCTATAGTCCACACAGAACCGGACCGACCCATCAGTCTTGGAAACCAGGACCACTGGGCTGCTCCAGTCACTGTGGGACTCCTCGATTATGCCCATTTCGAGCATGGCCTTGAGTTCATCCCAAACCACCTTTTTCTTGTGTTTGGGCAAGCAGTAAGGGCGGCTACATACTACCACCCCCAGGGGCGTTTCGATGTGGTGTTCTATGAGGTGGGTATGACCCGGAAGGGGCGAGAACACGTCGGAAAATTCCTTCTGCAACTTGGCTATCTCCGTGAGTTGGGTCGGCGAGATGCGGTCTCCACAAGGGACCGGAGTGGTCTGCGATGTTATCCTTTTTATCTCCGGCTCCAGCTCTGCCTTCTCTGGGACTACCGATGCCAACACCACGGGGACCCCCTCATTCCAGCGTTTTAAAAGGTTGAGGTGGTAGACTTGCAGTGCCCCGCCCCTATCCATTCACTTTACCTCATAGTCGACGTCCCTGACTCGCCATGTGACCTCCAAGGGCCCTTGCCACTTGGCGATTAATTTAGAACTTGATGTGGGCAATAATATATGTACTTTTTCTCCCGGCGTGAATTCCCTAAGGCGTGTGCCCCAGTCATACAGCTGGCTTTGATGTTCTTGTGCCTGCCGTAAATTTTCCTGGGTTAATTGCGTGAGGGTGTGGAGTTTTGCACGCAGGTCAAGAACGTACTGGATTTTATTTTTACTCGGTGAAGGTCCTTCCTCCCAATTTTCTCGCAGCACATCCAGAATGCCACGCGGCTTACGCCCATATAATAATTAGAAGGGAGAAAACCCTGTGGAGGCTTGCGGGACCTCTCGTACTGCGAACAACAGGGGTTCGAGCCACTTATCCCAATTACGCGCATCTTCACTAACGAATTTCCGGATTATGTTTTTGAGTGTCTGGTTGAATCGCTCTACTAATCCATCCGTTTGTGGGTGATATACACTGGTGCGGATGGAGTTAATCCCCAGTAACCCATACAGCTCGCGCAGTGTGCGTGACATAAACGAGGTGCCTTGGTCTGTAAGGATTTCTTTTGGAATCCTGACCCGGGAGATAACGCGGAAGAGCACTTCCGCAATACTGCGTGCTGAGATATTGCAGAGAGGCACTGCCTCCAGATATCGCGTTGCATAGTCCACTAGAACTAAAATAAAGTGATTATCCCCATGCTGACCGATATAATGGCCCGACGAGATCCATCCCAATTCGCTCAAACGGGGTCTCGATTAGAGGAAGAGGGTGCAACGGCGCTTTTGGAGTGGCCGCGGGATTTACTAATTGGCATTCACGGCACGCCGCACACCACCGACGGACATCCCCGCGAATCCCAGGCCAATAGAACTGGGCCATTATTTGGGCTAGTGTTTTGTCTTGCCCCAAGTGTCCAGCCATGGGATTATAGTGAGCCGCATGGAATACGAGTTCCCTACGGCTCTTTGGGATTAACAACTGGGTTACTCGTTCCTTGGTTTGAGTGTCCTGCGTCACTCGGTACAATCTATCTTTAATAATCGCAAAATAGGGGAAGGTTGGTGCCACGCTTGGCTGAAGAGTTTGACCATCGATTACTCTCACTTGGTCAAACGCATGCCGCAGAGTCTCGGCTCGCGACTGCTCTAACGGGAAATCCCCAAGAGAATCCCCGAGAGAGGGAGGAGGAGCGGGGTGCTCCTCACTCTGACGCGGTGTTGACACAGACAGCTCTGTGACAGCTTCTCCAGCCAATGCCACACCAGGATCTTCCTGTGACCTACTAGGGCAGGACCCACTGTATGTTAAATACTCCATTAATTCTTTAAATCCCAGCCAATCAGTACCCAAGATCAACGAGTGGGTAAGAGGAGGATTAACCACCGCCTTCATTTTATGCGTTTGGCCCCGGAATAGAATATGGACAGACACTAGAGGGTAATGGTGAACATCCCCGTGCGCACACAACACTTTCACCGCTTGTGCTCCCCCCAGTGCCTCACCTTGCACCAAATGTTGGTGAATTGAGGTCTGATTGCAACCGGAATCCACCAAAGTGTGATATGTATCCCCTTGAATACTCACCAGTACGCAATATATTCGGCCCGATCGGGGGCGGTTTCTGGCGTGTCGCGGATCCAGATGACAGCCCCCACCTCCCTTGCGGGGCTCTGATTCTGGAGACGCTCCGATTCCCCGTCGCACCAGCACACCGGCCCAGGCTTTCCCTCTGCACTGGTGTTATGGGTGTCACTCACCTGAGGGGGAGACAACACAGACACAGAAGAGGGAGATGGGAGGACACCACGGGTGCGACAGGCCGGCTGGGGAGGAGCCAGCCGCCGCCTTCGTGGCAGGGGAACGGGGTGGGGAGGGGGACCAGAAACAGGAGAGAAAGGGGGGAAGAGAAGCGAGGCGAGGCGCCTCGTCTGCCTGCCATCAGAGCCGCCTCCAGATGGTCCTCCGCCAGTTCGATGGCTCGTTCCAGCCACGCCGGGCGGTGACACTGGACCCATTCCGCCGTTCTTTCCGGAAGTTGAGAGATAAACTGCTCCAGTGCCACCAGATCAATGATCTCCTTGGCATCGCGATCTTCCGCCCTCAGCCACCGCTGGCAGGCGTCCCGGAGTTGCTAGCCGAATGCAAACGGCCGGCTGACCTCCTCCAGTGTCAGTGTCCGGAAGCGCTGACGGTGTTGCTCCGAGGAGCGGCCGAGCCGCTGCAGGATGGCTTTCCTCAGGTCCGCATAGACAAGCTGGCTGTCAGCAGGGAGCTGCTGCGCTGCGAGCTGCGCCTCGCCAGTTAGGAGCGGGAGGAGGCGCGCCGCGCGCTGCTCCAGCGGCCACCCCCACGCCTCGGCTGTTTGCTCAGAGAGAGTGAGGAACGCTTCCGGATCGTCCTGCGGTCCCATCTTTGTGAGGGCGGCGGCCGGCAGCCCTGCTGACGTGAGCTGGTGCCGGAATGCCTGGCGATCTTCCTGCTGGGCCAGCATCAAGGCTTCAAAGCACTGCTGCTGCTCCTTCCGGAGGGTGAGCAGCTCTTGATGTTGGTTCTGCTGGGCAGTAGCGAGGGCAAGGATGAGCTCTTTGAACGGGGAGGACTCCATGGGGCGGTTCCCTTCTGTGCGTCCCGGGTTTCGGCACCACTGTAGTAATGGAGCACAGAAGCACGTCAGGCGAGAGTTTGTGTTTACACACACGCACTTTATTGAGCTTTTCAGCTTTCTTTCTTTCATTCTTTTACGCACTCACTCACTCACTCACTCACAGAAGTGCTGTGGTCGGGGAGACATTCTTCTCTCCTCTCCCCCTCCCTTTATACTCCATCCCTGCAACACACACACACACACACACACACACACGCACGCGCACACAAATTGACATCAGGTGTAATGACCTAGCCACTTACCTTCCCTGCCCCCGCCCTCCATTCACAGACTGCTGCTTGGCCACGCCCCCGCTGCCACAGTTTGTTATCATCAGAGTGAGAGCTCTCTTCCTATAGAAGGCTGAATAAACAGTGCAGGTAACTGAGACTATCACAGCTACGGTATGTTCAGCTGACAGCGTGTTGTGTTTGGCGTGTTATTGGCTGCTGAAAGCATGAAACCATCTGAATTCATAAAGCAGGTTATTCAGAGACATAAAGACAAAGACAAAGCAGTTGATTGTTATTTTTTGAAAAGGAAGCTACGGGATCTGGAGCTCAAAACATGATCATAAATGTGTGCAGTGTTCAGGAACAATCCCGTCTCACATCGTACAAACTCACTCAGCACGTTCCCAAGAGCAGACAGCCACTCGCGGTTACAGAGGAGCTCGCTTCACCTGCTGATGGTGACGTGAGCAGAGAGAAACGACTCGGCGCAGATCTGACACAAACCAGCTGAAAAAACCTCAACGCAGACGTTTTTGTTGAAAATAGTGATTCCTTGATGAGGGATTTGTTTTTCTCTGAATAAGTTGATTTCAGTTAAAGGTTGGATTTTTCTCATTTTTTCAGCGAGATATGAAGCGACTTCACCTGATATTTAATTCTGACGAGTTAAGAGCTCGTCATTTTATAGCAGCGTTAGCAGATTAAAATGTTCTACAGTTCTGTAATTAATATATGTTAAAAATAATCCAACTAATCAGTTAACTGAAACAAATAATTGATCGAATGATTGAATGGAATGAGAATAATAACTGCAGCCCTGTGTGTAAAACCACATTAGCCAGATTTGTTAGCCTTGCGAGTTAACGCTTCTAACGATCGCGTTCTGTCAGTAAATCCAGCAGTTGGGTTTGTTAGTAAGCTAATGTCAGATTTATGAAAATGATGTTTACGGTTGTCTGATGAAATGTAAGTGAAGCTCCGCCTCCTCACTTGTCGTGTGTAGATCGCGCCCCACTGATGCGCTGTAGTTTTCGAGTGTTTCCCCTCGGCGTTTGGCAGATGCCCTCATTCAGAGTGACTTACAGAGTCACAGGACATTAACGTTTACATTTCTACAGCTGATCAGTTGAGGGTCTCACTGCAGGGGCCGCCTGGTGGTGCTGAGATTTAAACCCATGAACTTTTGATTGGTCATCGAATTCCTTAAGCCCTGAACTACTGTAGAGCACTTTGTGTTGATGCACTGATTTTGTTAATATGATTGTGTGTGTGTGTGTGTGTGTGTGTGTGTGTGTGTGTTAGGCAGAGCTTCTGGAGCTGAATGAGCTTTAACTGAGTTATTCACATTCACTCACATGTCAAACACTGAAATCTGTTCCAGAGTCAGAGACACACACACAAACGTGATTTCAGGATAATTTTGATAAAAAAGCTTAAAGTAATGAAAGATTATTTCTGATTTGAACGTGAACATTAGTGTGAGTACTGCGTCAGTTATGTTGGGTTCAGTGTGTAGTGACGAGTTCATAAAGAAAAGACACACATCAGTGTTCAGGACTCGGAGTGAAGTTCACACTTCCCAGGGTTTATATATTTAATAAAAACTAAAACTATTAGTGAATAAATAATTTTGCTAACTAAAGTAAAAATAAAAACAGTTTTTTAAAATTAAAAATAACAATTCCAGTGAACAATGCAACACAAACTAAAATGAAATAGAAGTGCAGGTAAAATCAGGTTCGGTTTTGTTTGGGTTCCCCTCGACTCAGCCATGCACGCATTCCAGAAGGTGGCAGTAATGTGATACCGGCTGCCGTAAAACAACAAGGAAGAAGAAGCTGCTCAGTGTGTAAATATAAAGCCTATAATACACTAGAATCATAGATCTTTGAGAGAATATACCACAATAGAGCGACATAATTCCTCTCTGTGGGTGCAAAAGTGGAACAGTTCCAGTCTCATAAGTGGGCGTGTCACTGTGCGTCACAGACGGACCTCCTCATTGCCATGAATGGAGCGCGGGATCGTTCTGGTCTGCGTAAATGACAGGGTTCTCATTACAGTGATTTATATCTGGAATGATGGGAGTAGAAGAGATTTATTTAAAGGATTAGACGACGCTGACGTTCAACACGTTCAGAGTCACAAACCCTGTTTGTCGCGTATTTCTGTTCTTGTTAAACCTGATTTCAGTGTTAAAACACAACACCGTGTATAAAATGGGATATCTGTGATAAGGATCAGCGAACCGATAAGATGTTTAATAGTGTCCCAGTGAACAGATTGTGTCCTTGTGCTGTGGTTATTATGGGATTTCTGTGGCTGTGCAACACCAACACTACGACTAAACTAAAACTAGTCGGTCCCTCAAATTAAAATGACCCCACTTCTGCACTTGTAAACTAACTAAAATTAAACTGTAATTTGAATAGAAATGGAATGAATCGGGTCGACACCAGGTGCGCGGCGCTGTGATCTACAGAGCTCCAGGAAGATGCAGGTAAAGACGGAGCTCTGTAAAAATCGCAGTATAGAGCTCGATCTCTGATTAAAATGACGCCTCGGTGCTGCTTTGGACCTCATTGGGTCATTCCATATCAATTCACACACCCTCCCCAGGTGACCCTCTTCGATTTGCCTGATATTCGACACACAGGTACCTTTTGATGCCAATGGAAAGAATCCCAAGTTTTAGCATCCTACGTCTAACGGTTTTGGAGATGAGGCCCTCCAAAGTGTGGGTGCCATGCCCACTTTTCAAGTCTGTGAATTGCATACAGAATTTACAAGCATATTTGGACACCTCTAGTTTTAGATTGAAAGAAGATACAGGCCTAAAAATCGCCATGTCCCCTCAGCATGACCTTGTCTAACAGATGGTGTACTTAAGAATAGCATAGCTTGACTGTTTCTGCATATATTAAGCCTTGAAAACTGTAAGTGTGAAAAGGGTGATGAAGAGTCTTGACATTTTGGGGTTCCAGATCTTGGAAACTATGAATGCTGTGGGAGGTATCATTGATTTTCCATCATATTTGGTAACTGTACTGTGTATTCAAAAAAGTGTGCGGACACTCAGACCTTAAATGACAGAATAGGAGGTACACAAAAATGGCTTTGGGAGAAAATGACCCTACGGTACCCCCTACTTCATGCTCCAATTTAACCATGTGGGCACTTGATGAGTGGAATGCCCTTTTAACCCCATGCACAGTAACACTGTATCAAACATTCAAGCTTTGAAGAACTTTGTTTTTCAGAGTTCTTCATACTAATTTAGGCCTTCGAAATATGGGGAAATTTGTCCCTTTTTCATCACAGTAGCTGGGTTTCTGCTGCCATCTGCTGGCCAAAAAAGTAACAACAGCATAAATTATGAAAACACCCAGGAGGAAGTCACAAGAAAAACACATTTTTTATTCACCCATAAACCATTTTCACACGCAGAAAGTATGTTAACTGTTTAACCACATACTCATGACAAAATTGAGGTTATTGAAAGATGGGTGTGAGTGTGGAGTGGAAGTGTCTGGTAGAGATGTAGTGCAGGGCTGAGGCCGTCTTGGGACTGTCACCATCTTCTCAATGTGTGACCATCATTGAGCACCTCAGTCCTCTGATGTGTTTGGCTGAGCTGGATGGCAGGCTGGCTGCAGTCAGGGGAGAGAGGACAAAGTAAGTTATGCAGAATTGAATAGGCATAGGTATGGTTTGGGAGGTGTATATGGATGTAAGAAAGAATGGTGTGCTGTTACCTTTCTTGTTCCAGCGATCAGGTGTGGGTCCAGAGCCAGAAGAGTGGAGTGATGGGGCAGGGCCTCCAGTGCTGGTTTCAGCAGGAAGAGGCATCCAGGGCCGGGGGTGGAGTGGAGTATTGAGGAGTGAATATGTGCCGTATAAGTCTGTGAGTCTATGGTCTCAAAAACACCATATCAAACTGAAAATATCAGTGGATTACATTTTAACTCAAGTTTAAACTTTATGGGTGAAATTGGGAAGGAGCATCTGAATTCTTTCCACATCAGCTGGAACAAGTTTGTAATGCCGAGCACTACGACCCTGAATCTCTGGAGCATTTATGCGGCATATGATGTCTTGAAATGGGATCCAACATGGTGGATTCTGACGGTTTTCAGCAGGCCAAGACAAAGTCATGTTTGAGCGCTTCATGAAATGACAGTAGACATCATTGTGTTCATCTGAACGTTCAATAATGTTGGCCACGTACCAGTTTGCGTCGTACACACAAGCAACATACTGCCCAGGCTGATAGCAACTGAAATCCTCGGAGATCTCATGACCAGGGGTTGCACTTGTTTCCACAGTCTCATCAGAATTCCTCACAGACACAATGGAAAAAGTCACATCTTCAGAGATCCTTCGCATCTCCAGCTTTCCATTAGCAATTGGAATATAACTGTGGTGAGACCGAGTTCTGGTCACAGTTTTGGCTGATGTGTACCTCTTCTCAAGTTCAAGCTCTGTCTCATGAAGTCTTATATCCTCAGTGCTCACATATAAGAATTTCACATTCTCAATATTGCCGTTTGCCCATTCATACATTTGGTGAGGAGTTAGAATGTGGTTGTTATCTGTGGCCTGAAGACTGGCTCGTGCAACCAGGCGCTTTACAGTGCCACCAATACCATCACAGGGACTCTTACCATGTGATGTAGCAAAAAAGTGCCATTCAGCCTTTACTCCAAAGTCACTTTCATGGTATGATAAGTTCACAAGGTTCTTATAGTTCTTGTATTGTGAGGCTGCTCCATCACTGAAGTAGATGACCTTCTTAAGATCAGGAATGCACTCTTGCAGTCTCGGCAAAACCTTTGAAATAAAGGTGTGCACTGCAGTTGTGTCATGCTTCAGGCAATCCGAGATCACTGCAAGACTGTCACACTTAAGTTGGTCACCATTCTTGTAATAAACTGCAAATGGATGCACTGTAGCTTGGCTATTGTCCCAGTGGTGACCCTGTACAGCATCCTGCACAATGAAGCTGTAATTCTCGGCAAAGTCAAGCAGTATGACAGCAATGTTAGGCGTCAGTCCCTCTTTGAGCATCCGCAGATAGGAAGCCTGAGATTTCATTACAAAATGATGATGACGAAGTTGATCAAAAGCCTGACAAACAGCCTGAAGGAATTCTTGCAGAGGTTGCTGCAAAGAAACAAGTGTAGTCCTGTCTGTGTAAACCCACTGCATGTATGTGATCATGTCATCCATGTCCATGTCATTTATTTGTGAAGACAGTCATCAAATAATTTTGAAGTCCATCCTTTCCAGGACAAGAGTCCCACAGATGAAGCATGCACTCCCTACTCTCCAAATTACACACCATTTCTTTCAAAAGGTGCTTGTAGTCATCCTGTGTTGGAACGGCATTTACCATTAGTTTTGCATTCTGATGCGACTGGCATACACACACACAGTGCATCCCGGCACTGTTCACAGGCAGACACCACTTTGGACGAAGTTCACAAAACTTAGAGAAGCCAATTTTATCCTGGTATTGTGCTTTGTATTGTGTATATAGCTCCTTTACATTTACCAACAATAGTCTCTTCTGCATTTGTTCACGTTTGTCATTGATCTTTACAGATACATAATCCTTTTTCCCTGGGCAGATCCTTGAATATTCATCCATCTGGTAGAACTTCATGACACGTTCTCTAACTTCAGCTGACAGTGGTTTTCCCTTGTTCACATGCAGCTCACTAAGTATTCCCTGTTGTTCTCTAACAGTCTTTGCTTTCCTCACCATATGAGTAGTGACAGAAAATTCTTTAGCTACCTTTCTGATACTCCATGTAGCTCGGAGAAGTGTGAGGATCTTGATCTTTTCTTTTTTTGATGCCACTTTACACTTCTTGTTAGGTTTATATAAGTATTAATTCTTGGCCAAGAATTCAGCAAAATTATTCTGTGTCAAAATTATATTAGTTGAAACGACCTTAGGTCCGGCTGGACATTGTTTGGGAACATTTTGTTTATGAAATGTGTATTTTGAACAGAGAAGTGTCTGAAGGTCTATTTTAGTGTCAGATCGACCCACACACACCCTGAAATGGTAGAATTAAAGTTCATGTTTATGTTAATCCATTCAGTTGAAACTTAGGTCATAGCTTCATAAAAGCTATGAAATATACTGAAATATATTGAAATATACTATGGTAGTGATTTGGATCCCGTAATTAATGAATGCATTCCGTGATTAATGTTAGTTTTATAGTTCTAGATTAGTTTCATAATGACATTATAATTATAGTTAAGATCTTATGATTCTAAGGGTTTTTAATTTAAAAGCATTAACCTAATTTAGTTATGAGTTTAATCCTGTTAGTTGTTTAATTGTTCTCTCTCTTTCAGACATATTCTCATTGTTCTTGTGTTTTAAGTTGTTCTTATTTTTTATGTTTATTTTCTTATAACATTCTTTGTTTTAGCATTATTAAAGACATATTATTTGTTATTTTGCTTATGTTGATGAAATCAAGATGTAATTTACTGACTGAACACACATTTATGTGTTAAGGAGTTATGTTAAATTATTAGATCCTTTCTGTGCAAACTAATGTCTTTGACCTTCTCTGAATAGACTCCGTAGACTAGACATTCTGTGTTTAGACATTCCATGCTGATATCTATCTGTACCTTACTGTCATCAGAAATATGTTTTTATATTATGATTGATTCAAGATCATTACACACTTCTAGACGCACACCCATTACACACACACACACACACACACACACATATATAAAGACAAAACATAAACACAGACACTATAAGACGTTTTCAAAAATGTTTTCATTTTGACGAAGTGACTGTGCGAATAAACTGACGTGAATCTCTGATTCTGATTGTCTGTTTCTCTCGACCTGATCATTCTCGTCCTCGGCCGAGGGGGCTCATGAAGGAATCCAGGGTCTCTTTCTGGGTGAACCCAACAATTCTCTTTCAGTAACTTTAGTAATTCCTCCCACTCCTCACATGTCTGACAGTTATCTGAACTCGATGAAAGAAGTTCATCAGTTGGCACATCAGCCAATCTGGCTGCCTTGGTCTGTGTGGCATGATGCAAGTCTTTAATCTTCTGTTTCCAGTATCCCTTTTTATCGCGTGAAGATGTATATTTCAGAGGAGAACATCCCATTGCTTTGTTACTTACATCCATTGACTCTCGAACTTCAGTCTGTGGCTCGAATCTGTCTCTTGCATCCATCATTTCACCCATGGCGAGTTGTTCCTTTAACTTGGTGCAACAGTTGCTGCACAGCTTCTGTCCTGGCTTCAACTTGAATTTCACTGCCTTAGCCTCATCTACAACCCGGAGGTTTTCTAAAAAAGAGGGAAGAATTCATTAATCATTTGAAGGAATCACTACATTTTTAGGAAATTATTGAATTAATGCTAGTTATGCAATGTAGCATTGACATTTTTAGAGGAAATTAATTGAGAAATATGTACTTACTTTTGCATTTTTTTTGGTGCATCTTCAGTGGATCACAGCATGCTTTTTGTAAACATTGATACCTTGAAAGGAACAGTTTTTCATGGTGGTAGCAAATTACATCATTATCTGAAAATGACACTCCTGATCGCCATTTCAGCATCCTCCTTTCAGAAGGAGGAAGAGTCATCAGACCTTTCTGCCTACAGTAGGTAAGTTTATGGCAGACATCATTCACTAGAGACAAGCCAATTTTACAGTTTGGTAGCTCCATTCTCCATATGCTTAGCTTAAAAAATAGAAGTTAATTTAAGCTGTAGAAATCTGCAGTTTCAAGAGCTAGTTGTAGCCTTTTGTATAGAGGCTGAAGTGGAGTGAAGTGAAGACAGAAATTAAGGCTGTACCTGACTTCACCACCTGGCACATGATTGTAATCGCCCATAGCAGTTTTCTTAATTCTTAATTTGATTAATTTCTTAATTTTCTTAATGATCCTGATTGATGTTGACCTATTTCTGAACCATGCAATCACAATTTAGAAAATATTTAAACTAGAAACACTCTGCTTTTCCAACATGAAATCTTTACTTAGTCTTATTTTCATAAATACACTAGAGGCGACTGTTAATTTAACTCCCTAATACTTGTTAAAATCACCTATATAATTAAAGTGGTTTATTGATAAAGTGGTTTATTGGTCAAGACTTTCCAGTCCCTTTTGTTTTCATGATTTATGCTGTTACTTTTTTGACCAACAGATGGCAGCAGAAACCCAGATACTGTGATGAAAAAGGGACAAATTTCCCCATATTTCGAAGGCCTAAATTAGTATGAAGAACTCTGAAAAACAAAGTTCTTCAAAGCTTGAATGTTTGATACAATGTTACTGTGCATGGGGTTAAAAGGGCATTCCACTCATCAAGTGCCCACATGGTTAAATTGGAGCATGAAGTAGGGGGTACCGTAGGGTCATTTTCCTCCCAAAGCCATTTTTGTGTACCTCCTATTCTGTCATTTAAGGTCTGAGTGTCCGCACACTTTTTTGAATACACTGTACAGTTACCAAATGTGATGGAAAATCAATGATACCTCCCACAGCATTCATAGTTTCCAAGATCTGGAACCCCAAAATGTCAAGACTCTTCATCACCCTTTTCACACTTACAGTTTTCAAGGCTTAATATATGCAGAAATAGTCAAGCTATGCTATTCTTAAGTACACCATCTGATAGACAAGGTCATGCTGAGGGGACATGGCGATTTTTAGGCCTGTATCTTCTTTCAATCTAAAACTAGAGGTGTCCAAATATGCTTGTAAATTCTGTATGCAATTCACAGACTTGAAAAGTGGGCATGGCACCCACACTTTGGAGGGCCTCATCTCCAAAACCATTAGACATAGGATGCTAAAACTTGGGATTCTTTGTATTGGCATCAAAAGGTACCTGTGTGTCAAATATCGGGCAAATCGAAGAGGGTCACCTGGGGAGCATCTAGGGAATCGTGTGAATTGACATGGAATGACCCCATTATGTTTATCTCTGGGTCAGAGAGATTATTTACTCAGTCCATCAAATATTTAGAGAATTTATAGATTCATAAACCTCTCTGAAGGCATTGTTTATTTATTGACTTTTTTTATTTCAGATAAAGATTCCTGGTGTTTTGCGTTGTTTGTTTGTTTTTGATCTAGAAATAAAAAAAGTCTTCAGTTATAATTTTTCTTCATTCATATTTAATGAAAATATTCTGAGAGTACTGAATGGTGAACACACTCTTCTGAAAGGATCGTGACCCGAGTGTATCGTTTACACCCCGCTGAGGTCACATGATTCCACCCGACTGCAGTGTTTAACCTTCTTCCTGCTTTAACACACCTGATGACCTGCTCGTTCCGATCCTGGTGTTCAGCACTAATATAACACACTGAGAGACGATGCTGAGCTCGTTATCTGCTCACTGCGCTCATTAAAATTACACCTTAACCTTTCTGAAAAAAGCAATAGAACATTATTTGCATAATTAATGAATTAGTAATGAAAAGATTTCTTCTGACCTGTTTTTGCCTTTTTTCTTGTAATCAGTAAATAACTGCAGCGTCGACAGAAACGACTCCTCAAGGCACAGACTTTATTATTATTTTAAAGACCTCACGCTGAGATAAAAGGGGACTAAAGTGAACTTGTCCCCTCTCACTGGGATCGTTTGCACCCTTACTGTGTCCTGGAGTGAGAGTTTATGCAGAAAGATGGCGGTTTTACTGTAAAAGCTGATGATGGAGGGCCGTGTGGAAGCGCGCTCAGTTACTGCATCACTGTTTCATTTAAAGCGTCAATGCTGTGGATAAAAGGAGGGAATTCACTGTAGTTTCTTTAGTCATTATCTCCTCATTCACACAGAGTCTCACAAACTGAACAGTCCCACGTGAGATACAGCGCAGTGCGCTCTCAGAACCCTCAGTACGGAGGAAACGTGGCCTGCGGTTCTGTATGAACTTGTGTGTGTGTGTGTGTGTCTGCGTGCGCCATGGCGTGGTTTCATTGTGTTTGTGTTGTTCAGCTTCCTGTAGTTGTGTCTTACTTCCATAACGCTATTATAATGAAGATGAAGTTCACAGACAGTTCTGGTGATAATGTTCACAACGCAGTGTGTTACAGGTCGTGTTAGAAAAGCTGGACTCTCACTGTATGGCTGGTTGTGAACCGCTGAAGGTCGGGATGTGTACCAGCGAGATGTTCTGTCATGTCTGAGGTGGTCCTCTGGATTCCTGTGTTCCTCAGCAGAGCAGTAGTGACGTACACACACCTCACTCCTTCATCTCGTCTTCACAGGAAGCTGCAGGAGGGACAGGAAACCAGGCGGACTCTCCTCAGACATGATTGTATCCTGTTAAACGGTGTGTTGCGTCCCTGCGCACTCTTGATTAGCGTGTCTGAGTAACGTGACGTGACGTCAGCGTAGTCATCAGGAAACTCCTGGAATTGAAACACTCGTGTGTTGTGATGCATCGTGGAACCCTAATCACCGCTAAACTTACTTCACTCCGCTCCTTTACTCCATCTGGACGCAGTGTTCAGCGTTAAACACCAGTTTAATTCCTCACTGGAGTAAATTCGCAGCTTTAGGTCCGTTCACTAACTGCAGCTACTGTTAGCCAGTTTAGCTAATATTAGCATTACATTACAGATGTGATATTTAAGTGGTCATGTAACCAGCGTTAGGATAACTGATATATTTAATTAAAACCAGTAACCAGGTTGGCTAGTATGCTAGCTAATGCTAGGCTAACTGTTTTACAACAGAGTCATCACGGTCCATAAACTCACTGAACAGAGTTCACGTGCTAATTAGCGAGCTACACGCCTGGAAACCAGGAAGTCCTCCTGTATGTCTGTCCATGTCGTGTCCCTTTTCCTTCTGTCCTGCTGGAAGTGTGAGGAGACGTTCTGGAGACGTTCTGTCTGCTCCTGCAGTTCAACTCCCTGCTCTTCTGTTAAACCCCAGACGTTTATTTCCGTTCCACCCTCCACACTGCTGTGTTTGTATCTGTGCTGTGAGTTGTGTGTAATCCTGAGCCGTCCTGCTGGTGGAGGATTTTGTGATTGCCGTAGTGACGCTCTCACTCTCAGGATTTAATCACTATTTCCTGACTCTTCCAGAACTTTCTCTTCCGCTGGATTTCACTGCAGCGGCACTGAAGCAGCTGCTGATTATCCTTTATCATGTTAATAAACTACACACACACACACACACACATATATATATATATATATATATATATATATATATATATATATATTGTGTGTGTGTGTGTGTGTATGTATGTATGTCTGAATCAGAGACCAGATTTCTCTCAAAGAGGGAATTTTGTCATTAATCACGTTAATTATCATAAATTGATAGTTTATTTATTTACAGTGAGCTGGACCTGGAGCACCTGAGTGTTTGATCAGTTCAGTCCTTAAATCATAGGAGTGTTTTTTTTTTCTCACAAGAGAACCAATTATTAACCAGCATGTAGGTACAGTTTTTATTAAATGAAGAACTAAAAACTGAAAATAAAAGTGAACACCATCCACAATGTGATCACACCTGCTTTTAAGAGAAATGGGGAGTGTGTGTGTGTGTGTGTGTGTGTGTGACTGACTTGCATGCATACATTTTTTTTTTTAAACAACTAAGCCTTCTATGAGTTATGAAAATGACAAGTAAAATCACTGAAGGTAAATAAAATATAGAATATATTGGATGTTGAAAACAAAATGAAGAGTAGAATGTAGTGGGATTGTTTAAATAAGTGTGTGTGTGTGCGCGCGTGTGCAGGAGTTCACACAGTGCAGAGGATGTACGGCTGTGAGCTGGATGATGATGGCACCATTAGAGGTTACATGCAGGACGGTTATGATGGAGAAGATTTCATCAGTCTGGATCTGAAAACTCTCACCTGGACTGCAGCTAAACCTCAAGCTGTGATCACCAAACACAAGTGGGATAATATTCCTGGTTACACTGTAGGCCAGAAGAGCTACCTGGAGAATGAGTGTATCGAGTGGTTAAAGAGACACCTGTCTTACGGCAGAGAGACTCTGGAGAGGAAAGGTAAAAAGTGTGTGATCTGTTACTGTAACACACACACACACACACACACACCTTTGTCCTGCGCCTTTCATATTTAAATATCTACATGATGCATAACTTTTATTCTTAAAGATATTTGTATCTTTTTTTTGTTATTAAACTTTTTATTGAAGAAAAGAAAGGAAAAAAACAGGCTATACATGTTGCTCTTGAGTTTGTATACATATGTCTTATCAAACAGAATAAGAAGAGAAATAAATAAATTAAAAATAAATAAAGGAAAGAAAAGGGAAGGCTCACATCTTTACAAAAGCACCCTCCCCTCTATCACAGTAATCCTGTACTTACATGAACTCGTAGGCAGTTTTAGGATTCAGATAGTGAGAAATAATAATGATAACTTGAAAAACAAAAACAAACAAAAATAAAATAGATAAACAAACAATAGCCACTGTAATGTAAATGAATTTGTCTGCCCCGTACGCACCTTCCCCTGTCCATGACTTTTCCTACTACCAGTACCTTATAATGGGATGGTAGTACCAGCAATGATGATAACATCAGCAATATAAGTAGTAATAATGAATAAAATAAAGCAAACTTGTGCACACATGTATAACTCTGACTGAGAACAGTGAAATAGCTGGAACAAAAGAAAACAAAGGAAAAAACCAAACTGAACCAGATGAGTGGCGTCAAACTAGGGGTTTTATCACTTTACCCAGTCTCTTGCCTGTACGTTGCTATTTAGTTTATCCAGATTTTCCAGTAATTTTCAAATTTATCTTGTTCACGTCTAAGAATGAATGTTAGCTTCTCCATAGTAAAAATATCCTGAACCACTTTGATCCAGTCCTCAACTGTAGGAGGATCTTTTGCCAACCATTTCCTTGTGATTGCTTTCTTACTCGCTAATAGTAGAATATCATGCATATATTTGTTTTCAGGCCCCTTCACAGTGTCTGGTCTTAATCCCAGACATAAGGTCTCAAACCCTGGTGGAATCACCATTTTCATGATTTTCTCCATGGTCAATTTCATTTCTTCCCAATATTTTGAAATGACCGGGCAGTCCCAAAACACATGAAAATGTGTTGCCTTACTCTCGCCACAGGATCTCCAGCAAGATGTTTTTCCTCCCAGGGAAATCTTTTGAGCTGGAACTCTAAAAAACCTAACTATACTCTTCCACCCAAATTCTCTCCAAGACAGAGCAGATGTACTTTTCCATTGTCGTAAAATTATTTTTTCCCACGTCTCCAGCTCCACCACGATGTTACATTCCTTCTCCTGTCTCTCCTTTATATCAGAAACACTTTTATTGCCAGGTATGTGGACACACACGAGGAATTTGACTCCGGTTTCACTTAGCTCTCATAGTACAAAAACAGATAAAAAGTGTATGCACAAAACAAACAAACAAAAAATGGTGCAATAGGTGCATAGTGCAAACTAATCCAGGTAAGTCAAGTATGAAATAGATAAATATAAAGTATACAGTGTGCACAGAATGACGGTATGAGTGTTCAGATATTTTACAAGTGATATTACTGATATATGAATCTGGATTTTAGCTGTTCATCACAGAAAGGATTTCCCTTTTGGTGCAATATGGTGCATAGTGCAAAGATGAAATAGTGAATATAAATAAGTATAAATATAAGTAACAGTGAGCACAGAATGACAGTATGAGTGTGCAGATATTTTGCAAGTGATATTACTGATATATGAATCCGGATTTTAGCTGTTCATCACAGAGACAGCCTGAGGGAAGAAACTGTTCTTGTGTTTGGTTGTTTTTGCATACAGTGATCTATATCGCCTCCCTGAGGGGAGAAGTTTAAACAGTTTGTGACCAGGGTGTGATGGGTCCGCAGAGATGTTACCTGCCCGTTTCCTGACTCTGGACAGGTACAGGTCTTGGATGGAGGGCAGGTTGACACCAATAATTTTCTCTGCAGACCTTATTGTCCGTTGCAGTCTGTTCTTCTCCTGTTTGGTGATCGAACCAAACAGTGCTGGAAGAGCAAAGAACAGACTGAATGATGGCAGAGTAGAATTGTGTCAGCAGCTCCTTAGGCAGCCCTGTACGCTTAGGTTTTTCACAAGGAGCACTTGTGCTCCTAAATGAAAAAAAATAGGAGCACAGAAAAAAATTTAGGAGCACTACGAATTTCTTAAATGCCATTTTTATTATTATTAAAACATCACTTTTTTACACTTACAGAATTAAAAGGGGAAGATGTAATAAGTGTAACAATTCATTTCAATTCAATTCATTCAGACAAATCATTGACCCATAACCTCCCGCACCCTCACACACACACAATGTCCCGTTCCCATATTTTGTAATCTGGCCGCCTGCTACGCTTTGCTGAGTCCATCCAGCGGTCCACAGCAGGGCTTGGATCAAAGTCTTCCAGAGATGGTCCCTCCAGGCTGATTCTCATGAGGTCCTCAGTTATGCTCACTGCTAGGCAGCTTCGTTTGCTGTTCTTAATTCGGTTTTGTGCGGAGAAACCCCTCTCACACTGGGCAGCTGAAATGGGCAGCACCAGCATCATGTGCACCAACTCCAGTATGTTCTAGGGGGATCAAGATAGGCCTTACTTATCTCATCTATAACCATCAATAATAGGAGGGCACTGCAGCATATAAATGCTCAACAGTGTTTGCTTACCTTATAATCCTCTCTGTATGGCTCCTTGGTAAGCATGGTCTCCCACAGGCCACTGTAGTGCTTGTCTTTGAAGTGTTGACTGACCAAGATCTTCAGTCCCTGCCACTCATTCTGAACAGCTGCCAGGTCACACCCTGATCTATGGAGATTAGCAAATTAGCAAATACCAAAAACATAATTGATTGCATTATAGTACAGCAGTGCAAAATATATTCTTACCTGCTGAGAGGCTCTCTGAAATGCGCCACCAATTCTGCCACGTCTTCATCACCAAACGTCAGAAGGCTGGCATGGTCATCAGGCCATGTGTCATGGTTGAAGACTTTGAAGGCCTGTACTGGGGTCCTGACATCAGCCCCATCGTCCAAAAGCCCACCAAACCGGTCTTTCAGTTCAGACACGCAGATGTTGATGGCTGATTCCACATGCTTCTTCAGCTGGGGGTGGGTGAAGTCAGCAAGACCTGTGAGATTCCCCTTCAGTGATCTTCCCTTTGAGCGAGACAATCACACACAAAATTGTTTTAAGACAGCATGTTTCCAAAATGTTAAAATCCAAAACCTACAGTACACTAATAATAATATAGTGACTGATTCAAACACTTCTGCAGCCATGGCCAGATGCAGGGACTGTAACCAATATGCTGAAGTGTAATGTAAGTTCTGCTCTAAACATATTTCCCTAAAATCCCAACAAACTCATCCTAGTAACACACCTGGAATCTACACTCATCTTCCTCTCCATGCTGAGCAAGCATGGCCTGGATCTTCTCGAGCATGCCTCCTGACTTTGCCCTGGACTTAAATGCTTCCAGTCTGGTCACAGTCTTCTTCAGCTCTGACGTTGCTTGGGGGAGGATCAGGTCTTTTCTCTGCAGGGTCAGGCTAAATGAAGACAGCTCCTCGAAGACGTCAGCGAGAAAATGGCAGAATACACAAAAAAGTGCACTCTCCATCCCTCTCTTTACCTATGTGGTAGTGAGTAGATCAATACAAGTAGGCCCTGTGTATTCCTAGCCACTCCCTAATCTGCCAAGCATTAAAGTCTGAAATCAATTTTTTAGTTTCATGTACTGTCTAGGACTCACCTGCTTTGCCCGTCCTTGAATCTCCACTGATCCTGCAACAGCCAGGTGCTCCATGTGCTGCAGAACAATGGAGTACTGGCCATGGCCTGTGGCAAGGTCAGTATCTGTTCCATATCGCAGGAACACTTTGAGGGCTCTGTGGACATGAGGAATCCAGCGTGTCCCCTTGACGGTAGACGGTGTGCAGACCTTCACACCAAGCTCTTGCCCTAGTTGATGGAGCTCTCTCTTGGATTTTCCACTGAAGTGGTAGGTCTTCCACACGAGATGCAGGAGATCATACACCTGGCACACCATTGGTTCCTTCTTCTGCAGGGTCAGGATTGCCAACTCTAGTCTGTGAAGGCAAAAATAGTTAAAAACAACCTTTTTCTTCCCCTCTGTGTTACAAAAGTAGCTTGTGTGTCTGTGTTGCTGACAAATGTGTGTGTGCATTCATTACATTATTATCATGCAGGAAAAGAGTCCCGGCAATGGAATAGATAGGTTTTTGTTAACTTCTTGAAGGATGATAGTGATGACCCTAGTTTAGTATACATTATATCTGCTACCACATAATCATAACCATATTTTTTCAGTTACAAACCTGTGTGGCATGCAGTGGATGGGGATAATATGCTCCCCTGCCTCTCTTTGGAGGAGAGCAATCACTCCTCCACGGTGGCCCATATTCACTGAGGCACCATCTGCCCCAAAGCTGATGAGCTTCGCCAACCACGACCCCCCATTGTCCTCGGGGTAAACTGCACTGAATGCAGCCTTGGTTGCATCCAGAACACCTTGAAGGACAACACAAAAACATGAAAAACAAACAAGAGATTGAGTGAATTATGCATTTATGAAACTGTACAAAAATGAAGGTTTCTTTCTAGCTGCTGGATTGACCACTTACCAATGGCATGGGAGTGTTCAAGAGCCTGTTGGCCAACCAGTAGAGTGACTGGTTTCCCACCCTCCACCAGACGCACATAGACAATCTCGCACTCAGTGTTTGATATGTCAGTGTCTCCATCGATGAGGACTGCAAGGTACTTTGCTGTTCTCAGTTGAGCAGTTAGGCTCTCTTTCAAGAGATCAGCAATTTGTCCAATCATTTCCGCACATCTGTATGAATAAGAACACTGTCGTAAAGTGCTTGTAGTTCATGCAGTCACATAACATGACTGACAATTTGTTCCAAACATTTGTTGCAGCCCTATCATTATACGAAGAATATTAAAATAAACTCCAAAAACTAACATTCAAAATTCTGCATGGTAATAATTCTTAATATAACTTCATAAAAAATACAAAAAATCGAATTAAACACACTGCTGACAACTTAATGCTGATACCTACTAGGGATGGGCAGTCAGAAAAGACACACAATAACCTACAAAATAAAACAGACTACCCCTGCTGTGTGCACTTCACCCCGACTGGGCCCGTGGTGGTCATGGCCCAGAGTGTCCCTAGCTGGCAACAATGTATAATGCCCGCTGTCAATGGTAACGGGAATTTTCACAGCAGAATCATGCCAGCGTATCACTTCGTAAGTAGAACAGTCAGCCTACACAAACTGTCTATCGTCATATCGTTAACATAGATGTGGCCAGTCCTTGCACGCGGGTGGGGGAAATTAAGTAGCCTACTAATGCGAACATCGTTTGAATTGAAAAAGTTGAAAACGATCATGACATTGCCTCATAATTAAACTGAAGGCTGAAACGTCAAATAAAATGAATCATAAACTTTTTGTATATGTTTTCTCATGTTCACAAGTAGCCGTATTGTAAGGGGGATAACGTATAGTCCGCGGGCGACAATAGGAAAATATTTCTCTCCAGCGTTGGGATGCTGTTCGTCCTGACGGGAATTTTTTTTCCTATAGGCTAGTCGCCCTTGGACAATACATTATCCCTTACATAATAATGATCATTATAAAATACAATATTACCTCACGTGGTTGTCGTAAGTTGGGTTCACATCAATGCCATTCTTCTTGTGCAGGGTGATAAGTGGCCCAAATCTCACAAACGGCTCTTCCTCCTTGGCGATGAAGTAGGCAATGTTCATTTTGATCTTGAGCTGTCTCATTGCCTCCATCTCCGAAATCTTCACCTGTCTAACCAGGGCTGCGTCCACCGTCGAGCCTTTGTTCTGTCGAATTAAATAACCGTCTCTGCAGGCGATGTGCCGTTTAGATATGTTGTGTTTCGTGAGACTGTCTTTTTTAAAGTGCTGGTTTCCAGTCACAAATGCCGAATTCCCTGCTTGCTTCTGCCCTTTACAGTATTTGCAGTACATTAGCTCGTTTTCAAAAACTAGCCATGGAAAAAGCTTGATCCAGTCAGCCTGAAACTTGTAAACCTTACTGTTTACACCACTGCCGGTAGTAGCACTACTATCCCTCACTGTTGTCGTATCCATTTCTTCTCTCACGATATCCTCCTCTCCCTCCTCGGATCTCACACGAGTTCTTTGAAAATACGACGATATTTGATTTTGTAACATTTTTAGATTTACGATACTGACGCTGAGTGAACAAATGTAGCACTTTCCCCTGAGACGATGAAAAGGTTAGAACGTTGAGAGTCTTTGCTTTCCCGCCGCTCAACAGAAATGCGAGGCGTCATCGCACGTCAAGACGTGTTCCAACAGTTCTGATTGGTAGGGTATGAAAACTAGAAATAAGACCACACTTTGTTTGTTATTATTTTAGGGGCAAAATGCGAATGAAATGGCTGAAATCGGTTCTCGCACGTGTGCTCCCATTCTGTTTTTCCTACTCGCACCAATCTATTTTTAGTCGCATATGCGAGTAAAATGGTCGCACTGTACAGCCTTGTTAGGCAGGTTGAGCTTCCTGAGCTGGCGCAGAAAGTACAACCTCTGCTGAGCCTTTTTGATGATAGTTACTGTCTCCCACTTCAAGTCCCGAGAGATTGTGGAACCCAGAAACCTGAAGCTTTCAACAGCAGTCACAGTGTTGTTGGTGATGGTGTTGGGCAGCAGAGTGGGGGGGGCTCCTCCTAAAGTCCACGGTCATCTCCACAGTTTTGAGCGTGTTCAGCTCCAGATTGTTCTGACCGCACCAACAGACCAGCCGTTCAACCTCCCGTCTGTATGCAGACTCGTGTGCAGACTGTGTGCAGATCTCGGATGAGGCCGATGACCGTTGTATCGTCCGCAAATTTCAGGAGTTTAACAGATGGGTCTCTTGAGGTACAGTCGTTGGTATAAAGGGAGAAGAGCAGTGGGGAGAGCACACACCCTTGGGGGGGCGCCAATGCTGGTAGTCTGAGTGCTGGATATGATGCTCCCAAGGCTGATAGCCCCAAGGCTGCACGGGGGACAGAGTGGTATGAGTCCTTTAACGCCTGAGGGGGGATGTAAACTCCAACCAGGATAAACGAGGAAAACTCTCGCGGAGCATAAAACGGTTTGCAGTTTATGAATAATGACTCCAGATGAGGACTGCACGATTTGTTTAGAACCGTGACATCAGTACACCAACCTTCGTTAATGTAAAAGCAGACTCCACCTCCCCTCGTTTTCCCCGTGAGCTCCGTTTCGCTGTCCGCTCGGTGCAGGTGAAATCCAGGCAGGTGGAGAGAAGAGTTCGGGATGTGCTCACCGAGCTAGGTTTCAGTGAAGCACAAGGCAGCAGATCTGTTAAAATCTGTGTTAATTGTGTTTAGGAGCAGCAGTTCATCCATCTTATTGGCCAGAGAGCAGGCGTTAGCCAGGTGAATAGACGGGAGTGCAGTGCGAAACCCCCGCTGCCTCAGCCTGACGAGTGCGCCGGCTCGCTTCCCCCGGTGTCTCCGGCGACCTCGGCGTAATCCTCGGCTGCTGCTCCTCCAACAAGTAGCTCCGGAAAACTTTCCAGATCAATGAAAGCCGATGAAAAAACTTTACTGGTGGTTATTCCAATGTTTATAAGTTCTTCTCTGGAGTATGTGACCAGAGAAGCAGCGCAAGAAACACAACAAATACACAAAAACATAGAAAGTACGAGAGAGCGAAGTACCGAGGCAACCGTCCGTGGCGCCATCTTGTATATTTATATGTGTATATATATATATGTGTGTGTATATATATATATATATATATATATATATATATATATATATATATTATATATATATATATATATATATTTCCACGGCCAGGGTCTGACCTGTAGCCAAGTAGAAACATCTTCACTATACCCAAATTAATTTGTTGCATCTCTTCCTTTCTTATTTTCTCTAAGTAATGTCTAAGTTGCAAAAATCTATAAAAATCCTGACTGGTTAAATCGAATCGATTTTTAAGATCTTGGAATTATAGCAGTGTGCCCCCCTCATAGAGGTCACTGTTTTGTTAACCCTTTATCGGCCCACTGTTTAAATCTTGCGTCCATTCTGTTTGGTAAGAAATCTGAGTCCTATCCTATCCATCTCATGATCCAATATGGTTCTTTGGCCTTGTTTTCACTGACTACCCTGTGCCAAATCCTGTGATATTTTTATCCATGGATTTGTGTCTTTTAGGCAAGTAACCAACCCACTGTCCCCTATGATTGCTTGTAACGGAATATCACTGGATATCTGACATTCTATCCCTTTCCACTTGGCTTTATAGGAAGGATTGCAAATGTTAACCAAAATTTTTATCTGCACCGCTTGGTGGTAATTTTTAATATTTGGGAGGGAGAGGCCTCCTTTGTCTTTTGTTAGTTGAGTCTTGTAGCGGATTCTTGGCCTCTTCCCCTGCCAAATGAATCGTGATATTAATTTGTCTAATTCTTGAAATGTTCCCTTTGGAAGTTCTGTTGGTATATTTTGGAACAGATATAACCGTCTGGGTAATGCATTCATTTTTATTGTTTCTACCCTCTGTCCTAATCCTAAAAAGGGCACTAGATTCCATCTTGTAAAATCAGATTTAATTTTGGAAAGTAGGCGGTCCTAGTTCCCTGATATAATCCTGTTCAGGTCTTTTGGAATATTCACACCTAAGTATTTAATTGATTTTGATTCCCAACTCACTTTAAATTCCCCTCTAATCAATTGGCTAGGAGAATAATTAAATGTCAGGATTTGGGATTTGTGGGTGTTTAGTTTGTAGCCTGATAATAGACTATATTCCCTCAGGGTTGCAAGCAATTCTGGAAGGGAAGTGAAATGGATGTCCCAAGTATATCAAGAAATAATCTGCAAGCAGGGCAATTTTATGTTATTCTTGTGACACCATGATCCCCTTTATCTTCTCATTCTGTTTTATCCACTGACTCAGGGGCTCTATAAAGATGGTGAATAAGAGCGGAGAGACAGGACAGCCCTGTCGGCATCCCCTTTCCAAATCAAAATTAATTGATGATCCGCCATTAATCCGAATTTTGGCTGTTGGTTTATAGTGTTAAACTCGTACTGTCCTAACGAAATCATTGTGGAACTGGAATCTCTCTAGTATCTTATATAAGAGAGACCAATCAACAGAGTCGAATGCCTTCTCTGCATCTAACCCTAACAAGACAGCCTCTAAATTGTTATTGTTTAAATGGTTAATTACATGCAATGTCCTCCTAACGTTGTCCTGTGTTTGCCTCTGTCTAATGAAACCTGTTTGATCCAACTGTCTATCTGGGATAGGGCTGAACGATTTTAAGAAAAAAATTGAATTGTGATTTTTCTGGCAGATATTGCGATTTAGATTTCAAACACGATTTTTTTTTCTTTAAATCGAGTTTCAGTGCAAATTAATTAATACAATGAATTCCATAAAGCTAATGCAAGAATGAAAACTGAGGTCAACGGATTTCAAATGTAGGCCTGTTTATTAACGTTGAGTGCCTGAGGAACAAGGTATAATAACTTAAAATAAAAAGAGAGCCATCTTTCTTAAGTAAACTTTTGCTTCTTTTACTTTTCCCATTTACAACATATCAGACATAAAAAAAGGTTGATCAATGGCTCAGCAGCATCAAAATATTGCACTCCTGTAAAAGAATGTACATAAGCATTATAAATTATAACTAGAGCCGACAATTCCCCTGTGGGAAATTGTGAGAGTGATGCAGTGCGCGCAGCAGTTGCTATTGCAGGAGCTGCACTGTACTGTGTGAATGTATGATTTGCCCTGAGGCTACAAGGCTGTGTCTCTCTGAGAGCGAGCAGCCCCTCCCTCCTGTGTGTGAGCGCGAGCAGCCCCTCCCTCCTGTGTGTGAGAGCGAGCAGCCCCTCCCTCCTGTGTGTGAGAGCGAGCAGCCCCTCCCTCCTGTGTGTGAGAGCGAGCAGCCCCTGCCTCCTGTGTGTGAGAGCGAGCAGCCCCTGCCTCCTGTGTGTGAGAGCGAGCAGCCCCTGCCTCCTGTGTGTGAGAGCGAGCAGCCCCTGCCTCCTGTGTGTGAGAGCGAGCAGCCCCTGCCTCCTGTGTGTGAGAGCGAGCAGCCCCTGCCTCCTGTGTGTGAGAGCGAGCAGCCCCTGCCTCCTGTGTGTGAGAGCGAGCAGCCCCTGCCTCCTGTGTGAGAGCGAGCAGCCCCTGCCTCCTGTGTGCTGAGCACAGAGACACAGAGAGGGCAGTTTTTCCTCAGAGTGCTCCCTCCAAACAACGGGGATTTACACGAAAATGGAAGAAGATATTCACAAAATTCTTTCACATTGAGTGCCACAAGGCTCTACTGAACACATAGATGTAATTTTTTTTGTCTGTAGTGTAAAAATTGAGGACAGTTTATTGATGAAACAAAACATGGGTCAGTTTAGGAGCACTGAGAAAAACCGCGGCTTTGACAATCCCAAAATCGTGTTGTCTGAGATCGCGATTTTCGGTCGAAAACGATCGATCGTTCAGCCCTAATCTGGGAGTATTGTTTCTAAACATTTTGCTAGAATTGATGTGAAGAGTTTATAATCCTGATTCAGCAGACTAATTGGGCGGTAATTGGAGCAATCTGTCCTATCTTCCCCCTTTTTGAAGGACCCAATAGAGATCTTGCAGTCACGTGACCGGAAAGTACACAACCGCCATCTTGTCGGTCAAAAACACCGCTGAATACTGCTGCACTCGTGTACAGAATGGATCAATTTCAACCGACGGACTACACAGCTCATTTTTCTAATGAACAGATAACTAGATATATGTCTAAAATAAACGATCTACAGATTTGTGACCCTTATGGCTTACCGGACGGAGTTTTCACGACCAGATTTTGAACTGTCAGCGGAATACCCGACGTGTATAATTACCTCATTAACTTTCCCTCGCTGTTCAGTGGTGAAACACTGCGTGCCTATAAATCTCTGGACAGTTATCTTTACAGAAATTCAGGATTTGTCAGCGACTCAGATGTGGCATCTTGTAAACAAGAATCCTCATTGGATGGGTAAGTCACTTAAGTATTGAGTATAGCACTGACCAGCCGATTATAGAATAGAATAAGGTAATTCCAAATCGTCCGTCTTGTTTACATGGATCTGGCGTTGGAGAGGTAGAGGCTTGGCAGTGGAGGTTTGAGTGGCTGTTTTCTGAGCTTAGTCAACAGGCCGGCTCTGCCTGCAGCCTCGCTTTTGCTCCCGGCGCCGCCTCCTTCGCTTTGCTTCCGATAACAATCCACGGAGACCCCGCTGGTCTCGCTATCTCGTCCGGAATTTTTTTTTTTTTTCTCGTCCGGAATGTTGTGCATGTGATGGAAATCACTACAAACCGTCATTTTCTGCTGGAAACCAATGTCCAGTAAGTCCATACGGTTGTAGTGGATATTGAAGTCCGGTACAGACGAACAACACGCAAAAATACACATAAAAACCGTGCACAGGTAGGGAGAGCTTGTAGCCGCAGCCGTTGTAGTAGAATTGTATATAGTAGGGTTTTCCAGAAGAAAAGGTAGAAGTAAAAGCAGAAGTAGAAGGCAGAATATGGCGTTTGACCGACAAGATGGCGTCTGTCACAATCTGGATCGGCTGTGACGTCACATACAAGTGCTCCATAGAATGTTCTCAGTAACAATGGAGATAGAGAATCACTAAAAGTCTTCTACCACTCCGCTGTAAATCCATCGGAACCTGGAGACTTATCAGGCTTGAGTCTAGAGATTGCCTTTTGCAGTTCCCCTATAGTCACATTGGCCAATAGGACTTTATTCTGGTCTTCTGTAATTGTTGGGAGGTTAAGTGATGCAAGCAGAGATTCAGGTGATTTGTCCCCCTTATGGGCCATCCGGGCATACAGGCTTTTGTAGTATCTTTCAAAACAACTGTGAATGTCCTGAAAGTCATATTTCATTTGTTTAGTTATTGGGTCTTTAATTTTATGTACTACTCTCTCTGCTTGTTTTCTTAATCTGTATGCCAAGATTTTAGCTGATTTACTACCTACTTCATCATAACTTTGTTTCAGAAAGGTTAGTTTCTTCTGAATGTCTGCCTCAGATTTCTTTTCTCTGATTTTTAATTCCCCTAATTTTCTGAGTAATGTCCAACTGGGTATCTTTTTTTATGTTTTTTTTTTCTAATTTTCCTAACTCTTTTTTTTTTTCTAGTTTATCCATTTTTTCCTGTCTGAGCCTCTTTTGTAATGCCAATTTCGCAATGATTTTCCCTCTCAAAACAGCCTTGCCTGCATCCCATACCATAAGTGGGGACACTTCCCCATTATCGTTTTCTGACAGGTACAGTATAACTGAATTTCCTCTTGAAGTTCCTCCTTCATTTTGCCCTCAAATGCATTTAAGTTAAGCCTCCAGGAGAAAGTATTTTTGCTATTTTTTAGATTTAAATCTAGCTAAACCGGACTATCGTCCAACAAGTCCATTATTCCAATTTTGCATGACCTTACCAAACCGATATCTTTACTGTACATAAAAAAATAATCAATCCTTGAGTAAGTTTTGTGCGGTGAGGAATAAAAAGTATAGTCTCTACTTGTAGGATTGAACTCCCTCCATACATCACAAATACCCATCTCTCTTATCATCCTTCTCACCTTTTTGCCTACTGCATTATTCTGAGTCTGAGTTAATCTTGACACATCCCACTTTGGATTCAGTCTCAGATTAAAGTCACCACCACAAATCACCATTCCCTGGGCTTTTGTAATCATTAGATCAAAAATGTGTCAATAGAACCCCCACGTCGCACCTGGAGGTGCATATACATTTAAGAGAGTGACTCCTGATCCTTCTACTTTTCCTACAACCATATTGTACCTTCCTTCCTTGTCCGTGATTTCTGTTATCTTTTCAAAAATGACCCTTGTTGATCTTAGGTGTTGCCACCCCCCTTCTGTGTCCCGTTTTATAGGACGCTGAGTAAACCTGATTAATGCCCTGCCTTTTAAGTTTAGCATGCTCGGAGTCAGTTAAGTGGGTCTCTTGCAGAAATATTACATCTACCTTGTCTTGTTTTCATTTTGCCCAGAATTTTACTTCTTTTTACTGGGTTAAGTATACCCTTCACATTATAAGAAGCCAACCTAAGTGAAACTTTATAGCTTTCCATTGTAGATCCAAGTACTGCCTTTAATCCTAATGCCCCCCCCCGCTCAAACTCTGTAAAAACATAAACACAATAAAGAACAGGAATAGAACAGTCCCGTGAAAACGTGAACTTGGTACATTTTACCAGTGTCTCAGGTTAAACTTCCTGTTTTGAGGTCTTGTTTGTAACCCTGAAGGAGCCGAGATCTTTTGCCAGCTCGGAGGGAAAGCCTCCATACATCCTTAGGTGTGGAGGGCCTTCCTTAAAGTTTTCAAAGTGCTCCATGCTTTTAGCTTAGTCAGACCTTCCTCAATCAGACAAATTATATTATTAATGTCATTAACGTAGCCCTAACGCCTTCCGTAGTGGTGGTTTATTAATAGTTTGTTCCATAGTCATTACTATTATGCCTCCTTACCGTGGAGAATCCGCACCAAGACAAAAGTTCACCGGTCAGCCTGTCTGAAAACGTCCAGTCTCCTTTTGAAACCATCCCGCTGCGCCTCTGGCTGTTGCTCTCCTCCTCTCGGGGACCGGATTTTGTGCCGCATCAGATTCTTAATTCTGTCAGTCCAGCTCGTTGGTGGTTTGTATACTGTCACGGACAGACCTCTTTTCACCATATCCTTGGTAGCCTCCTCTGCTGAGTTGTAGAGGCATGTCTGTCCCTCATAAAACACTCTCATTCTGGCTGGGAAAGGAGTTTGGAACCGTATGTTATTCTCTCTCAGCACCTTCTTCGCCTCCGTGTATTCCCGGCGCTTCCTGAGGGTCTCCGGTGCGTAGTCATGATCCACAAAAACTCTTCTCTCCTGATAGAGAAACCCCTTTTTTCACCATACCAGTTTCAGGATTTCTTCTTTAGTTTTGCTGCTGGAGAATTTAACAACTATGGATCTCAGGGGAGAATCGGACGGTGGTTTCGGTCCCAACGTGTGGTGTGCGCGCGCTTGATCTTGAGATCGTCAGTCTGAGGCAGCTCCAGTTTTTCCCTCAGCAAATTTTCCACGAATGTTATCAATGTGGAGTTGTTCTCTGACCCTTCCTCTATTCCGTGTATTCTTATATTCTCCCGTCTTGCTCTTCCCTCTTGATCCGTTAGCTTATCTTCCAGTTTAGCCTGTAGCTTTAGCAGTTCCCTCGTATCCTCCTCCAGCCCCTGCACTCTTTCCTCTGTCTCTGAAATTCGCATTTCAGCCTTGTCGACTCGACTGTTAGTTACCTTAATGTCCTCTTGTATTTCTCGGAGAGTGTCTGCATTTTCCTGCCGAAACTCTCTGTTCTTGCAGTATCATTTGCAGGCTAGCCATGTCCATATTCACCTGTAGCTCCCCCGTGTCAGGATGGCTAGCTGTGTTGTCTTCGACCGACTCTTCCTCAGCTGATTGAGTCCTTTCCTTCGCCTGTGGTGTTTTTTTGTTTTGTTTTTTTTTTTGGTTTGGTTTGGGCATATTGTAAATGCGGGCGTGTAGTGGTTAGCGCTGTCGCCTCACAGCAAGAAGGTCCGGGTTCGAGCCCCGTGGCCGGCGAGGGCCTTTCTGTGTAGAGTTTGCATGTTCTCCCCGTGTCCGCGTGGGTTTCCTCCGGGTGCTCCGGTTTCCCCCACAGTCCAAAGACATGCAGGTTAGGTTAACTGGTGACTCTAAATTGAGCGTAGGTGTGAATGTGAGTGTGAATGGTTGTCTGTGTCTATGTGTCAGCCTTGTGATGACCTGGCGACTTGTCCAGGGTGAACCCCGCCTTTCGCCTGTAGTCAGCTGGGATAGGCTCCAGCTTGCCTGCGACCCTGTAGAACAGGATAAAGCGGCTACAGATAATGAGATGAGACATTGTAAATGCCTCTTTAACTTCTTCTGTAAATGCTTAACAATCTTTCGAATAAATATGGCGTGTTTCTTGATGATGGGGAGCTCAGATATTATGCTGCCTACCTCATGGCTGCTCAACCGGAAGTCCCAGATATTTGTATCTTATTGATGTTATTGCAACACAAGCAAGTAAAAACGCTTTCTCTCATATTGTTTATAAATGAATTTCATATTTGTGTCTGTGTGTCTCTGCAGTTCGTCCCGAGGTGGCCATGTTCCACAAACACTCTCCTTCTCCAGAGGTGGTGTGTCACGCTACAGGTTTCTTCCCCAAAGCAGTGATGATCACCTGGCAGAAGGACGGAGAGGACCTGATTGAGGACGTGGAGCTCACAGAGATGTTACCCAACCAGGATGGAAGCTTCCAGAAGAGGAGCATTCTGAAAGTCCCAGCTGAGGAGCTGCAGAAACACAACTACACCTGCGTGGTTCAGCACAGCAGCTTGGAGGAGGGGATAGCGGTAGAAGTACCAAAAGGTCCGAATAAAACTCCAGATTTACAGAGTCAAAGCTGATTTACTGCTGCAGCAGAGAATAAAGACTCTGTGTTCATTTATCAGATGGAGGATCAGATGGAGGATCAGATGGAGGGCAGATTGGAGTCATCATTGGTGTCGTCGTGGCCGTCGTCGCTCTCGTCGCTCTCGTCGCTGCTGTTGTCTTCTGGAAGAAGAGGAACTCTGGTGAGAGGAGGAAGGAGGCAGATGTGAAGTTTTCAGAGAACAGATTTACACTTTCTCATTCTGAGAGGATTTGATGAATATTTTGCATATTTTTAATCTTCATTAATAAATTAGACGAGACAATAAACTGATATGAACTCATTATCTCATGAAGCCAAACACAGCACTGAGATTTTATAATAACTGTCTGTCCATCATCTGTGTTTCAGGATTCAACCCTGTTCCCCCCAAACCCTGTAAGTGAACCTTTATGATCCATAAATGATGTTTAAAACCACTACATTATTTATTAGCAGTGTTTAGTTCACTTTGTGACGGATTTGAATGTTTAACAGCCTCTGAAGGAGATTCTTCCTTCAACAACTCTTAAACTGTGGCTGTGTGTCTTCCTGCTGGAGTGAGAGAGTAAGACATGATGATGTTTACAGTGTAATATGGAATAAAAATGTGTGTGTGGAGTGAAAATCCAGCAGAAAAGTCTGAGCTCACATTAAATCTCAGATCAGAGCTGATCCTGTTTCTGTCTGTGTGTTTTTCTAGGAGAGAGGAGGAGATGGAGATGAGGAACACACACACACGTTACTCCAGGGGCTAATCTGCTCTTTGCTCACAAACACAAGAACCAGGACTTGTATATAGGATGTTAATGTTATCATTTTCTCTTTGTGTTTCAATGGACGGCTTTTTATTGTGAATCTGTTATTGCTGTAAAATGGGATTATTAGATTGTTAGGGTTTTGTTTTTTTCTCTGTGTAAATTCTCGTAGTTTTCTGTGTGATTGGGTTGGGTGTGTGTGTGTGTTTGAGGAGTGTGTATGAGCTTCTTTTCTCTGTACATATATCCCGATTTACTGCAGAATTTAATCCCATCATAGCGTTCACTGGAAGGAGGGAAGTTTTCAGGCTCAAATCAATGATTTGATTTCTTCTAATTGTTCTGTGCAGCTTTTGGATGTAAGAATGAGCACCGACTTCACACCAGAGAACAGTCCTGATCCCCAGCTCCTAATGTACAGGGTGCTACAGGGGGATTTAATGAGGGACTAAACTCAAACACGAGAACCACGACTACATAGAGGATGTTAATGTTATCAAGTGAAAAGTCACACAAAATAAAAGAAGTAAAACTGAGTGTAAAATTAACACAAAAATGCAAATGTAAGTGGCATCACAAATAAATCGTATTTAAAAAAAAAGTTGGAAAGGGTTTTCCCCTCAATTCCTTGTTTTTGTTTGCTTTATCTAAATACAGTTGCAGGTTCTTTATGATGTGTACTTTTTATAAATAATCAATAATAAAGTCCAAATGTATTTTTTTCAATAATTTTTTTTTATCTCAGCAAAGCAAATTCACAACTATAACACATGATTTGTAGATAAACAGTCTTGTTATTTTCCAAGAGTAAATAAATTTAACTTATGTTTTCAGAGACCAAAGATTTAGAATTCCACTGAAGAACATATTCAGTCTGTTTGTTTCAGACAATTTAAAAAGAAACTCAAAGAGGAACTTCTTAAAGCATATTAAAATCATTTATTGTGCCCTCTTTGGCTTGCTCTTGGAATAATCCATCTGTTTCCTGTGTTTTCAGGATTTGGTATTTATTCTCTGATATTATTTGTGTATTATTGTGTGTATTGTGGGTGTTGTACTCCTTCGACCTGCCAATTACTGAATATGATTTTACTTTCCCTCCTCATACCCTGACTCCCTGACTCTTAGCTTTTTAGTTCAATGTTGTATTTATATTGGAGGGATGCAGTAAAACAGTGTGATCTTTGGGGGATGAGGGTGGGGGTCCTATTTAACTCATTATAACTGAAATATAGTTGTTAGACTTCTCCTCACTTCATCCTGTGTGTTGCGCTGTTGTAGTCCGATGTTGGAGATGGGCGAGTCCTTTTCGAGCTCTCACCTGTGTAAATGAAATAATTCTCCATTCCAGCTTTTCTCCCCTCACTGGCTGTGTCTCATTACACTCATCCTCACTTCAGTAGAAGGTCTGCTGGCTCAGATGTTTGGGGTGTTTAAGAAGCAGTTTTGCTCTCCCCTCCCAGTCCACACTGTGATGCAGGTGTAGTTTTACCTGCTGGAAACCAGTCACAGTGACAGGAACATCACTATACTGCAGTTAGTTCTGGTCCACTCTCTGACTGGAGAAGTTCTGTTGAAGAGTGTTGATATTCAGGAGAACAGTACTGGGATATTTGACTGTGTATCACTCCGCTTGTGTGTGTTTACTGTGTTAAATTACAATTCTAGCAAGACTTCATTACACTGAAACTATTACTACTAGAACTGGAATGACATGCTGACCATCTCTCTCTCTCTCTCTCTCTCATTATAGCAGAATGTGTTCAGATCTGGGAAGGAAATACTAAATAATGTAATCTAAACCCCTTTCCTCTCTTTTATCTCCCAGTGTCACTTTCTGTATAAACCTGCACTCTTCAGTTCTGATTACTCAAAATGAATCCTGAATTCTGATTGGTGCGATTTCTGACTCTGAAATCAAGCTTCAGGTCACAAAGTTACTTTTTCCCAACTGCAGACTTTCACTGAAAGATCTGATTCCTTTCCATTTAATTTGATGAAGATTGACACTGAGAGGTGAAGATGGTGCACAGTAGAGCTATAATGAATGTATGAATGTACAGTGGTGCTTGAAAGTTTGTGAATCCTTTAGAATTTTCTATATTTCTGAATAAATATGACCTAAAACATCATCAGATTTTCACACAAGTCCTAAAAGTAGATAAAGAGAACCCAGTTAAACAAATGAGACAAAAATATTATACTTGGTCATTTATTTATTGAGGAAAATGATCCAATATTACATATCTGTGAGTGGCAAAAGTATGTGAACTCCTAGGATTAGCAGTTAATTTGAAGGTGAAATTAGAGTCAAGTGTTTTCAATCAATGGGATGACAATCAGGTGTGAGTGGGCACCCTGTTTTATTTAAAGAACAGGGATCTATCAAAGTCTGATCTTCACAACACATGTTTGTGGAAGTGTATCATGGCACGAACAAAGGAGATTTCTGAGGACCTCAGAAAAAGCGTTGTTGATGCTCATCAGGCTGGAAAAGGTTACAAAACCATCTCTAAAGAGTTTGGACTCCACCAATCCACAGTCAGACAGATTGTGTACAAATGGAGGAAATTCAAGACCATTGTTACCCTCCCCAGGAGTGGCTGACCAACAAAGATCACTCTAAGAGCAAGGCATGTAATAGTCGGCGAGGTCACAAAGGACCCCAGGGTAATTTCTAAGCAACTGAAGGCCTCTCTCACATTAACGTTAGCCAATGTTCATGAGTCCACCATCAGGAGAACACTGAACAATGGTGTGCATGGCAGGGTTGCAAGGAGAAAGCCACTGCTCTCCAAAAAGAACACTGCTGCTTGTCTGCAGTTTGCTAAAGATTATGTGGACAAGCCAGAAGGCTATTGGAAAAATGTTTTGTGGACAGATGAGACCAAAATAGAACTTTTTGGTTTAAATGAGAAGCGTTATGTTTGGAGAAAGGAAAACACTGCATTCCAGCATAAGAACCTTATCCCATCTGTGAAACATGGTGGTGGTAGTATCATGGTTTGGGCCTGTTTTGCTGCATCTGGGCCAAGACGACTTGCCATCATTGATGGAACAATGAATTCTGAATTATACCAGTGAATTCTAAAGGAAAATGTCAGGACATCTGTCCATGAACTGAATCTCAAGAGAAAGTGGGTCACGCAGCACGACAATGACCCTAAGCACACAAGTCATTCTACCAAGGAATGGTTAAAGAAGAATAAAATTAATGTTTTGGAATGGCCAAGTCAAAGTCCTGACCTTAATCCAATGGAAATGTTGTGGAAGGACCTGGAGCGAGCAGTTCATGTGAGGAAATCCACCAACATCCCAGAGTTGAAGCTGTTCTGTACGGAGGAATGGGATAAAATTCCTTCAAGCCGGTGTGCAGGACTGATCAACAGTCACTGGAAACATTTAGTTGCAGTTATTGCTGCACAAGGGGGTCACACCAGATACTGAAAGCAAAGGTTCACATACTTTTGCCACTCACAGATATGTAATATTGGATCATTTTCCTCAATAAGTAAATGACCAAGTATAATATTTTTATCTCATTTGTTTAACTGGGTTCTCTTTATCTACTTTTAGGATTTGTGTGAAAATCTGACGATGTTTTAGGTCATGTTTATGCAGAAATATAGAAAATTTTAAAGGGTTCACAAACTTTCAAGCACCACTGTACTGTTCTGGTGAATCTCTCACCATTCAGACATGCCCTCCTCCACAAACAAGGGAGAACTTAAAACAGTCCTAGGAATGATTATATACTGTACCTCACCAGGTTCAGCCCGAGTCCTGTCCAGAATCAGTGTGTCACTACAGCCACCAGTGAGTGTAAATGAGTGGATGGAGTACCTGAGGACCTCTAGGGGCTGGCTGCAATTTTTAACTCCGCCCATTCTCATGTTAACGAATGGAGACTGAGCAAAACTTACATGTTAAGTTACATCTCATGTACCTGCCCCCATCCTCTTTGACTACAGCCCCAGCAAAGAACTTCACTTACCGGTAGATGTGTTGAAGAGTGGCCTGGTTGCAGGTGTCCAAGAGGTTAGGCCAATAGCTGAAGAAAACTGTGCTCATTTGAGTATAAATATTTCCATGCTTTTCTGTATAGCAGAAAGATCATGGGTTCGAGAGCCACTTGCAGCAACATCTCTCCACTGAGAGACAGTATATTGGAGTAAAAATTAAATGACAAGCTCACAGTGCAGAGTTTTAGCTTTAATGTGACGGGGTGAGGAATTACAGTACAGCACTTTTAATATTTGCTCCCACCCTGTTTAAGGGACCGAAAGTACTTGAAAAAACTAACACTCATCAATCAAATTGTATTTTTGTTCAATATTTATTTGCAAATTCTTCCTAGTCAATGACTGCCTGAAGTTTGGGACCCATAAACATCACTGTAGTGTATAGATACACACACAACAAAAAAAGAGATGTATTCTATACTTTTTTTTTAAAAATGGTATTTTATGTTGACCTCTGAACTTTACACTGGATTGGCTCTGTTACTGCTATATATGTAAAAGCGTGAGGGAGCCCGCGCGCAGACCTAGAGGTGAGCTGGAGAATGCAACACGTTTGTTCATCTAAGCTAATAGCAATATTACCTTGGTTAGCAAAAATAAAGAAAAGAGGAATACTAAAGAACTGTTGGAGTATTTGCATTGATTTTAGGTAGATACACGACAAGTTTTGGAGACGAGGATGGGATACCTCAACTTTTTTTTATGTGCAGTGGGTTGCTCCTGTTTTGACCAGGTAACTTTAGCTAACTTTTGGAAGATGCTAGCAGTCAATGACAACCATATGCCATGGCACTGTATAGCAACGATATTGGACTGCAATTCAATGAAACAGCAGAGAACTTCGACAACTATGAAGAAAGGCTCATGCAATTTTTGGCTGCCAACAAGATTGAGGAAGACCGTCAAAAAGCCATGTTTTTGTCCGTGGTTGGACCAAAGACTTTTGCCTTGTTGAAAGACTTGATATCACCAAAACCGTTTAGTGAAGTGACTCTTGCGAGTTTATTAAAATCATTAAGGCAATTTTACATGGGAAAGAAAAATGTACTGGCTGAAAGATTCGCTTTTAGAAGCTGCCGACAGCAGTCAGGTGAGACTTTTGCTGACTACATTGCTAGTTTGAAAGGATTAGCATCTACATGCGATTTTGGCATGAGCCTGAAGGAGCAGCTGCGTGATCAGTGCGTGTGCGGAACATCCAACAACGATCTGCGTCGAAAGCCGCTGAATGCCGCCATTGGCGATGGACTGACATGGCAAAAGATGGTTGAAATAATGAATAACTTTGAGTGCACGAATGCTGGACTGGAGAGTATGCAGAATGGGCAATCGTCAGCGCACCTGCAAGCAGACCACATCGGAGTGAGGAGACTGCGAGAGCCCAGGGCTGCACGAACCCCGATGGAGAAGGCTAATGACCGCAACCAGGACTGCTATCGATGCCTAGAAAAAGGACACGGACCAGGGAGCTGCCGTTTCAAAGAGTTCCAGTGTTGTGGATGTGGAAAGAAGGGACATCTGGAACGTGCCTGCTGAAGCAAGCGCACTGACCCCAGGATGGAGCAGGAGAGGTGGCCTACGGGCTATTCGTCTGCTCGGCCACCTCAGGCTAAAGGCGGCCTGGAGGTCAAGTTCATGGACCAAGGAGCCGTGGCTCGCGAACCGGAGCCAGAGACTGATTCGGCTGAACAACGAACTAACATGAGACTGTATACTGTAAAGACTGAGTGTGAGTATGTGAAACCATATAAGGTGATGGTAAAATGCAATGGGATTAGGATGTACATGGAAGTAGATACTGGGGCAGCGATGTCAGTTATCTCAGAGGGCTTGTACAAATCGAAACTAAAAGGGGCGAAGTTACAGCCTTGCGACATTACACTGAGAACCTACACTGATCAACCGCTAGCCTTGTTGGGTAAACTTATGGTGACTGTACAATGTGGGAAGCAGCAATTGCTGCTACCATTGTTGGTGTCTCGTTGTAAGGCACCTGCGCTTATGGGCCACGACTGGATTCAGGTGCTAAACTTAGACTGGTCCAAAGTAAATCGCGTAGCCATATCCGATCCAGTGGAACAAGAGTGCTCCGAGCACAGGGCAGTGTTTTGTGCGGAGCTAGGATGCGCTAAAGGCGTTACTGCCACCCTACATGTGTCACCCGATGCGAAACCGAAGTTTTGCAAAGCGAGGCCCCTGCCTTATGCACTGCGTGAGGCCATTGAGAAAAAGTTGATTGAGCTTGAGTGGCAGGGAGTAATCTCCCCTGTGCAACATAGCGAATGGGCTGTGCCGCTAGTATGCATTCCTAAATGAGATGGATCTGTGTGCATTTGTGGAGATTATAAAGTGATGATAAATCAGTGACTTGATGTGGATCAATACCCCCTGCCGAAAACGCAGGACTTGTTTTCTACTTTAGCAGGTGGAAAACACTTTGCCAAACTTGATTTGACACAGGCATATACTCAGCTCGAACTGAATGAGAAAAGTAAGCCGTTTCTCACCATAAACACACAGCGAGGTCTCTGTGTGTAACCGCTTGCCATACGGGGTCGCTAGCATGCCAGGTATTTTTCAACGCACAATGGATGAAGTCTTACAAGGGCTTGATGGGGTAGTATGCTACCTTGATGATATTCTAATTACAGGAAAAGATACTAATGCCCATGTAGACAACTTGAAGCGCGTGTTACAGAGACTCGAAGACCGTGGACTTAGGTTAAATAAAGGACCTCGGACATGTAATTGATGTCAAAGGTGTGTGCCCAATTAAAGAGAAAACTGAGGCTATTGACAAGGCACCAGTGTCTAAAAATGTGTCAGAATTGAGGTCTTTTTTGGCCATGCTCAATTACTATGGGAAATTTATACCGAACCTGGCCAGTGAAATTAAGCAAGTGACTGAGCTGTTGCATAAAGAGTGGAACTGGTCTAAGAAATGCCAGGATGCCTTTGAACGCACAAAAGCACAGCTTGTAGCTGCACCAGTGTTAACACACTATGATCCGCAATCGCCTGTGATTTTGGCGTGCGATGCCTCACCTTACGGCATTGGCGCTGTGATTTCACATCAGTTTCCAAATGGCAGCAAGAAGCCCATAGCGTATGTATCGCACACGCTCACTAAAACCAAAGTCAATTACTCTCAAATAGAAAAAGACGTGCTTAACATCATACTTGGCGTCTTTCGATTACGTTCATTATGTCTTATATTAAATATAGTTAGTTTTTTTTTTTTTTTTTTTTTCTTTTTTATCAGACATCTAATTTTTGGGTTTGTTTACCTGACATGTTTCGACGTACAACTTCCGTCTTCCTCAGAGTGTCACCGGATGTTAATTGGTGACGCATCTTTTATCAGCTGCTGTTTCTGAAGGCGTGGCCTTCCTGTCTGGATTGACAGGTCGGTCACGCCTTATACTGTCCGTTCGTCCCCGAACGGACAGTATAAGGCGTGACCGACCTGTCAATCCAGACAGGAAGGCCACGCCTTCAGAAACAGCAGCTGATAAAAGATGCGTCACCAATTAACATCCGGTGACACTCTGAGGAAGACGGAAGTTGTACGTCGAAACATGTCAGGTAAACAAACCCAAAAATTAGATGTCTGATAAAAAAGAAAAAAAAAAAACTAACTATATTTAATATAAGACATAATGAACGTAATCGAAAGATTAAAAATTAGTTACGGAGACGAAAGCATCAAGGAGTTTCGCCGCCTAGAGCGATTGACACGGAAACGGGCACGCTACAGGAATCACCTGAGATTCAATCTGCGCTGCCGGGATGAGGAAGTCGTACCGGCCAGCCTGAACATAAAGAACCCGATTCCAACCAGAAACGCGGAAAAGATGATCAGGAAAGTGCGGATGACTCTGGTAAAAGAACGGATACGGTGCACAACGGATAAACTAAATAATATCAACAGCGAACTACACAGGGAGACGGAAACTTTCAAACGCCGGTTTCCCCAAAACAAGGAAATGGAAATGGCAATACACGGACACTTGGCAGACATACACGAACAGGAATTCACAGAGACAAAAACCCGACAAATACGAAAACTGGACAAACTCATCGCACAGAAAAAGAAGGCAGAACCGGAGCACGCACACATCAACGACAAATGGATTCATAACATATCAAGGTACAAACTCTCACAAGCAGAACGCAGTATATTAGCAAAAGGACTCAACTACGCTGTCACACCGAACCATATACCACACGACGAATTCATTCTGGCAACTGAATTAGCATGTGAGAAAATACAGGATCAGGGACAAAAAGCAGCACTAAGAAACGCAATAGCTGGTATTTTGAAAACGGCCAAACCACCACCCAGTAACATCACCAAACAGGAAGCCAAAGCCATGAGAACATTAGCTAAAAATAAAGATATCACAATCCTCCCAGCAGATAAAGGCAGAACAGTAGTTATTATGGACACTGATGAATATGAACGAAAAATGAATGAATTACTCAGCGACAACGCATTTGAAATATTAAAAAAAGACCCAACAGAAGACAAGAAAAAGAAACTTAAAGCACTACTCAAACCACTACTTGATGAAAATAAAATAGATAAGCAGGATTACAATCATTTAGTACCCACAGCCAATGTCATCCCCAGGATTTACGGTACACCAAAAATACACAAACCAGGAACACCATTACGCCCCATAGTAGATAGCATTGGTTCAGTCACATACAACTTATCAAAAGCACTCACCGAAATAATTAAACCATTACTAGGACTCACAGACCAACACTGCAAAAACTCAAAACATCTGGCAGAAGAACTAAAAAACATCAAAATGCAGCAAGATGAAGTTTTTATTTCACATGATGTCATATCTCTTTTCACCAGAACACCCACGGAAGCCACCATACAGATAGTACAAGACAAATTAAAAACAGACAGGACGCTCAGGAAACGCACAAACCTCACCGTACAAGACATCACTCAGCTCCTTCAATTCATCGCCACATCCACATACTTTCAGTTCAGGAATACAATCTACAGACAGAAGGAAGGTTTTGCCATGGGAGACCCACTATCAGCCATCATGTGCGGCTTTTTCATGGAGGATCTGGAGCAGAAAGCACTCACTACAATACCAGCAGAATACAGGCCAACACTCTGGAAACGGTATGTGGACGACATATTGGAAAAAGTAAAGAGGGGACACACTCAACAGCTCACCGACCATCTCAACACCATAGACAATACCGGCAATATAAAATTCACACATGAAGAAGAAACGGAGCAGTCAATAGCATTTTTGGATTTAAAAATACAACACACAGAAGATGGGGACATCAAAATAAAAGTACACAGAAAACCCACACATACCGACCAATATTTAAACTGGACTTCCGAACACCCCATAATGCACAAAATATCCGTAGTTAGAACATTACATGAACGCACAGCAATAATTACAGATCCACAGGACAAAGAACAGGAGGAACAACATATACAACACGCACTGAAGGCATGTCAATATCCACAATGGGCAATATCCAAAGGGGCGGAACAGGTTAAGAACAACAAAACACAGAAGAAAGAGAAAAAACAAACTAACAAACAAGAACACAGGGGAGTAGTGACATTACCATACATCAGGGGAATAACTGAACGCATTCAAAGAGTAATGAGGAAACACAATGTTAACACACCGGTCAAACCACACACAACACTCCGTCAGATCCTGGTGCATCCCAAAGACAGAATACATCCGGACAACAGATGCAACACCATATATGAGATTCCATGTAAATTATGCAATAAAACTTATATTGGGGAGACAGGAAGGAGTTTCAACACAAGAAAACATGAACATAAGAAAGAGTGCGAAAAGGAGACAGCTACAAGACAAACCCGAACAATAAAAGAAAAGGCACAACAGGAAAATTATAAGTCAGCTATAACAGATCACTGTAAAAGGGAAAACCACATTATGGACTGGGGGAATGCCAGAGTCATCCGCACAGAAGATAACAAACATCAGCGCTGGATCAGGGAGGCCATAGAGATCCGTAAGCGAAGCCCGAGGACCATCAACCGGGATGAGGGAGCATACATGCTCTCCCATACCTGGAGTCACATCTTGCAGGGGACGAACGGACAGTATAAGGCGTGACCGACCTGTCAATCCAGACAGGAAGGCCACGCCTTCAGAAACAGCAGCTGATAAAAGATGCGTCACCAATTAACATCCGGTGACACTCTGAGGAAGACGGAAGTTGTACGTCGAAACATGTCAGGTAAACAAACCCAAAAATTAGATGTCTGATAAAAAAGAAAAAAAAAAAAAAAAAAAAAAAAACTAATCATACTTGGCGTGTCAAAGTTTAATGACTATTTGTACAGACGTAAGTTTACTCTGCTGACTGACCACAAACTGTTGCTTAAATGGGATCAAAGACCAGCGTGCCTACATTGGCTGCAGCCAGACTGCAGAGGTCACTGTTAATTCTAGCAGCTTATCAGTATAACATCCACTACAAGCCGTCTTTGCAGCACGCAAATGCAGACACCTTGTCGCGTCTACCGCTACAGACAGATGATCCAGATGCAGAGTATAGCTCTGTTTTTAGGATTTCTTTTCTGGATCAAGTTCCCATCTCTTCACAAGAGATAGCCAGACAAACAAAGACTGATTCAATACTACAGAGAGTAAAGCACTTCACACTGAATGGCTGGCCAAAGCTTTTGACTGATGAAGAGTTAAGGCCATACTTTATTAGAAACACTGAGCTGACAGTTAAGTCTGACTGTGTGTTATGGGGTTTTCGTGTGGTTATACCAGAAGTGTTAAGGCCACAACTGTTACATGAATTGCATGAAAATCACCAGGGGATGGTTAGGATGAAGGCATTAGCCCGTAGTCACTTTTGGTGGCCGAACTTAGATTCAGACATAGAATCTCTTGTAAGTAACTGTCAGACATGCCAGTTAAATAGGAACCAACCTACTACAGCTCCTGTGCATAACTGGAGCTGGCCAAATTGACCTTGGCAGAGAATACACACGGATTTTGTGCAGAAAGGAAAAAGTACAACTTCCTAGTCGCCACTGACAGCTATTCACGCTGGCCAGAAGTACAACCCCAATTCCAAAAAAGTTGGGACAAAGCACAAATTGTAAATAAAAATGGAATGCAATAATTTACAAATCTCAAAAACTGATATTGTATTCACAATAGAACATAGACAACATATCAAATGTCGAAAGTGAGACATTTTGAAATTTCATGCCAAATATTGGCTCATTTGAAATTTCATGACAGCAACACATCTCAAAAAAGTTGGGACAGGGGCAATAAGAGGCTGGAAAAGTTAAAGATACAAAAAAGGAACAGCTGGAGGACCAAATTACAACTCATTAGGTCAATTGGCAATAGGTCATTAACATGACTGGGTATAAAAAGAGCATCTTGGAGTGACAGCGGCTCTCAGAAATAAAGATGGGAAGAGGATCACCAATCCCCCTAATTCTGCGCCGACAAATAGTGGAGCAATATCAGAAAGGAGTTCAACAGTGTAAAATTGCAAAGAGTTTGAACATATCATCATCTACAGTGCATAATATCATCAAAAGATTCAGAGAATCTGGAAGAATCTCTGCACGTAAGGGTCAAGGCCGGAAAACCATACTGGGTGCCCGTGATCTTCGAGCCCTTACACGGCACTGCATCACATACAGGCATGCTTCTGTATTGGAAATCACAAAATGGGCTCAGGAATATTTCCAGAGAACATTATCTGTGAACACAATTCACCGTGCCATCCGCTGTTGCCAGCTAAAACTCTATAGTTCAAAGAAGAAGCCGTACCTAAACATGATCCAGAACCGCAGACGTCTTCTCTGGGCCAAGGCTCATTTAAAATGGACTGTGGCAAAGTGGAAAACTGTTCTGTGGTCAGACGAATCAAAATTTGAAGATCTTTATGGAAGTCAGGGCCGCCGTGTCATTCGGACTAAAGAGGAGAAGGACGACCCAAGTTGTTATCAGCGCTCAGTTCAGAAGCCTGCATCTCTGATGGTATGGGGTTGCATTAGTGCGTGTGGCATGGGCAGCTTACACATCTGGAAAGGCACCATCAATGCTGAAAGGTATATTCAGGTTCTAGAGCAACATATGCTCCCATCCAGACGATGTCTCTTTCAGGGAAGACCTTGCATTTTCCAACATGACAATGCCAAACCACATACTGCATCAATTACAGCATCATGGCTGCGTAGAAGAAGGGTCCGGGTACTGAACTGGCCAGCCTGCAGTCCAGATCTTTCACCCATAGAAAGCATTTGGCGCATCATAAAACGGAAGATACGACAAAAAAGACCTGAGACAGTTGAGCAACTAGAATCCTACATTAGACAAGAATGGGTTAACATTCCTATCCCTAAACTTGAGCAACTTGTCTCCTCAGTCCCCAGACGTTTACAGACTGTTGTAAAGAGAAAAGGGGATGTCTCACAGTGGGAAACATGGCCTTGTCCCAACTTTTTTGAGATGTGTTGTTGTCATGAAATTTAAAATCATCTAATTTTTCTCTTTAAATGATACATTTTCTCAGTTTAAACATTTGATATGTCATCTATGTTCTATTCTGAATAAAATATGGAATTTTGAAACTTCCTCATCATTGCATTCCGTTTTTATTTAGAATTTGTACTTTGTCCCAACTTTTTTGGAATCGGGGTTGTAGCTCTGATGAGTAGCACAACTGCAGAGAAGACCATAGAGGTTTTGAGGGGATATATTGCCACTTGGGGTCTTCCAGATGAGCTTGCGTCCGATAATGGACCACAATTTGTGTCTGCTGAGTTTGAAACATTTCTGAGAAACAATGGTGTAAAGAGTTCTCCATATCATCCAGCTTCTAATGGAGCTGCAGAGCGCCTAGTTCAAAATCTTAAAAGGGTTCTTGAAAAGGGACAGAATAGTGGCATGACATTGCAACACTGCATCCACAATTTTCTTTTCTGTTACAGAAGTACACCACAGTCCACGACAGGGAAAACACCTGCAGAGTTGTTTCTGAGACGTCAGTTCAAAACCAGATTGTCTCTCACAAAACCCAGTTTTACTGACTCAATGCAACGGAAGCAGGATAGTCAGCAGCCAAAGCAAGCTGATAAACTCACACGGCTGAGACACTTCCTACCCAGACAGAAAGTTTTGGTTCAAAACCACAGGTGAGGGGAAGGTGGTAAGTGGGTACCTGGGACTATTGTAAAGGTACTAGGTCCTGTTACATACCTGGTGAAGGTGTATGGAAAGGTGTACAAGAGACACGTGAACCAGATGATTGACACTGACTTGGAGGTGTGTAATGACAATTAAATGGAAATGTGCAATGATTTTGATGAGTTTACAGATCTGTGTGTCATTCCAAATGTGTCACATGCATGTGCAGCTATGCCTGCAAGTGTTACAGAGTCCACTGCGAGGGGTGAACCTCAAGTTTCTAGTGATGGCGCTCCTATTTCAGTTTCAGAGGGTGTACAGAGGCCAAAGCGTCAGGTTAAGCTGCCTGAGAGATTAAATCTGTAAGAACCCAGTCTTATGAGATAATGTGGAAAAAAAATTGGAATGTTGAAGTGAATATGCGCAAAAAAAGCTGAGTCATCAATCTGAGTTCAGTTAGATGGCTGAAAGGGACCAAGTGTGAAAACACCCTCAGTTTACTCTCAGGGTGTTTTCACACTTGGTCCCTTTCAGCCATCTAACCGAACTCAGATCGATGACTCAGCATTTTTTGCGCATATGTGAACACTCCAACCGTACCCAGACCCCTTTAAAGTGAACCGAACTGAGACCACCTCAGGAGGTGGTCTCAGTACGGTTCGCCTAATCTGCGCATTGTGAACAAAAAGCGCACCGGGTTCACTTCGCCTTTTTCACTGGAGTTTAACCTTCTTCGTTTGCCGTAGTTGGTCACGTGACTGTAGCAGGGAAACTTAACTTCCTTTTGGAACTTACCACAGCCGCTTTACAGTTCTCTGAACTTACTGACTGATGAGTCGGCCACAAGAATATAACTATATATAATATCTGTGCTCACTCTAGGACCCAAATTGTTTTAGCGAAAAGTGCTAAAATTTTTCAAACTCAAATTTTTCTTTAGCAATTTGCAATTTCGCTTAGCAAGAAATGCTAAAAGAACAATTTTCTTTTTAGCAAAGTAATTTTTTTTAGCAAGATATGTTATACTTCTAAATATTTCTTGCACTGATATAATATTGAAAAATGAATTGTTATTGTAGTTTGTTGGTGTTTTCAATAGTGTTTGCAAGCTTGTTTCCTGCCTTTGTCTTTCCATGTTCTTGATTTATGTTCATAGCATGCTTATTTATTCTTGAATCCTCTTATTTTGATCATTTCATCAACTGTATATATGTAATGAAATTGTGTGTTTAATTTAACCCGCTTAATCTGGTTTACGGAGTCCATATTTTTCATTATAATTATATCTAACATCTGGTGTGATGTGCTTTGCATTGTTTGCTATCTATGCACCTTTTAGCCCTTAGTCACCCTCTGTAGTATGCTGTCTGGCTGTGTAACATAACTGCATGGTGAGTGGCTTCCAACTCTATCAGGGATTTATCACACCTATGGGTCATGTATAAATTTGAACTGGCCAACATCAGTGTCTGACTTGACCAATATCAGTGGCTGTCCTTGCTAAATTAATTTTATTTTTTTCAAAATTCTATTTTAATATCTCAACCACTGGTATTGCCTCGCGCTCGCGCGTGTGTGTGTGTGTGTGTGTTTTCATTATTGAGATGTGTGTATGTATCTGTGTGTATAATTGGGATCCGTGTGTGTGTGTGTGTGTGTGTGTGTTTAGGGGGAGGGGGTGTCTTTATGGGTAGGATGAAGGGAGCTCAGGGAGTTAAAATCAATGGTTGTTTCTTATAAATTAATCTCATAACCCAAATATAATGATATTCACCATTAATTTCTCAAATGAAACACCTGCAGTCAAAACTTTGAACCATGTGCGTCAAAACGCTCTGAAAACAAGGTACACTTGGTCGATATATCCTGGTTCATCTGTGAGTTCTTCCAAAGTTCTGTCAGGGTTGATATTATGTAGAAAATACGTCTTTAGAATGGTTATATCGTGTTTTTATCCCTAACTGAGAAAGCTAACAGAACATTCTAATATGTTAGCTCACTTTTTACATAAGTTTGTTATATGTAAAGTCGGATAATTTATTTTAAACAAACCTCGCTATAATCTTGTTCACTAATGAGCGAGAATTGCCGACATTATCAGCGCAACTCAGAAATTGATCATTTTATATGTAAGGTCTGCTGCTACATAGACATATAAACATAGACGCCGCATTGAGCTGGTGGCCCCGTTGCTGGGATACGTCAGAGCATCCGCCATATTGGATGTGGCAAATCTTCCCCGTAAACCAATGCAAGTAAATGGACTGAACTTCATAAAGCCCCTTTCTACAATAATATTTAACTCGATGCCTTTTATTCACCCATTAAGACACACACGTATATATTTGGGAAACAAACAGGCATCAAAACAACACATATAACTTTTAATGTGATGGTTATAAATAGTGTGCGAAATACCCGTCAATATTCTGAATGACCGCCAAATTGAGTTCGGCCAGGTTCTAACGCCATACCAAAACAAAATACATCGCTGATTCCTTCACATTCAGAAAGGTTAAAAACATTCATCATACGTTCAAAAACGTTCATCATAGTGTGGCACTGTATTATCTAATTCTCACTGCTTATAACTCTACACCTCCCCGGTGGAGATGAGCTGGGAAACTGAAGGAACAGTAATGAAAAGTATTTTTCCAGTCTCACCTGTGAAAGGTAATCCCATGTGATCTCGTTTGGACGGTAAACCTGTTGGTACAGTTAAACGCAGCACATGAATGAGGCATCTTTATTCTCGGCTACTGTCTAGACGCTATACCAGAGACGGCTGAAGAATCTCCACTTTGCCCCATCCAATATGGCGGCGAGGATGACGTATGATTCTACGCAGAAGGCGGCGTCTATGTTTATATGTCTATGCACTGCTATTGGAAAACGTAATTTGTGGTCAACCAATAAGAAGCTTCGAAACTCGGGGGCGTTGGTTATAAATCAAAACATCGAAGATGGACACGAAAGGTACTGTTTATCTTGAGAAATCGCAATTATTTGATGGATTTTGCTTAAACTTTCAATGACTTTCGCATAAAATGCGAATACAGATGATTTTCTTTTCGCAAATTGGAATAAAACTTCGCAATTTGCGGACGTGCGAGCGGCTAGCGTGAGCCCAGAATATATATTTTATATATATATATATTTAATATAATACATTTATTTTCCTTAATCTGCACTATTTTGATCAAAGAATACAGCAGGGCAAGCATGGCAGCAGACATTTTGATCCAAGAGAAAATTACCCAGAATTCCGTGCACTGGGGGTCTGAGGGCTCTAGAGGACCTGGTGTGAACAGAAAGAGGACTGAGGCCCCATCAAAGCTTAACTGGACCAGAAAGAGAACCCAGTCCTCTTTGTAATAAATTCACAGTGTGAACACAAAAAGAACGGAGTTCTTTTTCTGTTGGTCCACTTAAAGAGGACTGAGTCTGGTTCCTTTCACACCAGGTCCCCTTTAAAACACCCTGAGTGGTTTATTGACAGTCATGTGATTAACAGGAAAGAGCTTCCTGATCACGTGATCTCACGACGTCACTATTGTTTATGATAAGTCATCCCAGTACATTCTAATTGAAAGTGTTAATCACTGACTCTACAGATCTCTTATTTATTAGTGAGATGTGATGTTCCACAATCTATTAAAGTTAAAAAAAAAAAAAAACCTTTCCTCTTGTGTACAGTAATGTGTGACTGGGGTCTGGGTGTGGACTGGTTTGTGGTGAACAGTTTAAATCAGCTAAAAACAGTCCAAACAATAAATACAAGCACAATCTCAGTAAAGTCCTTCAGCCAGTGATGTTTAGTCTCAATAACAATGACTTATTTTACTGTCAGAGATCAGCATGTGACTGTTCAGACAGTAAACATGTACAGAATTCAGTGTTCTTCAAACCCAGTTACACCGCCACCTAGTGTTCATGTTCACGAAGTACACTTTATCAGTTAATTACACTTTATCACCTGAATCAGGTGTTCAAGAAGGGTTTATTTATTTATTTTATTTATTTTGTTTTAGTCAGATAAATGTGCTTTAGTTAAAATACTAGAGGAGTATCAGGATTGTATAAACAGAAACGTCTCTGATTTTTTTTCAAAAGGTTTTGATGATCCAATATTTTAGTCATTCTACCACAACGGGAAATTTGAGATGTGATGTTTAGAAAAAAAAAATTACCCATCACACTTTTTAAACTAATTTTATTTAATATCATGGTAAAACATCGATCACATACAATGTTGAACATTCCTTGACAACAAAAGCTCTTCTCACATTTTTAAGTGGCCAACCAGCCCCAGTTCTTGAGAAAGAAAGAAAGAAAGAAAGAAAGAAAGAAAGAAAGATCCACAAGCACAAACAAAGAGGTAAAATTAAATAGCTACAAGGGGATAGATACCATCTTCAGAGTATTCTACGTTTCAGTCAGATATTGAGCTACAGGTGCCTATCTCTGCAGAAAAATATCTTTTTTCATTTGCAATTGTGCAGTCATCTCTTCCATCATATATGGGCAATTCCATGTAAATGTCAACCTCACCATGCAAAAATAAAGCAACATGTAATACATCAAAACCACTCCCAGAGATATCACCTAGGCCTCTATTTTACAGATGTGAATAAGTTGAACCAATTTGTAACCAACCTAATATGTCACTGTCAGTCTTTTTTATAATGTAAAACCCAAGCTAAAATCAACTTTGATCATGTACAATTCTATATTATTGCCACAAGCCACAGAAATGTATGCTAAAATCCACAAAACAGCAAAACAATAGCCATCCTAAATATTATTTAAGAACTTTGATAGTTTTAGCTGATATTTAGAGAGTTTTTCAAAGGGTTATGGTGGTTAAATTGCTGATTTTCTAAACATACGCCATGTCTATCTCAGACGCGTCACACCCGTAACGGAATTTCGTCACATCCATAATGCTGACTTTTCCTTCCGAAACTCTGCATGAAATACAAAATATTTTAAACAAAGATTTTTTTAATATTCACCTTGGACCCCTCTATCAAATGGATATCTCCATTTCGACATTAGGTTTACAATTTCACAGAGTTTGATAAAAATGTACAGTCACCCAAGAAAAGTGATACTTTTTCTGTCACATCCATAACGCATCTTTTATTGGCATTTTCTGGCATGCCCTAGATGTACTATGGGAATTGTTCTTGTTCTATCACTTCTCCAGTATGGTACAGCCTTAAAATATGCAACACCTGTTTAAATACTGGGAGACAATAAAACATGCACTGGGTCATTTGTTGCCATTTTGAGTTCAAGTGTCACGTCCATAACGCTGGAATTGCTCATATATCTGTTTCAGTCTATTAGTCCATTGTTCCACCTTGGGAGGTTGAGTTTGCAACCAAGAGATAGTTCTCATTTTCCTTGCAATTAATAATAAATACCCTTAAAAATATACAAGTTATCTCCATAGAGTATACCTTTCGGTATACATCCCCCCCGGTAAAATTTTCAAGCGCAAGCAACTGAATTTGAAGTCTGTTTTTGGCTGGCACTTCTACTTTACTATGCATGTGATCAGCTACCTAGCAAGTTTAGGTGATACAATTATTTGGTATATGAACATTTTAAATGCAGAACTGTCAGAATTAGACTGAATAGACTGTTGCCTTAAAATGAAAATTCCATGATGTATATGGAAGATATATAGCCTGGCAAGCCAGACTTAATTAAGTTCGAATTTAATTAAGTCTTAATTAAATGTGAATATTTAGTCTGGCCTCGATCCGTAGACATTTCCGAAGGGGGTGGGAGGAACAAACCGCTGTCTTTCAAACCGTCTTCAAACTGCCAACGTTCTGACCAATCAGCGCAACTGTGACGTAGTCAGAGTGACAGAAAGCAGTGGGGGAGACCTTGAAATAATTTTTCAAAATGCGTATTAATTAATAAACAGGTTCTAGATATTAAGAAGTTTGGAGATAATGACCACAAGTTTGGAGTCTGTACCACATACACTCTTTTTTTCCAAGTGTTTTTCAAGGGTTTGCTTAAACTGTTTTTGAGAGTTTTTATTTAGTGGTGTTTGGTGAAATAATTTCCCTTAAATTTAAAATAATGGGAAAATAAGAAACAATCAAAAAGTAATGTTTCAAAGCTGTTTATTAATTCTTCGTACTGCACAAACTAGCCCCATCCTTTTGGCTACGAGCGGAGCCAGCTGGTAGATCAGACTTTTGCCATAGCCGGTCGGCAAAACAGCGAAAACGTCCTTCTTGAAAAGGAATGAGCGGAGAGCCTCTTCCTGCTCATGTTTCAACGAAAACTCCAAGTCTAATTCTTCTAAAACTGATTCCAAAGCGGAGTCAAACGCGCGCTGTTCACTAGCCGTAGCCATCTTTCCTGTTGTGCTTTCTCCAGCGTCGCGCAGCTTTGTCGTCACTCCTGCAAAAGCCCGCCCAAAGAATCCAAACAAAAACCTTGCATTGTGATTGACGGGCATGATTTGATGCCCGGGGTGTTTTTGTTTATATGGCGTGAGGCTAGACCCACTCGCTAGGCAAAAATATTTTTGGCCGCTAGGCGGATGGGTCTAGTTTACTAGGCTAGAAGATATATTTTCTTTTATGAGCAACTATTATTAGGCCACTCAGTAGCCTATGGAGTTCATTCAATCCAAATGTTTGTGTTGAGAGAAATTGCATGCATCACTGTATCAGTATGGATTTATGACATTCTGTATGCACATTATGGAGACTCCAGAGCCCTCCAGCAAACATCATCAATAATCAGGATTACAAAATGTATTCCTTTGTTTCCTCCATTTATTGACTTATTGTATGTGACCAGATGTATGCCTTGATGAATAACTACACTAGTTTTCTGATACAATTACAGAGTGCACTGCAAGAAATCCACTAAGTGTTTTTGGTTTCTTTTAGGCATCACACATTTATTAGAAAACACAGCAAATGTTCAAATATTCAAGTTAAATACTTAGCAACAATAAATCCACACATGAACAATAGCAATGATAAATATGACCACAGCTAATGTGCAAAATATTAAAGTTAAATACTTAACAATATCAACAAATCCACACATGAACAATGGCAAAACATCTAGACTTAATTATACAATAAAGATACCTATACCAGATTGTTCAACCTCTCCTGTGCCATTGTTGACCTGACGTAGCGCTTGATAAGTTTCAGTTTACTAAATGCCCTTTCTCCACCAGCAACAGTAACTGGGAGAGTGCAAAAAATCCTAATGGCAATACAAACTTCTCCAAAAATGCTCTGGAGTTGCATTCTGTAAATTGAATTGAGGAGATCAAGGCTGGTGCAATAGCATTATAGAAGGTTTATTTCACTAAAGTTTAATCAAATGAAAAAAATAAATGAATTAACCTTCCTCTGGTGTTAGCTTTCTGTTACTATCTCTAATGTTCACAGGTCGGTTTTGACCCGTGTTTTAAATCAGCCATAAAATACCCTAAAAATAATTATCATCCAATTTGTTTCTTACCTCTTGGTTACCTTGTTAGGCTCCCTTATCCATGAAAAGATTGGTTTTAATATTTTTGTTGTGGCCCCCTGGGCTTTTCTTTTAACAGCATACCCCTCGTTTTCAATATAAAAAAGTGGTCAAATGAACCTCAAGAGAATAATGTAAACAAATAAAAGGTTGTTCTGTCACCTGATTATTACTGAGGGGTATTAGATCACATCTCTTAAATGTTCAAAAAAATATTTTAATATTATCAACTATAGTAACATCTATGGCAGGGGTTGGAGACCAAGAGCCACATTTTTTACTGTATTACCGCAAAGAGCCACATCATACACATGGGCACACGAATATCACCCATCCCTTCCTCTCTCTCTCACACACACACACACACACACACACACACCTCTGCTCAGCCAGATTAATAGTAAATGTCACACACCAACATATTTACTCCTACAGTACTAAGACCACAGGCTGAGGCCAGTCATTTTTAACAATGAACATTGTGTGCACTTACTATGCATGCTGCTTAGTGGGACTCATGGCATTACCAAAAAAAAAGCCACACCGTACACATGACCACACATGTGTACCATACATTTGACCCCCCTCGCTCTCTCTCTCCCTCACAGACACACACGCTCAAACACGCACCTCTGCTCAGCCAGATTAATAGTAAATGTCACACGCCAACATGAGAGAAATTTACTCCTTCAGTCAGTACTAATACCACAGGCCAGTCATTTACAGCAATCAATATTGTGTGCACTTACTATGCATGTTGCTTAGTGGGACTTCTGACATTCCTTGCCTTGAACAATCCTCTTCAAATCTGGCTTGTATTCCGTCGTTGCCACTCGAAGCAGTTCTTTCACATGGGTGTCAGTCAGAACAGAACGATGCTTTGACTTCACGTGTTTCATGGTAGAGAACACAGACTCGCAGACGTATGTTGACCCAAACATTGACAGTATCTTAAGCGCAGCCCGTTTCACATTCGGGTATTTTTCCAATGGCACACTTTTCCAAAACTCAATGGTGCCTTCCCTCAAAACAGGTTTCAGTTGGTCTTCCTCACGAAGATCGATCATCTCCAACTCAGCCGCAGCCTCATCTGTGACAAGCGGGGCTTTCAAACAGTCCATCTCCGCATTGAATGGGTCGACGAGGAACGTAACCTGTGGCCTTTTCAGTTGTATATCACGGAACCGGGTTACAAAGCTTTCGTGCAGGTTTTCAATTAGTGTTGCATATCTGGCTCCTTGCTTATTCAGGGAGGCGGGAAGCTTTGAAATGAGCTAATGACGACTGACATATAAGGCAGAATGGCTTGCCATTACGTTCAACAAAAAAGTATAAACTCTCCCACTCTGTTAAAAATGTCCTATGTTCGTCTTCATATTTTCGTTTTGCTGTGCATTTTTTCATTGCCATTTTGAGAGGCTACTTGACACAAGATACACCTTGCCCAAAAACTTAGCGATTATCTCACGCACATGCACATTTGACATGACCTGAAAATACCGTAATATACCCAAGCAAAGCGAAGATGCATTTGACGAAAATACCATATTGAACTCAAGCAAAGCGCACACGCACATAAAAAAAACACAAACACAAACTTCGATATGAACGTAAGAGCCGCATGACACCGGGCAAAGAGCCGCATGCGGCTCGCGAGCCGCGGGTTGGCCACCCAAAATCTATGGTGTTTCGGGTCAATTTCGACCCATATATATTTACTTCAAGAAAAGGGCAAAAAACAAGTCTTTTTTTTTCTGTTGACTATCTGTGGCCTCATTGCTGGATCTGTACACTCCAGCAAGGAGAAGAACACCAATGTAAGCATCCAGGCATGCCCAGATTTTTATGCCATATTTGCCTGGCTTACTGGGCATGTATTGCCGGAACGGGCATTTTCCACGGAAAGGGAGAAAATGTTCATCTATTGTCACCTCTGGCCCTGGGTTGAACATCAGTGGAAGGAGTTGCACCCATCTCTCCCAGACATCCCTGATGGGAGCAAGCTTGTCAGATTTTGCTCTGGTGTCTCTGTTGTCAAATCTGAGGACTCTTGATATCATTCGAAAGGTCTGAAGTGACATTGTTGCCCGGAAAATATTCCTGCCTGTCGATGCGTTCCAGAGACTATTAGTGGCCTAATTGCTGGATCTGTACACTCCAGCAAGGAGAAGAACACCAATGTAGGCATCCAGGCATTCCTCATCAATGTCATTCCACATGTTGCCATGGACTTTTTTTCCTTCAAGGTTTGTCATAGCAATTATGACTTTTTTTAGTGACAATGGCATAAACAGATCAAAACATGACTTGATGTCACTTACTCTTGTCACAGCAAACCTTGTGATCCCAGGGATCATTTTGATGACATTAGCTGTCCTGCCATGTACGTCAGGAGGTACTGAGCTCCAACAGATGTTGCCACTTTTGGATATGAATGTTTCAGCAGGAGCAGCTTCAGCACCAGTGACCTCCTCATCAGACTGATCAGATGTGTCTGTGTCTTCCGGTTGATACGCCACATCATCTTCCTCCTCAGAGACCTGCTCATCTCCATCGCTATACTGCTCTGTGTCCTCTGCCTCATTATCAGCAAAGATATGATCCAGAGCTTGGCTTACATTCAGTCCTCTTCTCATTGTTGCACGCTGTAAATTGGAGATGTGTACTCTGCAAGTCACCAACTCTAAACTCAATTGGCGTTACATGCCTGGACATGTCTGTCTTTGTTCTGTCAAACAGGCAAAGAGAAAAGCCCCTGACTGAAGCTCAAGTGGTTGGAGGAAGAGCTGGCTGTAGGCTGTTGGCTGATTGTGTGTTTATGATTTCAGTTTTGGCATTTTTTATTGTTTTATAATCTTATATTTTAACTGGGTCGGAATTGACCCTGGGCGGCATGGTGGTGTAGTGGTTAGCGCTGTCACCTCACAGCAAGAAGGTCTGGGTTCGAGCCCCGTGGCCAGCGAGGGCCTTTCTGTGCGGAGTTTGCATGTTCTCCCCGTGTCCACGTGGGTTTCCTCCGGGTGCTCCGGTTTCCCCCACAGTCGAAACACATGCAGGTTAGGTTAACTGGTGACTCTAAATTGACCGTAGGTGTGAGTGTGAATATTTGTCTGTGTCTATGTGTCAGCCCTGTGATGACCTGGCGACTTGTCCAGGGTGTACCCTGCCTTTCGCCCGTAGTCAGCTGGGATAGGCTCCAGCTTGCCTGCGACCCTGTAGAAGGATAAAGCGGCTAGAGATAATGAGATGAGATGGGTGATATATATATATATATCACTGTCACTACTTTTGTTTGTTGAAGGCTCAAAGTCATCTGCAAAAAGACCTGCACCTGAGTTTAGGGCACGTCGTCGTTTGGCAAGTGTTTGGCATGCGCTGCTTAAATGCTGGCTGTGTTGCTTATGTGTGGTGAATGCATGTTCTGATAGTTTTAAGGGAACAACATGAGAATGTTTAAGTACAATTTTACAAAATAAGTATTTTAGTTCTATAAATGCTACGTGAAATGACAGGATGTTCCTGTAGAATTTTTGCTGTACATCAGGTACTTCCCTGAAAGTTCATTTTAGTATTTTGTGAAATTGTATGTTCAGTGATAACTGCAACAATATTTACCTCTGTTCCTTCACAGATTTGTCCATGCTCATGATGAAAGGTCAGCAGCATTGGCTCAATTGTTTGTGAAGCATGGGATTTAATGTAAAGTGGGAACTTCTGTATTAAGGTTGTAACATATGGATATATACATTTTGTGTTCCAGGAGAAGCAGAATGACATAATTCGCAGTATCAAACAGCTGAATGACAAAGTTGATGCACTTCATGCTCAGACCGTCCCTGAAAGTGTCGGTTCCCGGACATACCAGGAGAGGGAACAAGATGATGAGGACACTGCTGAGACCATCATCCGAAGAATGGCCAGCTCTAAACCAGAAGTGCGAGCTCGAACCAATTACAAGCAGTGCCTGGAAGTAATGGGCCTCCCAGTAAAGTCACTCGAAGAAGTGAGTTAATATATTTTCTGTTTGTCAGATTCTCTTCACTTCAATAAAATTTTGCTGTTTTATTTTTTACACAGTATATTATGAAACAACATGCTGTATTTATGGCAATGCACTAACTTACACAAATAGCAATAGGTACATAGGATTCATAATTTTTGTCTGATCTGCTTTCACCAGTGTGGTATATACCTAGCTGATAGCTATAACTTGAGAAAATTCTGCAAGCAATATAAACAGCTTGATAAAAATATAGGGCCTGCACAATAAGGTATTGGGTTGAGAATACTAATTATGAACATACAGCTCAAATTATACAGTATCTGAACAGTAAAATATAAATCATTTCTGATGAATAATGATGGTAATTTTCAACTTGCAGCCGAAGAGTGCTAATGACAAACTTGATGGCGAGGACAAGGAAACCAAGCGCCGGAGGAATGCCGTCGTCAATGCCTTGACTGCATACGCCCCTGGAATGGAACTAGGAAAGAATACAGTAGCAAACATTGTCAGGAACTGCTTGTACGCTATAGCCCCTGTTTATCTTTGGCAGTGCTTCAGCAGTCAGGGCAAGTCGGGAACCACCAAAGGCAGCCTTGCCAGAGACATGCCACAAATTTACCGAGTTATCATGGCGGCTGCAATAAGTATCACATCAATGGACAGTACTACCATCATTTCTACAATTGGTGCCGTAATCCGAAGCTGTCCTACCCGAGCAGAATCAAAGAAGTATAGACAGGACCATCCTGAACTTTTTCCTGACCAGCAAAAGTCTGATGAAAATAAAACACCTAAGGACAAAACCACCCAGAAACAGAAACACAATCCTACTCCAAAAGAGAAAACCGCAGCCATAGCCATCAACTCTGTGAATGGTAGAAAGAGGCCTCTCTCCTCTGACGAGGACTCTGAGGAGGACATTCTGACCTCATCTCCAGAGTGCTCTACCAGACAACAGCCTCTTCGGAAGACTCATGTAGTTCCTTCTGCACCTGGGGCCTCTGCAGCAGGTCAGAATTCTTCTGAATCTGAATCGAAGAGGTAGAACTGGAAGTGGGTTACTCAGATGACTCTGATGATGACCCAGATTACAGGTTTGAGAAACCGTAACATTTTTTCTAATAGGATGTGTGTTCCTTTATATATTATTAACTTGTACTTTGTTTTTTTTTTTACACACATCGTGGCTAAGGTGGATAAGGTGCCATACTATTAATCTGGGGACCTGGGTTCGATTCCAACCCGAGGTCATTTCCCGATCCCTCCCCGTCTCTCTTTCCTGCTCATTTCCTGTCTCTACACTGTCCTATCCAATAAAGGTGAAAAAAGCCCAAAAAAATGTTTTTCAGAATGTGCTTATTATTGATTGTAATGTGTTTGTGTTAAAAGTGTTCAGTTTTGCTCTTAGATATAATGTATTATTAATTGTATGTAGATGTCTACATGAAAAGATTGGTATAGAGTTTTTGTTTCAAGCAGAGATTTAGTAATGTTTATGTTTATCTGGCGTATTGTTTGCAAGTCATTATTGGAATAAAACATTGAATTTTAAAACATTCATAAAGTTTGTTTTACTTCATTTTTAGTTCTCAATATTGGAGAGTAAGCCTCTAATACAATCATAAAAATTGTAGGCCCACTGCCTGTATGGAAATATCCAGAATCCCTGTGAATAGCAGCTCCCTGGTGTGGCTGGATGGACACCTGCTACAAATGTTCATAGGATGTTCTGCTTCAGCTGTTCATATGATGTTTGTGAACATTTGTATAATGTTCGCATACGAACATTACCCGTCCTCATTCTTTGTTCGTGCAATATTCGTTTCATGTTCATGAGAGATAGGATCAAATCCCTATTTATTTTTCTTAATGATACAGCTTTAATTAAAAGGATCCAGGATCCTTTTCTCTCTCTTAAACTTCAGATAGCCATGATAGTCTGCCAAGTCCCTTTACACACTCCTGTACAGTAGGTGGCGGTATGCACCAAAGAGACGTGATCCGCCAAGAAACTGAAGAAGGCAGGCGGAAAAGAAACACAAACAGTGGGGAGAGAAAATGTGAGAGAAGATGCTGAGATCAGAACCCGTTAGAGAAGATAAAGTTGGGCTCTGAAGCCTGCAGTGATGAAGGTGCTGCTGTTCCTGGTGTTCGGTGTCCATCTGGCAGCAGCAGGTCAGTTTACTGGGTTTATTCATCACTCTATTATTTTCTTCTGTAAAGGTTCATCATCAGCTCACACCAATTCACTGACTTCTGAAATTATGGACTTGATTTTCTTCCTGTAGAACAGGATAAAGCGGCTGGAGATGATGAGATGAGCTGAGATTTTCTTCCTGTTCGCTCTGTGAGTTATTTGGATGTCAGAATCATTCCCACCTCAAACCAAGAGAACAGTCAGCGTTCAGAGATAATAAAACTGTGTTTTCATTTTAAAGAGGGAGTTAAAGGGGAAGAAATCACAAGGACCAGGACCTGCTACAGTTATAATAAAATGAATATTAAATCTATATTTCATATTTTTTATTGCATCTATAAAACTGCAGATCCACAGAGTGACAGATGGGGTCATGTTTAAATAATAAACCAGACCACTGAACTGGACAGTGTTTATACTCCTCCCTGTCATGTTACTGGAGTGGAAATCATGTTGGAATTCCCAACAAAGTGTAAATAAATAAATGCCTGTAAAAGTAAAAACACTTTCAAAAAAACTGGCACTTGGCTGTGGAGTGATGTGCGTCTGTGTGCACACCACACCACCTTCTCTCAGCTCACACCTCTCTCTCTCTCTCACATCAAAGAGAGGACAAAAGTCTAAAGAAAAGCAAAAAGACAAATGTAGCACAAAATTAAAGAGGCAACTCGAGAGGAAACGTAATGCAAATACTAAGATTACACTTAAGTAGTAGCAAAAAGCGAGTGTTTTTTTTTTTTTCTAAATTCTTTATATTTGGGGTTTTCTTTGTATTCTTACAAGCTGCTAAAGCATCATATTTCTCACACTTGCCTTTTTTAAAATCACTATTAAAGTCTGTCCTTTGACTCTGTGAAATCAGACCAGAGGGTGTGTCCTGTTTCAGTTACACTAACTTAAAGTGCATATTCTGGACCAATTTAGTTTTTTTTTTTTTTTTTTTTTATATATGAAAGTATGTCCCTTTACACACTCATCCAGAAGGGTAATTTTGCACAAGGCCATCTGTCTACAGCAGAAAAAAATAAAATAAAACGCGTCTGGAAAAATCCCAAGGGAGTCTGGAGCCAGATTCGTGACGTCACCTGCGGAAGCGCCAGCAGGCTGCGAGAGCTTTGCACGGTTTCAGTGCACAGCCTGTGTAGACCAAGCGCTCCCATTTCTCTCTCATTGTCCGGTCTTTTGGGAAACGATGAGTACTAATCCCATCAAGATTGGTGTTGCTACACCCTCCTACGATACATCTGTTAACCATTTTAATAATTACGCGATAACGTTGAAGAAATTTGCAGAAAACCACCAGGTCGTTTTCTCATAAACAAACCAGCGCTGACGTAGGATTCAGAAGGAGGCGTCCCGCACGCAGCGTCACGAAAATCAATGTTTGCCGGGAAATCCAAATGCCAAGTTTTTTCAGAGGCGGACCAATTCGCCTCAAATGGCTTGATTTCAACTGAATTTTTCTGGTATTGTGTAAGGTAAAAAAATTGCACAAAATGTGACAGATATTTGACCAAAGTTTAATATAAAATGGGAGAATTACATTGATCTTGCTCCTGAATTTACCCGTGAGATGCACTTTAAGTCTGTGTGATATGAAATTATCCTCAGTTCAGTGGTAGAATCCTGTTTTAGCGATTCACACCTCAGTACTGAAGTGTTCTCAGCTCTTTTAGTTCCTCTCACTGGCTAGATGATTCCTGTCTGACTCGGTCAGGGCTGTTTCATTTCAGCTGTCACCACTTTAGTGGCGGTGTCTTATTTCTGTTCTCCTCACTTCAGCAGGATTTCTTTCAGCTCGATCTTTGTAATGTTTTAAGAAGCAGTTTTGCTTCCACATTCCAGTCCGGCCTGTTATCTAGGTGCAGTTGTACCTGCTGTAAATGTATTTATAGTGACGTCATTAATTACAGGAAGTGTGTGAGTGCAGTGACACAGTGGACCAACAGAGGGCGCTGCTTCTCTCCATCAAATACTGAAAGAGTCGTGTGTTAGTGGAATATCAGGGGTTTCCACAGCAACACACACAGGGAGTTTACACACTTTATATTCAACTGTTGAAAGGAAAGAAATTATTTCCTAAAGCTGATAAACAGTAAAGATTAAAGCACAAAACACACAGATATCACTGTGAGTGTGTGTGTGTGTGTGTCCCCGTCCAAGACTCCCATGAACTCCGCCTCAGTCAGGTACTGATGTCTGGTATTAAGGAGTTTTGGAAATTGTATGTAAATAATGTTTATTAATTTAATTGCCACAGATATAAATCACTGATATTAATTAATGAGTTGTAATTTTGGACTAGATTACTTTGGGGGAGTTCTTTTTTAATTGCATGAATTTTCATTAAGATGGTGAATTTGTTTTCAGCTGCAGAAACTCATTAAATCTCTGATTTTATAAACGAGTGGAATTAAAAACCTATTCAAGTTTATTTTTATACCGCTTTTAACAACAGACATTGTCGCAAAGCAGCTTTACAGAATTTTACTGACTTTAAACCTGAGCTAATGAGCTATTTATATTAGCTTCTGCAAAAAAAACCCCATAATAAATAATTAGATAAGAATAAGTAATTAAATACAGGAATGTGTGTGTCCATATATAAATAACACGAGTTTGATTTTTAAAAAGTAAACCTGCTGGAATCAGAGACTCCGTTAATCATCTGAAGTTGATGTGATAAAATCACCGCAGGTCCTGCACGAGAGGACCCGAGAACACTGATCTCGATTTCTGTTCATAAAGAATTTTAAAATCACGCTCCCTTTCATACGTTTAAATGGAGCCGGTGGCAGCTGATGGTTAAATGTGGAGAGTAAAATCTGTTCTATCAGTAAATCAACAGCGAGACTGTTAGTGTTGAGCTCGGCTCAGGGTCTCAGTGATGGCATCATCATCATACTGGGGTAAATCTCTCTCACACACACACACACACACACACACACACACACACACATCTGTAATACCTGACTGGCTTCATGTTGTGTTTTCTCTGAATAGCACACAGACAAAAAAAATTTACTTTTTTAAATTCAAACCAAATAAAGAGTAAATGCACAATCCTGTCTTTCCTTTTGTAATTTGTATTTGGATTGGAATCTGTGTGCTCCATCTGTCAACTTTTACTTTCTCCCTCAAACACATTTTGGGGAAAACAATGTAAAAATGATTTATTTTTACATCATTAACGTGGGCTGAAAGTCTCGGCCCCAGTGCCATGAAATGTCAGGAGCCTGTTGCTGTCGTCACGTGACCCGCCTGTCCCTGATGCGCCGGATCTCCTGCGTGTCACTTCATACCGTTCTGTGTGTTTCTCTTACGCGTGCCGGTGCTGCTGCTGCGCTCGGTTCCACAAAAGACTCGAATAATCTGCTGCAGTTCAGTGTCACTCAGATGTGATAAAAAAAAACAAGATGCAAAGAACAGTGATAGTGAAGTGAATAATAAAAGTAAACAGTAAATACACAGTGGTAAAATCCTGATGGAATAATAAGTGTGATTACAGACAGAAGGCTGCGTCTGCACGTCTCCCGGGTTCAACCTGAGTGATGTGGCTGAATCACGACTCATTAATGATCAGAAACAGAATCCTATACGTCTGTATCATAACATTGTTTTTTGCCTTTTGTATTTGATCGCTTACTAAAACAATGTAAATGTGTGTTTTTACTCTCTTACAGTCACACACACTCTGCAGATCTTCGACACTGCAGTCACACGAGGAATAAATTTCCTACAATTCACTTCTGTCACTCAGCTGGATGGAGTGCAGTCTAATTACTATGACAGCAACATCAGACGTCTGATCCCAAAGACAGAGTGGATGAAGAAGATTGATGCTGATATTCCAGATTACTGGGACAGATACACACAGATGCTGCAGCGTACTGAGGAGACCTTCAGAGTCAGTGTGGCTACAGCAATGCAGCGCTTTAATCACACTGGAGGTAAAACACTCACAGCCTTAAACACACACACACACACACACACTATGTCCATACATTCACAGAAACACACAGACTGAACTCTGTACATACACAGTGGAGAGTGTGCTGCTGCTGCAGGAATGGAGAGAAAGTGTGTGTGTGTGTGTGTGTGAGAGAGAGAGAGAGAGAGAGAGAGAGCAGACACACAGAGTAAAACCAGTCACCAGGTTGACTAGAATTTGAGCTAACACATTTTTCTGTGTAATTTAAGATATCAGCCAAAGTTCACTCGTGAGCTATGAAGCTAATTATTATATTTAATAGTTAAATTAGTAGCTAAGTGTGTTAGCAAGAGAGTTTATTGATAACTATTGTAGAGCTGCAACAACTAATTTATAAATCATTAAAAATTGATAGTAAAAATAGAAGGCAATAATTTTCATTCTCAGTCAGTGAGACTGTGTTATTGTGTTATTCTCCTTCACTTTCACTAAAAACACATTTAACTGAGGCGGTGGAGCAGGTTACCACAAACACCCTGCTCTCCAGTCTGGGAACTCTTTATATCAGTGTTTCTGCACTGGTGGGTCGTCACGGGCCCTTTATCACTGGGTCACGGACTGCTGGGGAGGAAAATGCTGCCAAACGCAGAGGATAAAACATACGACGCAGAAAACTGCGGAAAAATATGGCAAAAATGTAAAGTATTGTTTAAAAAGCAAAAAAATAACAATACAGTCAGGCTCCCCAGAGCTGTCGTTATAGCCAGTGAAAAACTCGGTCGTGTCGTGCGTCCAGTCAGATTCGGTCAGATTTAACGCTGATTAATCTGTAAATGTTTGTTATTATCAGAGTGAGATCTCTCTTCCTATAGAAGGCTGAATAAACAGTGCAGGTAACTGAGACTATCACAGCTACGGTATGTTCAGCTGACAGCGTGTTGTGTTTGGCGTGTTATTGGCTGCTGAAAGCATGAAACCATCTGAATTCATAAAGCAGGTTATTCAGAGACATAAAGCCAAAGACAAAGCAGGTGATTGTTATTTTTTGAAAAGGAAGCTACGGGATCTGGAGCTCAAAACATGATCATAAATGTGTGCAGTGTTCAGGAACAATCCCGTCTCACATCGTACAAACTCCCTCAGCACGTTCCCAAGAGCAGACGGCCGCTCGCGGTTACAGAGGAGCTCGCTTCACCTGCTGATGGTGACGTGAGCAGAGAGAAACGACTCGGCGCAGATCTGACACAAACCAGCTGAAAAAACCTCAATGCAGATGTTTTTGCTGAAAATAGTGATTCCTTGATGAGGGATTTGTTTTTCCTGAATAAGTTGATTTCAGTTAAAGGTTGGATTTTTCTCATTTTTTCAGCGAGATATGAAGCGACTTCACCTGATATTTAATTCTGACGAGTTAAGAGCTCGTCATTTTATAGCAGCGTTAGCAGATTAAAATGTTCTACAGTTTTGTGATTAATATATGTTAAAAATAATCCAACTAATCAGTTAACTGAAACAAATAATTGATCGAATAATTGAATGGAATGAGAATAATAACTGCAGCCCTGTGTGTAAAACCACATTAGCCAGATTTGTTAGCATGTGAGTTAACGCTTCTAACGATCGCGTTCTGTCAGTAAATCCAGCAGTTGGGTTTGTTAGTAAGCTAATGTCAGATTTATGAAAATGATGTTTACGATTGTCTGATGAAATGTAAGTGAAGCTCCGCCTCCTCACTTGTCGTGTGTAGATCGCGCCCCACTGATGCGCTGTAGTTTTCGAGTGTTTCCCCTCGGCGTTTGGCAGATGCCCTCATTCAGAGTGACTTACAGAGTCACAGGACATTAACGTTTACATTTCTACAGCTGATCAGTTGAGGGTCTCACTGCAGGGGCCGCCTGGTGGTGCTGAGATTTAAACCCATGAACTTTTGACTGGTCATCGAATTCCTTAATCCCTGAACTACTGTAGAGCACTTTGTGTTGATGCACTGATTTGTTAATGATTATAATGGGGTGTGTGTGTGTGTGTTAGGCAGAGCTTCTGGAGCTGAATGAGCTTTAACTGAGTTATTCACATTCACTCACATGTCAAACACTGAAATCTGTTCCAGAGTCACACCAACTTGCGTGTGCAGACACATGCGCGCGCGTACACGTGTCATTTCAGGATAATTTTTGATAAAAAAGCTTAAAGTAATGAAAGATTATTTCTGATTTGAACGTGAACATTAGTGTGAGTACTGCATCAGTTATGTTGGGTTCAGTGTGTAGTGACGAGTTCATAAAGAAAAGACACACATCAGTGTTCAGGACTCGGAGTGAAGTTCACACTTCCCAGGGTTTATATACTTAATAAAAACTAAAACTATCAGTGAAAAAATAATTTAGTTAACTGAAGTAAAAATAAAAAGTTTTTAAAAATTAAAAATAAATAACAATTCCAGTGAACAATGCAACACAAACTAAAATGAAATAGAAGTGCAGGTAAAATCAGGTTCGGTTTTGTTTGGGTTCCCCTCGACTCAGTCATGCACTCGTTCCAGAAGGTGGCAGTAATGTGATACCGGCTGCCGTAAAACAACAAGGGAGGTTTTCGACCTACGTGACCGTTGCCATGTCGACAAGTAGATGGCGCCATTTTGGCGGTCACAACAATGGCGACTCCCGCTAGCCCAACATGTCAGAGATTTGTCAAAAAATCTGTATTTTCCCTTTTCTCAGCATGCATTGTTTGAATGGTTGCCATGACAACATATGCAAAGATTTCCAACAACATTTTGTGGCAAAAAAAAAATTCCATAACAGTCTACTTCAACGTGATACCAAATAAAAGTAAATTCATTGCAGTTAGAAAAATAGTGTCCAGGTTGAGAGAGAGAGAGAGAGAGAGTTACATTAATCATATAGAAAAACGAATAATAATTAATGTCTAGTATCGAATTCTAGTTTTGTCCATTGCATATTCACATCTAAAAAGTACAACCCACCCAACAACATGGCTCTGCCTCGCCTGAGAGCACCGTGTATGTTAAACCTAGACTACACGTAAGCCACCCAAACACTAGTAAGAAGCCTGGTGCCAGGTAGCCCCATTGATGAGGCCGAGCGGTCCCCGTCTCACGTATATAAAACCATCGTAGCCTGACTAGTGGGGCTTGGTGCCAGGTAGCCTGAACACCGCCTAACAGAGCTTACGTGTAGGCTAGGTGCTAGGCTACATGTATAATTTGTCATTTATCTTGCATACGATATCTTTAAACTTCTGGAAAATTACCCGAGACAAAATGTTCGCCACACAAACGCGTGTGTTCGGTGGGCTGCCAATTCTCTCGCCTGATCGCCACTTTTCGCGACGCTGTCGATCGGCCGGGAACCTATGGAACGTGAATCCAGGCTTATCCCCTCTTCTGTTGTGGCAGCTAACTGCACAACACGTATCAGGCATTCTACGATAAAAGTAAGCGATGAAGAAGATGGATATTACAAGCGTTGTTTGCTGATAAGCGTGGCTTTGTACCTCCAAAATGGCGGCGTAAACAGTATCACGTGACCCGATGACGTCAAGTCGAAAACCTCTATAATACACTAGAACCAAAGATCTTCGAGAGAATATACCACAATAGAGCGATGTAATTCCTCTCTGGGTGCAAAAGTGGAACAGTTCCAGTCTCATAAGTGGGCGTGTCACTGTGCGTCACAGACGGACCTCCTCATTGCCATGAATGGAGCGCGGGGTCGTTCTGGTCTGCGTAAATGACAGGGTTCTCATTACAGTGATTGATTTATATCTGGAATGATGGGAGTAGAAGAGATTTATTTAAAGGATTAGACGACGCTGACGTTCAACACGTTCAGAGTCACAAACCCTGTTTGTCACGTATTTCTGTTCTTGTTAAACCTGATTTCAGTGTTAAAACACAACACCGTGTATAAAATGGGATATCTGTGATAAGGATCAGCGAACCGATAAGACGTTTAATAGTGGCCCAGTGAACAGATTGTGTCCTTGTGCTGTGGTTATTATGGGATTTCTGTGGCTGTGCAACACCAACACTACGACTAAACTAAAACTAGTCGGTCCCTCAAATTAAAATGACCCCACTTCTGCACTTGTAAACTAACTAAAATTAAACTGTAATTTGAATAGAAATGGAATGAATCGGGTCGACACCAGGTGCGCGGCGCTGTGATCTACAGAGCTCCAGGAAGATGCAGGTAAAGACGGAGCTCTCTAAAAATCGCAGTATAGAGCTCGATCTCTGATTAAAATGACGCCTCGGCGCTGCTTTGGACCTCATTATGTTTATCTCGGGGTCAGAGAGATTATTTACTCAGTCCATCAAGTATTTAGAGAATTTTAAGATTCATAAACCTCTCTAAAGGCATTGTTTATTTATTGACTTTTTATTTTTTTACAGATAAAAATTCCTGGTGTTCTGCGTTGTTTGTTTTTGATCTAGAAATAAAAAAAAGTCTTCAGTCAATTTTTCTTCATTCATATTTTTATGAAAATATTCTGAGAGTACTGAATGGTGAACACACTCTTCTGAAAGAAGACTGCAGTGTTTAACCTTCTTCCTGCTTTAACACACCTGATGACCTGCTCGCTCCGATCCTGGTGTTCAGCACTAATATAACACACTGAGAGACGATGCTGAGCTCGTTATCTGCTCACTGCGCTCATTAAAATTACACCTTAACCTTTCTGAAAAAAAGCAATAGAACATTATTTACATAATTAATGAATTAGTAATGAACAGATTTCTTCTGTACTGTTTTTGCCTTTTTTCTTGTAATCAGTAAATAACTGCAGCGTCGACAGAAACGACTCCTCAAGGCACAGACTTTATTATTATCTTAAAGACCTCACGCTGAGCTAAAAGGGGACTAAAGTGAACTCGTCCCCTCTCACTGGGATCGTTTGCACCCTTACTGTGTCCTGGAGTGAGAGTTTATGCAGAAAGATGGCGGTTTTACTGTAAAAGCTGATGATGGAGGGCCGTGTGGAAGCGCACTCAGTTACTGCATCACTGTTTCATTTAAAGCGTCGATGCTGTGGATAAAAGGAGGGAATTCACTGGAGTTTCTTTAGTCATTATCTCCTCATTCACACAGAGTCTCACAAACTGAACAGTCCCACGTGAGATACAGCGCAGTGCGCTCTCAGAACCCTCAGTACGGAGGAAACGTAGCCTGCGGTTCTGTATGAACTTGTGTGTGTGTGTGTGTCTGCGTGCGCCATGGCGTGGTTTCATTGTGTTTGTGTTGTTCAGCTTCCTGTAGTTGTCTTACTTCCATAACGCTATTATAATGAAGACGAAGTTCACAGACAGTTCTGGTGATAATGTTCACAACGCAGTGTGTTACAGGTCGTGTTAGAAAAGCTGGACTCTCACTGTATGGCTGGTTGTGAACCGCTGAAGGTCGGGATGTGTACCAGCGAGATGTTCTGTCATGTCTGAGGTGGTCCTCTGGATTCCTGTGTTCCTCAGAAGAGCAGTAGTGACGTACACACACCTCACTCCTTCATCTCGTCTTCACAGGAAGCTGCAGGAGGGACAGGAAACCAGGCGGACTCTCCTCAGACATGATTGTATCCTGTTAAACGGTGTGTTGCGTCCCTGCGCACTCTTGATTAGCGTGTCTGAGTAACGTGACGTGACATCAGCGTAGTCATCAGGAAACTCCTGGAATTGAAACACTCGTGTGTTGTGATGCATCGTGGAACCCTAATCACCGCTAAACTTCCTTCACTCCACTCCTTTACTCCGTCTGGACGCAGTGTTCAGCGTTAAACACCAGTTTAATTCCTCACTGGAGTAAATTCGCAGCTTTAGGTCCGTTCACTAACTGCAGCTACTGTTAGCCAGTTTAGCTAATATTAGCATTACATTACAGATGTGATATTTAAATAGTCATGTAACCAGCGTTAGGATAATTGATATATTTAATTAAAACCAGTAACCAGGTTGGCTAGTATGCTAGCTAATGCTAGGCTAACTGTTTTACAACGGAGTCATCACGGTCCATAAACTCACTGAACAGAGTTCATGTGCTAATTAGCGAGCTACACACCTGGAAACCAGGAAGTCCTCCTGTATGTCTGTCCATGTCGTGTCCTTTTTCCTCCTGTCCTGCTGGAAGTGTGAGGAGATGTTCTGGAGACGTTCTGTCTGCTCCTGCAGTTTAACACCCTGCTCTTCTGTTAAACCCCAGACGTTTATTTCCGTTCCACCCTCCACACTGCTGTGTTTGTATCTGTGCTGTGAGTTGTGTGTAATCCTGAGCCGTCCTGCTGTTGGAGGATTTTGTGATTGCCGTAGTGACGCTCTCACTCTCAGGATTTAATCACTATTTCCTGACTCTTCCAGAACTTTCTCTTCCGCTGGATTTCACCACAGTGGCACTGAAGCAGCTGCTGATTATCCTTTATCATGGGAATGAACTACACACACACATATGTGTGTATGTCTGAATTAGAGATGAGATTTCTCTCAGAGGGAATTTTGTCATTAATCACGTTATCATAAATTGATAGTTTATTTATTTACAGTGAGCTGGAACTGGAGCACCTGAGTGTTTGATCAGTTCAGTCCTTAAATCATAGGAGTGTGTGAGTTTTTTTTCTCTAGTACAAGAGAACCAATTATTAACCAGCATGTAGGTACAGTTTATTAAATGAAGAACTAAAAACTGAAAATAAAGGTGAACACCATCCACAATGGGATCACACCTGCTTTTAAGAGAAATGGAGAGTTTGTGCGTGTGTGTGAGTGAGTGACTTGCGCGCATATATATATATATATATATATATATATATATATATATATGGTGTGTTTTAAACAACTAAGCCTTCTATGAGTTATGAAAATAAGTAAAATAACTGAAGGTAAAGGGCGGCACGGTGGTGTAGTGGTTAGCGCTGTCGCCTCACAGCAAGAAGGTCCGGGTTCGAGCCCCGGGGCCGGCGAGGGCCTTTCTGTGTGGAGTTTGCATGTTCTCCCCGTGTCCGCGTGGGTTTCCTCCGGGTGCTCCGGTTTCCCCCACAGTCCAAAGACATGCAGGTTAGGTTGACTGGTGACTCTAAAATTGACCGTAGGTGTGAATGTGAGTGTGAATGGTTGTCTGTGTCTATGTGTCAGCCCTGTGATGACCTGGCGACTTGTCCAGGGTGAACCCCGCCTTTTGCCCGTAGTCAGCTGGGATAGGCTCCAGCTTGCCTGCGACCCTGTAGAAGGATAAAGCGGCTAGAGATAATGAGATGAGAGATGAGAACTGAAGGTAAATAAAATATATTGGATGTTGAAGACAAATGAAGAGTAGAATGTAGTGGGATTGTCTAAATAATAGTGTGTGTGTGTGTGCAGGAGTTCACACATTTCAGAGGATGTACGGCTGTGAGCTGGATGATGACGGCACCATTAGAGGATACAGTCAGTACAGTTATGATGGAGAAGATTTCATCAGTTTTGATATGAAAACTCTCACCTACACTGCAGCTAAACCTCAAGCTGTGATCACCAAACGTAAGTGGGAGAAGAATCCTGGTTACACTGTAGGCCAGAAGAACTACCTGGAGAACGAGTGTATCGACTGGTTAAAGAGACACCTGTCTTACGGCAGAGAGACTCTGGAGAGGAAAGGTAAAGTGTGTGATCTGTTACTGTAACTAACACACACACACACACACACACACACACACCTCTTTGTCCTGTGCCTTTCATATTTAAATATCAACATGATGTATAACTTTATTCTTATAAACATATTTTGTATCTTATTGATGTTATTGCAACACAAGCAAGTAAAAACACTTTCTCTCATTTTGTTTATAAATGAATTTCATATTTGTGTCTGTGTGTGTCTCTGCAGTTCGTCCCGAGGCATCAGTGTTCCACAAACGCTCTCCTTCTCCAGAGGTGGTGTGTCACGCTACAGGTTTCTTCCCCAAAGCAGTGATGATCACCTGGCAGAAGGACGGAGAGGACGTGTTTGAGGACGTGGAGCTCACAGAGACGTTACCCAACCAGGATGGAAGCTTCCAGAAGGGGAGCATTCTGAAAGTCCCAGCTGAGGAGCTGCAGAAACACAAATACACCTGCGTGGTTCAGCACAGCAGCTTGGAGATGGAGTTAGTGCTGCCTGTGAGCGAGCGGCGAATCCTGACAGGTCGGAGAAACACTTTCCTTTAAAACTCCAGATTTACAGAGTGAAAGCTGATTTACTGCTGCAGCAGAGAATAAAGACTCTGTGTTCATTTATCAGGTGGAGGGCAGATTGGTGTCATCATTGGTGTCGTTGTGGCCGTCGTCGCTCTCGTCGCTGTTGGAATTTTCATCTGGAAGAAGAGGAACCCTGGTGAGATCAGGAAGGAGGCAGATGTGCAGAAAACAGATTTAGGGACTTTTGGGTTTGAGACTAAACACTAATCTGATACTGACACGATGTCTTAAGTTTAGTTCCATTCTCATTGAGGTCAAATACAGTAAACAGATTTTATAATAACTGTCTGTAAATCATGTCTTTCAGACTTCAGTCCTGTTTCCCAAGATTCATCTCGCTGTAAGTGAGCCTTCAGTTCAGCAATATTTAAAATGAAGTGTTTAGTCGCAGTGTTTAATCCAGAGTTTAACTCTGTATATTTCACAGCCTCTGAAGAAGTTTTACCTCCAACAACAAAGAAAGTGTGACTCTTCCTGCTGGAGTGAGAGAGTAAGACATGATGATGTTTACAGTGTAATATGGAATAAAAATGTGTGTGTGGAGTGAAAATCCAGCAGAAAAGCCTGAGCTCACATTAAATCTCAGATCAGAGCTGATCCTGTTTCTGTCTGTGTTTTTTTCTAGGGGAGAGGAGGAGATGGAGATGAGGAACACACACACACACGTTACTCCAGTGGGTAATCTGCTCTCGGTGTGGGATTTTCTCCCTGTGTTTCCATGGACGGATTTTTATTGTGAATCTGTTATTGCTGTAAAATGGGATTATTAGATTGTTCGGGTTTTTTCGGTGTAAATTCTCATGATTTGTGTTTGGGTTAGATGTGTGTGTGTATGAGCTGCTTTCCTCTGTTCATTTATCCCCTGATTTACTGCAGAATTTAATCCCGTCATAACGTCAGGACACGACAGGTTTGATTTCCGTCTTTGACCTTTTAATCAAGTGCGATTTTCCTCAGCAGCTGTTTGTGGAGCTGATTTGTGCGTCTCAGACAGGAAGTGTGTGAAGCTTCAGATGTGATGCGTGTTGAACAGATTTGACTAAAGTGTAAAAGATGAGGAGTGACGCAGCAGAAGCAGGAGTTCATGCTGGATGATCAGCGCTCAAAGCTTTTATTTTCTCCACAAGTGGAAAACACAAAGCAGCTAAATGACATGGCACTGATTCCATTATTGATTATTTAACTCCATTTAAAGCAAAAAACAATCCGTTCAACACGCTGACGCATCTGTACGACCCGAATCTCTCCCACAATCCATCTGTTCTGTCTGTGGAACTCTGAGTGAATAATAAAGTGGATTTTCTTCACTCTGAGTTTTATTTATAACTCTCTTCTTTTAAAGCCCGTGATCTCAGTGTCCGTTCTGTATTTACTCCCATCATATCCACATATCAGACTGCTGCAGAAATTTAGCCTCTAATTCCACCACATTCAGTGGTTTGTGTTTCTTTCCTGTTTAAATGTGTTTAGTCTGAGATGCAAATTAACAGGCAAAAAACAAAACCGAAATAATATGAAGCTCCTCTTCTTACAGCAGCGAGATAAAAGAATCCTAAAGAAATGGTTGTGTGTGACGTAGGTTACTTTGTGGGTGTGGTTTCTCACCTAAACAGGTGTAAAGGTCTCACCGTGTTCACGGGGAGGAGGGACGTTTTCAGGCTCAAATCAATGATTAGATTTCTTCTAATTGTTCTGTGCTGTTTTGGATGTAAGAATGAGCACTGACTTCACACCAGAGAACAGTCCTGATCCCCAGCTCCTAATGTACAGGGTGCTACAGGGGGATTTAATGAGGGACTAAACTCAAAACTCGCTGTTTTCCAAGATGGCGGGCGATACTGCCGTTTACTCGGGTGCACCAGTGTTAGCCAGAGTACGACTAAAACCAGACATCTATAAGACTACTGATGGCAAAGTCATAGTGGAAGATGAACTTTTACATTTCCTTGCCATAAAAATGAGAACACTGAGTCAGGATGAGATTGTTCTGTTAGCTGCTAACAACTTCGACTCTGACTGGATAGAGGCCTCAAAGAAAGTGCTGTTTGAAATCTGTCCTACTTCACAACGGAATATCGTACACAAGGGAGCACAAAAGGACGCTAATAACATCAAGAGCTGTCTCAAAGTGCTAAATGAGTGTGGGGAAAATGTCCCGAGATTTGTATCTCACTACTTGGATGAGTTGCCACCTGTGACTTTTTCCAATATGGATGTCTGCGGCCTACTTCGAAAAATAGAGCAGCTACACTGTGATGTTTCCGCTGTGAAACATGCCCTTCATCGGCAGACTGAAATAAGCGAGTGCTTGTGGGTGTCTACGGCGGATGTGACCCGCCGTATTGGTGCCCTGGAACAGCACTCTGATCATGGCCACAATGGTTTTGTTGGGCCGGTGAAGCGGCTGGAGGATGGGAATGTAAGCACTGACCATGCTGCCAAATTCGCGGCTGCTGGAGATGCCGACAGCTTGGCGGAGGTGACCGAAATTTTAGAGGACCGACACCGAGGAGAGCTACAGAGACCGAAGCTCCTTACAATGGAAAGTGCCACACCAACACACAGGCCCGGATTATCAAAGTGGAGCGACGTGGTGAGAAAGGGGAAACGAAAGAGCACTGAGGAGTACCAACATGGAACACGCTCGGGGAAATCTTCGTTGGGCCAAAAGAAAACTGGAAAAACTATTGTGGGCACAGGAGATGCAGGGGACATCAAGATGATAACAACAAAAAGGGTGAGTGTCTTTGCATCCAGATTTTCACCCGATATAGATGCTGAGGTACTGCGTACTCACCTTGCGAGTAAACTTGGACATGGTGTGTTATGTGAAAGGATTGTCACTGTTAACACCAGATACGCATCATTTAAAGTGTCCGCGGAATGCAAAGAAATTGGCGATATGTATAACCCGGAGCTTTGGCCCGAGGGAACATATGTAAGGCGTTTTTACGAACCACGGAAGGCTGGAATAATTGGTAATGCGGCTACACTATCTGCTGGGGCCACGAGTGCGCTCGCTACTGACATGAGTGCCTAACCATGGTGTTGCTATGGATATAAATATTCTGTCATACAATTGTCGTGGCCTACGTCTGGGCCAAAGTGCAGCAGATAAAGCTCGCCGCTTGGTTGTTGATCAACTGTTGGAGCAATGTCACATACTGTGCCTACAGGAAATTTTCCTAGCAAAACAGGATTTAAAGGGACTGAATTCCGTAAGTGACAGTTTCCATGGGGCAGGAGAGTCCATCACTGACCTCAGCCAGGGTATAAAAAGGGGCAGAATTCCAGGAGGTGTGGCAATCCTGTGGAATAAGAGACTGGAGTCAGCCATTAATGTCATAAGGCTTGCTGTGGACTGGTGTATTGCTATACAGGTCACTCAGGGGGATAAGAAATTTATTATTTTAAATATTTACATCCCATATGAATGTCAACATAATGAGGAAGAATATGTAAATAAGCTTGCTTTTATTACTTCTTACCTTCAAAGTGAGTGTGTCACAAACATTTTTATTGTTGGAGATATGAACGCGGATATCTCAGACAAAAGGTCAAGCTTTGCTAATCACATAAGGAATTTTTGTGTAGATAATAACCTGATTCTTTCTAGCAAAGAGCTTTTGCCAGCCGAAAGCTATACATATATTAGTGAAGCTTGGCACACCACATCCTGGTTAGATCATTGTCTCTCTACAGCTGATGCTCATGCCTCCTTGTCACACATGGAAATCCTATATAATGTATCCACTTCTGATCACATCCCAGTAAAGATGGTTGTCAGATCTGAGTACATACCCGCAACAGTAAAATGTGCAAATAATTCTATTCCTGGTAAACTGGATTGGTCATCTTTTTCATGTGAAGACATAGCTTCTTATTGTAAATATTCTGATCAGCTATTGAGCCATATATATCTCCCTATAGATGCACTTTCATGTAAAATTTGTAACTGTACAAATACCAAACATAATACATATATCTCTGCAATGTATACTGACATTGTCTCTTGTTTACTTGAAGCTAGTAAGCCTCACCTTAAAGTCGTAAGGAGAGGGAAAGTCCGGCCTGGATGGAATATCGATGTAGCAGAATTCTATGCTGAGGCTCGTGAAGCTACTAAATCTTGGGCAATGGCTGGTAAACCAAGACAGGGGCCCATTTTTGAGTATAAGAAGAGTACAAATGCAAAATACAAATATGCAGTTCGTTTCATTAGTAAAAATGAACAATGTATGAGGGCCGACTCTATGGCAAAGAAACTTTTAAATAATACTAACAATGATTTTTGGAAAGAGGTGAAACATATTAATGGGTACAAACCCTCTTTACCATGTTCAGTAGATGGAGTCTCTGGAGCTAGTAATATTGCAGAGTTTTGGCGAATGCATTACAGTAAAGTATTTAATTTGACTCAGCCTAGCACCTGTCAAGTAGCAAATGTTGAAGCTATTGAGGTGATCAAGTCTCATGAGGTTTCCCAAGCGATTAAAAATTTATCAATAAATAAAACAACAGGGATGGATGCTATCTCTGCTGAACATCTTAAATATGCCAGCTTTAGGTTAAGTATACTTCTTGCCTTATGCTTCACTGCCCTCATGGCCCATGGTTTTCTTCCAGATTCCCATGATGACAGTGCAGCTGGTTCCTGTGATTAAGGATAAAGCTGGAAAAGTGGGATCCTCTGATAACTACAGGCCCATTGCTTTAGCTAATATATTGTCCAAAGTGGTTGAGCAAATTATCTTGCAGAGAATTAATTATTTAATTACCTCTACAGATCACCAATTTGGTTTTAAACCGAGACATGGCACAGACATGTGCATATATGTATTAAAAGAACTGCTGAACAACTACAAGAGAAAAAACTCCTCAATTTTTATTTGTTTCTTAGATGCTTCTAAGGCATTTGATCGAATAAATCATGATAAATTATTTAAAAAACTTGGTGCAGTTGGTGTCCCCAAGTATATAGTTAGTGTAGTGACTTCTTTTAAGGCACTTCTTCTAGACGCCGTTGAGGTGTTTTTAATTGCACGTGGTTTATTTAAACAGAAAAGTCTTCGTATAACGTCCACCATAACTCATAATAATAAAGGCAAACAAAAGGGTCCATGAAACAAAACGATAAACCAAGCGTGGTACGAGCACTACTCTAATAGTATGCCGCTGTGTTGATTTGTTATTAAAAACCTATATGCCTGCTGGCGTCACCAAATGTCCACAATTCCAAATTCCACAATATTCCACAGTTCCAAGTTTCCACCAGCTCACACTCCGACTACCAAACAAACTCCCTGTCTGTGTGGCACCCTCTACTAATTGTGCACCGCCTCTAATTGGACACCTGTGCATCAATTAGAAGACCGAGGCACTCAAGGCCAGGTTAAGTTGCAGCATAATTCTAAACGATTCCATATTCTGCCAGCAGGTGTCCATGTCAACATGAATGAATCAAATTGGCTCCTATAGTTAGAATATTGTCCTACTGGTATGCCCAGCAAACCATGCAGGTGAAATGGGACAACTGCTTGTCTGCCCCCTTTCATATCAGAAATGGAGTAAGACAGGGGAGTATATTATCGCCTGTTTTGTTTAATTTCTATATGAATGAGCTGTCCCATAATCTAAGAACATGTAAAACTGGCTGTATGGTGGGCAGTACAGTTATGAACCATCTTATGTATGCTGATGACTGTGTAATTTTTAGCCCTAGCTCAGCTGGTCTGCAGCAGCTCCTTAATGTATGCTCTGTGTTTGGGGAGCAGCAAGATATAAGGTACAATGAGCTTAAGAGTGTGATCATGATTTGCAGAACCATAGAAGATAAGCATATGACTTTCCCTGACTTTAAACTGTCGGGAAAGGTCCTAAACATCTGTAGGGAAGTGAAATATCTGGGACATGTTATCACAGACCAACTGACAGATGATGAGGATATTTATCGCCAGTGCCGTATGTTGTATGTGCAAGCAAATGTATTGGCACGAAAATTTGGTAACTGCTCTGATGATGTGAAGTTGACTCTCTTTAAAGTGTATTGTTCACCTCTATATACTGCACATTTATGGTTAAACTATAAAAAATCCAGCTTCCAGAGATTACAAGTGGCTTACAATGATGCGTTGAGAATACTCCTAAAAAGGCCCAGATGGACAAGTGCGAGTGGGCTGTGTGTGAGTGCTGGAGTTAATACACTGAATGCAGTGTTGAGAAACACAATGTATAGATTTATCTGCAGGCTGAATGACTTAAAAAACCAAAATGTTGTGGCACTAGTAAGCATGGTATACAGTGACACTCGCTGCACATCTCAGTATTGGAAGCATTGGTATAAGTGTCTCTTGAAATTGTGACATTAGATGTTTTTAATTTTGTGTGTTGTTTGTAATGATTTGTTTTTATATTGTGATTGTGTTGTTTTTTTTTTTTTTTTTGTCTTATGTGTTAATTTAATTGTTTTTTTGTACTCTGTGGGGATGGACCTTGAGTCTGGAATAAAGCATCATCATCAAACACGAGAACCACGACTTACATAGAGGATGTTAATGTTATCAAGTGAAAAGTAGTAAAACTGTGTAAAATTAACACAAAAACGCAAACGTAAGTGGCATCACAAATTGTATCAAAAAAAGTTGGAAAGGGTTTTCCCCTCAATTCCTTGTTTTTGTTTGCATTATCTAAATACAACTGCAGGTTCTTTATATGTACTTTATATATAATCAATAAAGTCCAACATTAAAAAGTCCAGATGTATTGTTTTCAATACATTTTTTTTTATCTCAACAAAGCAAATTCACAACTATAACAAGATTTGTAGATAAACAGTCTTGTTATTTTCCAAGAGTAAATACATTTAACTTGCAACCCCGATTCCAAAAAAGTTGGGACAAAGTACAAATTGTAAATAAAAATGGAATGCAATAATTTACAAATCTCAAAAACTGGTATTGTATTCACAATAGAACATAGACAACATATCAAATGTCGAAAGTGAGACTTTTTAAAAAAAATCAGGTTCAACAAGAGTCTGGTGTTGCCATCATTAAAGATGAAAAGCGGCTCATACATTAAATCAAAATAATACAAAACATGACAGCAAAAAAACAAAAAAGAATGCGTCACATCACAATCTTGCCTTGAAGTTACATTGAACACTGTCATTCACATTTCATTACCTCTAAAACAGTAGATATACATGTAGATACAACAAAGTAACATTAAGAAGAGTTTAAGAGGAATCTGTTAACTGCAGTTTTAAAAGTGTTCACATTTGCAATGACAGGGAAAACTGAGGCTGGCAGTGAGTTCCACAGCCTGCTTGTCCTTGGTACATATGAAGATAAATGAGGCTGAGTGTTGGATCTTGGCACATTGACGAGGTATGGGTGACCACTTGTAGTTGAACGGGTTACTCGTGTTCCAGTAACTTGGGTTGGCAGAATTCCTATAAGTTCCTCAGAGGGTTGCAGGAAGATGTGCCGGTAGAAGGTACTGAGACTGGCTACTTTCCTCCTGTGGCCCAAGGGGAAAATGCCGGCCTGTTGTGGGTCCCTAATTTGAAGTTGGCGTACAGCTTTCCTCTGGAGTCTGTCTAGCAGCTTTAGAGCCGTTGTGCCAGCACCGCTCCATATTGGGGAGACATATTCCATGAGGGGACGGATATACGCCTTATATACTGTTATCCGAGCCTGAAGAGGAAGGTCTCTTGTACGCCCAAGGATGTATAACCTCCTAGCCATCTTCTTGGCAAGGCTTTTGATGAATGGAGTCCAAGTTAGAGTATTGGTGATGGTGACACCAAGGAGAGTAATACTCTGTGTGGGCTTTAGCTCTTCATTCATGAAGTAGAGAGAAGGGTGGGTCTGTTCTCGTTTCCTACTTATAATCATCTCGGGTTTACCTGCATTGAATGTTATACACCAGTCAGAGGCCCGCTTGTCTATTTTGTCCAGGTCACATTGTAGGCTCTCAGCACAGGTGTTTCTCAGGCTAGGATTTTTTATAATGACATGTAGAGTTGAATCATCTGCAAATAGATGGTCATTCTTTAAGTGAGATGCAAGGTCATCAATAAAAATGAGAAAAAGTAAGGGCCCCAAAACACTGCCTTGGAGAACTCCAGCAGTTATGGGCACTGATGAAGAGGTAAATCCGTCTAGTACATAGGTGGCCAACCCGCGGCTCGCGAGCCGCATGCGGCTCTTTGCATGGTGTCATGCGGCTCTCACCTTCACGTCCAAGTTGGTGTTCGTTTGTGGTTTTATGTGCGTTTTCGCTTCACTGCAGTTAATTACGGTTATTTTATTAAAGGTGCTCCGCTTGGTTTCATTACGGTATTTTCACATCATGACAAATGCGCAGGTGCGTGAGATGATATGCTAAATTTCAGATCTCAAAATGGCAGGGAAAAAATGCACTTCAAAAAGAAAATATGAAGATGAAAACAGGACGTTTTTAACAGAGTGGGAGGATTTATATTTTTTCATTGAACGTTATGGCAAGCCATTCTGCCTTCTATGTCAGTCGTCAAAGGTCATTGCTCATCAGTTGTTTTCCAGTTATCAATTTGTGTGTGTGCGCGTGTGTTCTTCTTTCAAAAATTTGAGCATTGTATTATATTTTATCTATATTTGCACTTGCACTGATCACTGTTCCCAGTGCCTATGGAGCTTGTACTGTTTGAGGAAATTAAATTAGCACTTTGTAATTTCCATTTTCCGACTGACTGTATTTATTTGAATACTTATTTATTTGAATGCAGGTCTTGTGCAGGTCATGCAATTGAGAATTCAAGCTGAATCAAAATGGCTTTTGCATTTTCAATGTTAAACAGGTAACTCCAAAATGCACTAGAATACAGGAAATTGCATCTAAGAAATCCAGAATTTTTCGGGGGAGGCCCCCCGGAACCCCCCCAATGGGGGGAATCCCCACATGTAAAAATGTCTGCCTTTGTGCCCCACCTACAATTTTCTTCACCAGTCGCCACTGTTGAAAATGACTGGCCTGTGGTCTTGGTACTGCAGTAAATGTATCATTATCATGTTGGTGTGGGGCATTGGTTAAGTTGGAGTGTGACATCAATGTGGCTGTGTGTGTGTGTGTGTGTGTGTCCCCGCGTGTGCAGAAGGAAGGGTAATATTTGTGTGCCCATGTTCATGTGCCGATGTGGCTCTTTGCCGTAACACAGTAAGAATTGTGGCTCTTGGGCTCTGACTGGTTGGCCACCCCTGGTCTAGTACAACAGATTGGTGTCTGTCAGCTAGAAAGGATGAAATCCAGCCATACAGGTCACCTTGAATACCAAAGGAGGTCAGCTTGGACAATAGACTGCAGTGCCAAACACGGTCAAAGGCTTTCTTAATGTCCAGGGCAAGAACTCTAATTTCTCTCTGAGAGTCAAGAGCATTGTTCCACCACTGGGTAATATATGAAAGCATGTCGATTGTTGATCTCTTCTCTCGGAAACCATACTGGCTGTCACAGAGAAGCCGGTACGTGTCAAGATGTTTACGAATGTGATCACAGATAATACTTTCCATGACTTTGGATATTATCGGCAGTAATGATATGGGCCTATAGTTGGAGGGATCTTTCTTGTTTCCCTTTTTAGGTACAGCTATCACATGGGCAGCTTTCCAGTCGGAGGGAACTGTCTGTGTGTCAAAAGATATCTGGAATAGCTTGGCAAGAGCTGGGGCAAGTTCGGGGCCACATTTCTTAAGTACTGTTGCCGATATTCCATCTGGGCCATTGGCCTTGGAGGTGTCCAAATTACAAAGTTTCCGGAGAACAGTTTTGGGCCAGAACTTCAGAGAGGAAAGAACACTGGTTTTGGGTGATGAGTTCGGGGGAGTCTTGCCATTGTCGTTGAGGTGAGCATTTGCAGCGAAAGTCTTGTTCAGCAACTCAGCCTTGCCTTTTGCCTCACTGAAAGTTTTACCATCGCTCACTAATGGAGGAACAGAAGACATTTTGCTGCTGTCAGTCACTGTTTTGACAAGCTTCCACCATTGCTTATTGTCTGCATGCTTGAGATTCTGTTGTAAGTGTTGTGAAAACTGCACACGAGCACGGCACACAAAATGCTGACACTCTGCCTTGGACTTAATATACAAAGCCCAGGAGTCCTTTGTTCGGTCGTTTTGCCACCTTTTGAATGCATTTTCTTTCCTTTGAACTGCTAATTTGCAATCTTCATTAAACCAGGGTTTATCAGAATACTGATGTTTGGTTGTCTTGGAAGGAATGAACATGTCCATAGCCTCACTAATCTTATCTCTCACACAGGACACAGCATTAGCACTTTGGCCTTTTAAGAGAGAAGTCCAACTAACATTGGCCAAATATGAGCGCATACCATCCCAATCAGCTTTGTCATAGTACCAAGTCTTATGATTGCCTGGTTTACTCTGTGTTGGAAGTCTGTAGTTTGCCACAGAAGTTACCACACAATGGTCGGAGGACCCAAGAGGTGCACTGACGGTGACAACATGGTTATCTGGAGAATTAGTGAGGAAGAGATCTAATTTGGAGCAGTTTCCATCCTTACCAAGCCTAGTAGGCTCTACAACGAGTTGATGAAGGTTATTCAAAATGGCAAATTCATATGCACATTCTCCATGCACGTCAGTCTTATTACTGCCTAACCAGTCTTCATAATGGACGTTCAGATCCCCAAGAACAATGATTTCAGATCTTGGGTGGAATTCTTGGATATTGTCAATATTCTCAGATAACACATCATACAAAGAGTCATCATCTGATGGTGGCTGATAGACAAAAAACATATAAATCTTACGTCCTGGGAGGAGTAAATCCAGGCAAACAAATTCATGGTGAAGGTTCTCAAAGTCAGACATTCTTGTAACGGTACCGTAAGAGCTTCACTGCAATACACTACTAGCCCGCCCCAACCAGAGTCACTGGGTCTATCCCTTCTGAAAACGAAGTAACCAGGTACCACCAGCATCTCGTCATCAACCTTACTATTCAGAAAAGTTTCTGATACACAATAAATGTGAGGAAGTGTTGAAAGAAGATCATGTTCCAGGTATGTCCAATTGGTGCGTAGACCTCTAACGTTCGTAAATCGTGCAGTGAATTCATTTTGCTGAGGACCTGGGTTTGGGTGAATATCACCACAAATAAGGAACAAAATCACTAAAGGTAACATAAATTGGATCACAATTCCATAATCTTGGTCGATTCTTGCAGGGGTCATCACCATTATATCAGTCCATTTCGAGGCTTTTCTTAATTGTAATGTGACAATATAAGATAATATGACTTGGGGAGTCAACCCAAGCCAAATAATATGACCAGGGGCTATAAGCCACTTGCTCCTAGGGCTGAAACAGGGTGTCCCCCTTCACAGCCCCTACGGATACAAGCTAGGGTGTCATCCCCATAGGGAGCCTGGCCGACCAAGAATTGGACTCCCCTATGAAATTTTGAAATTTCATGACAGCAACACATCTCAAAAAAGTTGGGACAGGGGCAATAAGAGACTGGAAAAGTTAAAGGTACAAAAAAGGAACAGCTGGAGGACCAAATTGCAATTCATTAGGTCAATTGGCAATAGGTCATTAACATGACTGGGTATAAAAAGAGCATCTTGGAGCGGCAGCAGCTCTCAGAAGTAAAGATGGGAAGAGGATCACCAATCCCCTTAATTCTGCGCCGATAAATAGTGGAGCAATATCAGAAAGGAGTTCGACAGTGTAAAATTGAAAAGAGTTTGAACATATCATCTACAGTGCATAATATCATCAAAAGATTCAGAGAATCTGGAAGAATCTCTGTGCGTAAGGGTCAAGGCCGGAAAACCATACTGGGTGCCCGTGATCTTCAGGCCCTTACACGGCACTGCATCACATACAGGCATGCTTCTGTATTGGAAATCACAAAATGGGCTCAGGAATATTTCCAGAGAACATTATCTGTGAACACAATTCACCGTGCCATCCGCCGTTGCTAGCTAAAACTCTATAGTTCAAAGAAGAAGCCGTATCTAAACATGATCCAGAAGTGCAGACGTCTTCTCTGGGCCAAGGCTCATGTAAAATGGACTGTGGCAAAGTGGATAACTGTTCTGTGGTCAGACGAATCAAAATTTGAAGTTCTTTATGGAAATCAGGGACGCCGTGTCATTCGGACTAAAGAGGAGAAGGACGACCCAAGTTGTTATCAGTGCTCAGTTCAGAAGCCTGCATCTCTGATGGTATGGGGTCGCATTAGTGTGTGTGGCATGGGCAGCTTACACATCTGGAAAGACACCATCAATGCTGAAAGGTATATCCAGGTTCTAGAGCAACATATGCTCCCATGCAGACGACGTCTCTTTCAGGGAAGACCTTGCATTTTCCAACATGACAATGCCAAACCACATACTGCATCAATTACAGCATCATGGCTGTGTAGAAGAAGGGTCTGGGTACTGAACTGGCCAGCCTGCAGTCCAGATCTTTCACCCATAGAAAACATTTGGCGCATCATAAAACGGAAAATATGACAACAAAGACCTAAGACAGTTGAGCAACTAGAATCCTACATTAGACAAGAATGGGTTAACATTCCTATCCCTAAACTTGAGCAACTTGTCTCCTCAGTCCCCAGACGTTTACAGACTGTTGTAAAGAGAAAAGGGGATGTCTCACAGTGGTAAACATGGCCTTGTCCCAACTTTTTTGAGATGTGTTGTTGTCATGAAATTTAAAATCACCTAATTTTTCTCTTTAAATGATACATTTTCTCAGGTTAAACATTTGATATGTCATCTATGTTCTATTCTGAATAAAATATGTAATTTTGAAACTTCCACATCATTGCATTCTGTTTTTATTTACAATTTGTACTTTGTCCCAACTTTTTTGGAATCGGGGTTGTACGTTTTCAGAGACCAAAGATTTAGAATTCCACTGAAGAACATATTCAGTCTGTTTCAGACAATTTAAAAAGAAACTCAAAGAGGAACTTCAAGCATATTAAAATCATTTATTGTGCCCTCTTTGGCTTGCTCTTGGAATAATCCATCCGTTTCCTGTGTTTTCAGTATTTGGTATTTATTCTCTGATATTGTGTATTACTGTGTGTATTGTGGGCGTTGTACTCCTTCGACCTGCCAATTACTGAACATGATTTTTTTTCCCTCCTCATACCCTGACTCCCTGACTCTTAGCTTTTTAGTTCAATGTTGTATTTATATTGGAGGGATGCAGTAAAACAGTGTGATCTTTGGGGGATGAGGGTGGGGGGTGGGGGTCCTATTTAACTCATTATAACTGAAATATAGTTGTTAGACTTCTCCTCACTTCATCCTGTGTGTTCCGCTGTTGTAACCCGATGTTGGAGATGGGCGAGTCCTTTTCGAGCTCTCACCTGTGTAAATGAAATAATTCTCCATTCCAGCTTTTCTCCCCTCACTGGCTGTGTCTCATTACACTCATCCTCACTTCAGTAGAAGGTCTGCTGGCTCAGATATTTGGGGTGTTTAAGAAGCAGTTTTGCTCTCCCCTCCCAGTCCACACTGTGATTCAGGTGTAGTTTTACCTGCTGGAAACCAGTCACAGTGACAGGAACATCACTATACTGCAGTTAGTTCTGGTCCACTCTCTGACTGGAGAAGTTCTGTTGAAGAGTGTTGATATTCAGGAGAACAGCACTGGGATATTTGACTGTGTATCACTCCGCTTGTGTGTGTTTACTGTGTTAAATTACAATTCTAGCAAGACTTCATTACACTGAAACTATTACTACTAGAGCTGGAATGACATGCTGACCATCTCTCTCTCTCTCTCTCTCTCTCTCTCTCATTATAGCAGAATGTGATCAGATCTGGGAAGGAAATACTAAATAATGTAATCTAAACCCCTTTCCTCTCTTTTATCTCCCAGTGTCACTTTCTGTATAAACCTGCACTCTTCAGTTCTGATTACTCAAAATGAATCCTGAATTCTGTTTGGTGTGATTTCTGACTCTGAAATCAAGCTTCAGGTCACAAAGTTCCTTTTTCCCAACTGCAGACTTTCACTGAAAGATCTGATTCCTTTCCATTTAATTTGATGAAGATTGACACTGAGAGGTGAAGATGGTGCACAGTGGAGCTATAATGAATGTACAGTGGTGCTTGAAAGTTTGTGAACCCATTAGAATTTTCTATATTTCTGAATAAATATGACCTAAAACATCATCAGATTTTCACACAAGCCCTAAAAGTAGATAAAGAGAACCCAGATAAACAAATGAGGCAAAAATATTTTACTTGGTCATTTATTTATTGAGGAAAACGATCCAATATTACACATCTGTGAGTGGCAAAAGTATGTGAACTTCTAGGATTAGCAGTTAATTTGAAGGTGAAATTAGAGTCAGGTGTTTTCAATCAATAGGATGACAATCAGGTGTGAGTGGGCACCCTGTTTTATTTAAAGAACAGGGATCTATCAAAGTCTGGGCTTCACGACACGTCTGTGGAAGTGTATCATGGCACGAACAAAGGAGATTTCTGAGGACCTCAGAAAAAGTGTTGTTGATGCTCATCAGGTTGGAAAAGGTTATAAAACCATCTCTAAGGAGTTTGGACTCCACCAATCCACAGTCAGTCAGACAGATTGTGTACAAATGGAAGAAATTCAAGACCATTGTTACCCTCCCCAAGAGTGGCTGACCAACAAAAGATCACTCTAAGAGCAAGGCATGTAATAGTTGGCGAGGTCACAAAGGACCCCAGGGTAATTTCTAAGCAACTGAAGGTCTCTCTCACATTGGCTAACGTTAATGTTCATGAGTCCACCATCAGGAGAGCACTGAACAATGGTGTGCATTGCAGGGTTGCAAGGAGAAAGCCACTGCTCTCCAAAAAGAACACTGCTGCTTGTCTGCAGTTTGCTAAAGATCATGTGGACAAGCCAGAAGGCTATTGGAAAAATGTTTTGTGGACAGAAGAGACCAAAATAGAACTTTTTGGCTTAAATGAGAAGCGTTTTGTTTGGAGAAAGGAAAACACTGCATTCCAGCATAAGAACCTTATCCCATGTGTGAAACATGGTGGTGGTAGTATCATGGTTTGGGTCTGTTTTGCTGCATCTGGGCCAAGATGACTTGCCATCATTGATGGAACAATGAATTCTGAATTATACCAGTGAATTCTAAAGGAAAATGTCAGAACATCTGTCCATGAACTGAATCTCAAGAGAAGGTGGGTCACGCAGCAAGACAACGACCCTAAGCACACAAGTCATTCTACCAAGGAATGGTTAAAGAAGAATAAAGTTAATGTTTTGGAATGGCCAAGTCAAAGTCCTGACCTTAATCCAATGGAAATGTTGTGGAAGGACCTGAAGCGAGCAGTTCATGTGAGGAAACCCACCAACATCCCAGAGTTGAAGCTGTTCTGTACAGAGGAATGGGCTAAAATTCCTCCAAGCTGGTGTGCAGGACTGATCAACAGGACTGATCAGCAGTCACTGGAAACTTTTAGTTGCAGTTATTGCTGCACAAGGGGGTCACACCAGATACTGAAAGCAAAGGTTCACATACTTTTGCCACTCACAGATATGTAATATTGGATCATTTTCCTCAATAAGTAAATGACCAAGTATAATATTTTTGTCTCATTTGTTTAACTGGGTTCTCTTTATCTACTTTTAGGATTTGTGTGAAAATCTGACGATGTTTTAGGTCATGTTTATGCAGAAATATAGAAAATTTTTAAGGGTTCACAAACTTTCAAGCACCACTGTACTGTTCTGGTGAATCTCTCACCATTCAGACATGCCCTCCTCCACAAACAAAGGAGAACTTAAAACAGTCCTAGGAATGATTATATACTGTACCTCACCAGGTTCACCCCGAGTCCTGTCCAGAATCAGTGTGTCACTACAGCCACCAGTGAGTGCAAATGAGTGGATGGAGTACCTGAGGACCTCTAGGGGCTGGCTGCAATTTTTAACTCCGCCCATTCTCATGTTAATGAATGGAGACTGAGCAAAACGTACATGTTAAGTTACATCTCAAGTACCTGCCCCCATCCTCTCTGACTACAGCCCCAGCAAAGAACTTCACTTACCGGTAGATGTGTTGAAGAGTGGCCTGGGTGCAGGTGTCCAAGAGGTTAGGCCAATAGCTGAAGAAAACTGTGCTCATTTGAGTATAAATATTTCCATGCTTTTCTGTATAGTAGAAAGATCATGGGTTCGAGAGCCACTTGCAGCAACATCTCTCCACTGAGAGACAGTATATTGGAGTAAAAATTAAATGACAAGCTCACAGTGCAGAGTTTTAGCTTTAATGTGACGGGGTGAGGAATTACAGTACAGCACTTTTAATATTGGCCCCCACCTTGTTTAAGGGACTGAAAGTACTTGAACAAACTAACACTCATCAATCAAATTGTATTTTTGTTCAATATTTATTTGCAAATTCTTCCTAGTCAATGACTGCCTGAAGTTTGGGACCCATAAACATCACTGTAGTGTATAGATACACACACACACACACACACACACACACACACACACACACACAACAAAAAAAGAGATGTATTCTATGCTTGTTTAAAAAAAATGGTATTTTATGTTGACCTCTGAACTTTACACTGGATTGGCTCTGTTATTGCTATATATGTAAGAGCGTGAGGGAGCCCGCGCGCAGACCTAGAGGTGAGCTGGAGAATGCAGCACGTTTGTTCATCTAAGCTAATATAGCAATGTTACCTTGGTTAGCAAAATAAAGAAAAGAGGAATACTAAAGAACTGTTGGAGTATTTGCATTGATTTTAGGTAGATACACGACAAGTTTTGGCGACGAGGATGGGATACCTCAACTTTTTTTTTATGTGCAGCGGGTTGCTCCCGTTTTGACCAGGTAACTTTAGCTAACTTTTGGAAGATGCTAGCAGTCAACGACAACCGTATGCCATGGCACTGTATAGCAACGATATTGGACTGCAATTCAATGAAACAGCAGAGAACTTCGACAACTATGAAGAAAGGCTCATGCAATTTTTGGCTGCCAACAAGATTGAGGAAGACCGTCAAAAAGCCATGTTTTTGTCCGTGGTTGGACCAAAGATTTTTGCCTTGTTGAAAGACTTGATATCACTGAAACCGTTTAGTGAAGTGACTCTTGCGAGTTTATTAAAATCATTAAGGCAATTTTACATGCGAAAGAAAAATGTACTGGCTGAAAGATTCGCTTTTAGAAGCTGCCGACAGCAGTCAGGTGAGACTTTTGCTGACTACATTGCTAGTTTGAAAGGATTAGCATCTACATGCGATTTTGGCATGAGCCTGAAGGAGCAGCTGCGTGATCAGTGCGTGTGCGGAACATCCAACAACGATCTGCGTCGAAAGCCGCTGAATGCCGCCATTGGCGATGGACTGACATGGCAAAAGATGGTTGAAATAATGAATAACTTTGAGTGCACGAATGCTGGACTGGAGAGTATGCAGAATGGGCAATCGTCAGCGCACCTGCAAGCAGACCACATCGGAGTGAGGAGACTGCGAGAGCCCAGGGCTGCACGAACCCCGATGGAGAAGGCTAACGACCGCAACCAGGACTGCTATCGATGCCTAGAAAAAGGACACGGACCAGGGAGCTGCCGTTTCAAAGAGTTCCAGTGTTGTGGATGTGGAAAGAAGGGACATCTGGAACGTGCCTGCTGAAGCAAGCGCACTGACCCCAGGATGGAGCAGGAGAGGTGGCCTACGGGCTATTCGTCTGCTCGGCTACCTCAGGCTAAAGGCGGCCTGGAGGTCAAGTTCATGGACCAAGGAGCCGTGGCTCACGAACCAGAGCCAGAGACTGATTTGGCTGAACAACGAACTAACATGAGACTGTATACTGTAAAGACTGAGTCTGAGTATGTGAAACCATATAAGGTGATGGTAAAATGCAATGGGATTAGGATGTACATGGAAGTAGATACTGGGGCAGCGATGTCAGTTATCTCAGAGGGCTTGTACAAATCGAAACTAAAAGGGGCGAAGTTACAGCCTTGCGACATTACACTGATAACCTACACTGATCAACCGCTAGCCTTGTTGGGTAATCTTATGGTGACTGTACAATGTGGGAAGCAGCAATTGCTGCTACCATTGTTGGTGTCTCGTTGTAAGGCACCTGCGCTTATGGGCCACAACTGGATTCAGGTGCTAAACTTAGACTGGTCCAAAGTAAATCGCGTAGCCATATCCGATCCAGTGGAACAAGAGTGCTCCGAGCACAGGGCAGTGTTTTGTGCGGAGCTAGGATGCGCTAAAGGCGTTACCGCCACCCTACATGTGTCACCCGATGCGAAACCGAAGTTTTGCAAAGCGAGGCCCCTGCCTTATGCACTGCATGAGGCCGTTGATAAAAAGTTGATTGAGCTTGAGTGGCAGGGAGTAATCTCCCCTGTGCAACATAGCGAATGGGCTGTGCCACTAGTATGCATTCCTAAACGAGATGGATCTGTGTGCATTTGTGGAGATTATAAAGTGATGATAAATCAGTGACTTGATGTGGATCAATACCCCCTGCCGAAAACGCAGGACTTGTTTTCTACTTTAGCAGGTGGAAAACACTTTGCCAAACTTGATTTGACACAGGCATATACTCAGCTCGAACTGAATGAGAAAAGTAAGCCGTTTCTCACCATAAACACACAGCGAGGTCTCTGTGTGTAACCGCTTGCCATACGGGGTCGCTAGCATGCCAGGTATTTTTCAACGCACAATGGATGAAGTCTTACAAGGGCTTGATGGGGTAGTATGCTACCTTGATGATATTCTAATTACAGGAAAAGATACTAATGCCCATGTAGACAACTTGAAGCACGTGTTACAGAGACTCGAAGACCGTGGACTTAGGTTAAATAAAGGACCTCGGACATGTAATTGATGTCAAAGGTGTGTGCCCAATTAAAGAGAAAACTGAGGCTATTGACAAGGCACCAGTGTCTAAAAATGTGTCAGAATTGAGGTCTTTTTTGGCCATGCTCAATTACTATGGGAAATTTAGACCGAACCTGGCCAGTGAAATTAAGCAAGTGACTGAGCTGTTGCATAAAGAGTGGAACTGGTCTAAGAAATGCCAGGATGCCTTTGAATGCACAAAAGCGCAGCTTGTAGCTGCACCAGTGTTAACACACTATGATCCGCAATCGCCTGTGATTTTGGCGTGCGATGCCTCACCTTACGGCATTGGCGCTGTGATTTCACATCAGTTTCCAAATGGCAGCAAGAAGCCCATAGCGTATGTATCGCACACGCTCACTAAAACCGAAGTCAATTACTCTCAAATAGAAAAAGAGGCGCTTAACATCATACTTGGCGTGTCAAAGTTTAATGACTATTTGTACAGATGTAAGTTTACTCTGCTGACTGACCACAAACTGTTGCTTAAATGGGATCAAAGACCAGCGTGCCTACATTGGCCGCAGCCAGACTGCAGAGGTCACTGTTAATTCTAGCAGCTTATCAGTATAACATCCACTACAAGCCGTCTTTGCAGCATGCAAATGCAGACACCTTGTTGCGTCTACCGCTACAGACAGATGATCCAGATGCAGAGTATAGCTCTGTTTTTAGGATTTCTTTTCTGGATCAAGTTCCCATCTCTTCACAAGAGATAGCCAGACAAACAAAGACTGATTCAATACTACAGAGAGTAAAGCACTTCACACTGAATGGCTGGCTTTTGACTGATGAAGAGTTAAGGCCATACTTTATTAGAAACACTGAGCTGACAGTTGAGTCTGACTGTGTGATATGGGGTTTTCGTGTGGTTATACCAGAAGTGTTAAGGCCACAACTGTTACATGAATTGCATGAAAATCACCAGGGGATGGTTAGGATGAAGGCATTAGCCCGTAGTCACTTTTGGTGGCCGAACTTAGATTCAGACATAGAATCTCTTGTAAGTAACTGTCAGACATGCCAGTTAAATAGGAACCAACCTACTACAGCTCCTGTGCATAACTGGAGCTGGCCAAATTGACCTTGGCAGAGAATACACACGGATTTTGTGCAGAAAGGAAAAAGTACAACTTCCTAGTCGCCACTGACAGCTATTCACACTGGCCAGAAGTACAACCCCAATTCCAAAAAAGTTGGGACAAAGCACAAATTGTAAATAAAAATGGAATGCAATAATTTACAAATCTCAAAAACTGATATTGTATTCACAATAGAACATAGACAACATATCAAATGTCGAAAGTGAGACATTTTGACATTTCATGCCAAATATTGGCTCATTTGAAATTTCATGACAGCAACACATCTCAAAAAAGTTGGGACGGGGCAATAAAAGGCTGGAAAAGTTAAAGATACAAAAAAGGAACAGCGGGAGGACCAAATTGCAACTCATTAGGTCAATTGGCAATAGGTCATTAACATGACTGGGTATAAAAAGAGCATCTTGGAGTGGCAGCGGCTCTCAGAAATAAAGATGGGAAGAGGATCACCAATCCCCCTAATTCTGCGCCGACAAATAGTAGAGCAATATCAGAAAGGAGTTCGACAGTGTAAAATTGCAAAGAGTTTGAACATATCATCTACAGTGCATAATATCATCAAAAGATTCAGAGAATCTGGAAGAATCTCTGCACGTAAGGGTCAAGGCCGGAAAACCATACTGGGTGCCCGTGATCTTCGAGCCCTTAGATGGCACTGCATCACATACAGGCATGCTTCTGTATTGGAAATCACAAAATGGGCTCAGGAATATTTCCAGAGAACATTATTTGTGAACACAATTCACCGTGCCATCCGCTGTTGCCAGCTAAAACTCAATAGTTCAAAGAAGAAGCCGTATCTAAACATGATCCAGAAGCGCAGACGTCTTCTCTGGGCCAAGGCTCATTTAAAATGGACTGTGGCAAAGTGGAAAACTGTTCTGTGGTCAGACGAATCAAAATTTGAAGATCTTTATGGAAATCAGGGCCGCCGTGTCATTCGGACTAAAGAGGAGAAGGACGACCCAAGTTGTTATCAGCGCTCAGTTCAGAAGCCTGCATCTCTGATGGTATGGGGTTGCATTAGTGCGTGTGGCATGGGCAGCTTACACATCTGGAAAGGCACCATCAATGCTGAAAGGTATATTCAGGTTCTAGAGCAACATATGCTCCCATCCAGACGACGTCTCTTTCAGGGAAGACCTTGCATTTTCCAACATGACAATGCCAAACCACATACTGCATCAATTACAGCATCATGGCTGCGTAGAAGAAGGGTCCGGGTACTGAACTGGCCAGCCTGCAGTCCAGATCTTTCACCCATAGAAAGCATTTGGCGCATCATAAAACGGAAGATACGACAAAAAAGACCTGAGACAGTTGAGCAACTAGAATCCTACATTAGACAAGAATGGGTTAACATTCCTATCCCTAAACTTGAGCAACTTGTCTCCTCAGTCCCCAGACGTTTACAGACTGTTGTAAAGAGAAAAGGGGATGTCTCACAGTGATAAACATGGCCTTGTCCCAACTTTTTTGAGATGTGTTGTTGTCATGAAATTTAAAATCATCTAATTTTTCTCTTTAAATGATACATTTTCTCAGTTTAAACATTTGATATGTCATCTATGTTCTATTCTGAATAAAATATGGAATTTTGAAACTTCCTCATCATTGCATTCCGTTTTTATTTAGAATTTGTACTTTGTCCCAACTTTTTTGGAATCGGGGTTGTAGCTCTGATGAGTAGCACAACTGCAGAGAAGACCATAGAGGTTTTGAGGGGATATATTGCCACTTGGGGTCTTCCAGATGAGCTTGCGTCTGATAATGGACCACAATTTGTGTCTGCTGAGTTTGAAACATTTCTGAGAAACAATGGTGTAAAGAGTTCTCCATATCATCCAGCTTCTAATGGAGCTGCAGAGCGCCTAGTTCAAAATCTTAAAAGGGCTCTTGAAAAGGGACAGAATAGTGGCATGACATTGCAACACTGCATCCACAATTTTCTTTTCTGTTACAGAAGTACACCACAGTCCACGACAGGGAAAACACCTGCAGAGTTGTTTCTGAGACGTCAGTTCAAAACCAGATTGTCTCTCACAAAACCCAGTTTTACTGACTCAATGCAATGGAAGCAGGATAGTCAGCAGTCAAAGCAAGCTGATAAACTCACACGGGTGAGACACTTCCTACCCAGACAGAAAGTTTTGGTTCAAAACCACAGGGGAGGGGAAGGTGGTAAGTGGCTACCTGGGACTATTGTAAAGGTACTAGGTCACATACCTGGTGAAGGTGTATGGAAAGGTGTACAAGAGACACGTGAACCAGATGATTGACACTGACTTGGAGATGTGTAATGACAATTAAATGGAAATGTGCAATGATTTTGATGAGTTTACAGATCTGTGTGTCATTCCAAATGTGTCACATGCATGTGCAGTGTTAGAGTCCACTGCGAGGGGTGAACCTCAAGTTTCTAGTGATGGCGCTCCTATTTCAGTTTCAGAGGGTGTACAGAGGCCAAAGCGTCAGGTTAAGCTGCCTGAGAGATTAAATCTGTAAGAACCCAGTCTTATGAGATAATGTGGAAAAAAAATTGGAATGTTGAAGTGAATATGCGCAAAAAATGCTGAGTCATCGATCTGAGTTCAGTTAGATGGCTGAAAGGGACCAAGTGTGAAAACACCCTCAGTTTACTCTCAGGGTGTTTTCACACTTGGTCCCTTTCAGCCATCTAACCGAACTCAGATCGATGACTCAGCATTTTTTGCGCAAATGTGAACACTCCAACCGTACCCAGACCCCTTTAAAGCGAACCGAACTGAGACCAACTCAGGAGGTGGTCTCAGTACGGTTCGCTAAAAATCAACGGTACGGTTCGCCTAATCTGCGCATTGTGAACAAAAAGCGCACCGGGTTCACTTCGCCTTTTTCACTGTAGTTTAACCTTCTTCGTTTGCCGTAGTTGGTCACGTGACTGTAGCAGGGAAACTTAACTTCCTTTTGGAATTTACCACAGCCGCTTTACAGTTCTCTGAACTTACTGACTGATGAGTCGGCCACAAGAATATAACTATATATAATATCTGTGCTCACTCTAGGACCCAAATTGTTTTAGCGAAAAGTGCTAAAGACTCAAATTTTTCTTTAGCAATTTGCAATTTCGCTTAGCAAGAAATGCTAAAAGAACAATTTTCTTTTTAGCAAAGTAATTTTTTTTAGCAAGATATGTTATACTTCTAAATATTTCTTGCACTGATATAATATTGAAAAATGAATTGTTATTGTAGTTTGTTGGTGTTTTCAATGGTGTTTGCAAGCTTGTTTCCTGCCTCTGTCTTTCCATGTTCTTGATTCATGTTCATAGCATGCTTATTTATTCTTGAATCCTCTTATTTTGATCATTTCATCAACTGTATATATGTCATGAAATTGTGTGTTTAATTTAACCCGCTTAATCTGGTTTACGGAGTCCATATTTTTCATTATAATTATATCTAACATCTGGTGTGATGTGCTTTGCATTGTTTGCTATCTATGCACCTTTTAGCCGTTAGTCACCCTCTGTAGTATGCTGTCTGGCTGTGTAACATAACTGCATGGTGAGTGGCTTCCAACTCCATCAGGGATTTATCACACCTATGGGTCATGTATAAATTTGAACTGGCCAAGTTGGCCTGGCCAACATCAGTGTCTGACTTGACCAATATCAGTGGCTGTCCTTGCTATAATCTTGTTCACTAATGAGCGAGAATTGCCGACATTATCAGCGCAACTCAGAAATTGATCATTTTATATGTAAGGTCCGCTGCTACATAGACATATAAACATAGACGCCGCATTGAGCTGGTGGCCCCGTTGCTGGGATACGTCAGAGCGTCCGCCATATTGGATGTGGCAAATCTTCCCCGTAAACCAATGCAAGTAAATGGACTGAACTTCATAAAGCCCCTTTCTACAATAATATTTAACTCGATGCCTTTTATTCACCCATTAAGACACACACGTATATATTTGGGAAACAAACAGGCATCAAAACAACACATATAACTTTTAATGTGATGGTTATAAATAGTGTGCGAAATACCCGTCAATATTCTGAATGACCGCCAAACTGAGTTCGGCCAGGTTCTAACGTCATACCAAAACAAAATACATCACTGATTCCTTCACATTCAGAAAGGTTAAAAACATTCATCATAGTGTGGCACTGTATTATCTAATTCTCACTGCTTATAACTCTACACCTCCCCGGTGGAGATGAGCTGGGAAACTGAAGGAACAGTATTGAAAAGTATTTTTCCAGTCTCACCTGTGAAAGGTAATCCCGTGTGATCTCGTTTGGATGGTAAACCTGTTGGTACAGTTAAACGCAGCACATGAATGAGGCATCTTTATTCTCGGCTACTGTCTAGACGCTATACCAGAGATGGCTGAAGAATCTCCACTTTGCCCCATCCAATATGGCGGCGAGGATGACGTATGATTCTACGCAGAAGGCGGCGTCCATGTTTATATGTCTATGCGCTGCTATTGGAAGACGTAATTTGCGGTCAACCAATAAGAAGCTTCGAAACTCGGGGGCGTTGGTTATAAATCAAAACATCGAAGATGGACACGAAAGGTACTGCTTATCTTGAGAAATCGCAATTGTTTGATGGATTTTGCTTAAACTTTAAATGACTTTCGCATAAAATGCGAATACAGATGATTTTCTTTTCGCAAATTGGAATAAAACTTCGCAATTTGCGGACGTGTGAGCGGCTAGCGTGAGCCCAGAATATATATATATAAAAAATATAAATTTATTTTCCTTAATCCGCACTATTTTGATCAAAGAATACAGCAGGGCAAGCATGGCAGCAGACATTTTGATTCAAGAGAAAATTACCCAGAATTCCATGCACTGGGGGTCTGAGGGCTCTAGAGGACCTGGTGTGAACAGAAAGAGGACTGAGGACCAAAAATAACGGAACAGCAGAACAAATCCACAACATTCAGACCAGGGGCGTCAGAAGCATTTTTAATGTGTGTGTGTGTGTGTGTGTGTGGGGGGGGGGGGGGGGGGGGGGGGGGGGGGGGGGGGGTGTCCTCCCCCAGAAAATTTTTAATTAATTAGATGCCATTTCCTGCATTCTGGTGTATTTTTATCAGGTTGTTAAACACCTAATTTTACCTAAAAAAAAAAAAAGTCACTTAATTCAATGACTATTTTAGAGACTCAACAATAAGTCCTCATTCAACTAGTCCATATATTCATCAGCCTGTTTTTAAACCCACCGCTACGCCTAAGATAATGAGATGAATGTGACACGATTTATCACCAACAATGAGACTTTATGGGTGCATTTTACTTTTTATTTTGTGTTTATTTTGTTTTAGATGTAACATGTCACTGGGCCAAGCAATAGTGACACTCAAGTGTATTTTTAAAAATAAGAATATTCATAATCTCACACAATGAACAGGCATGACATGGCATCATGCAAACTTCACAACACAAAATCACACTGTGTCGACCAACGGTGACGCATAAAAAATAACTTCACACAATGAACAGGTGCAATTTTGTTCACCACCAACAGTGACTTTAGTGGGTGCATTTTACTTTTTTCCAATTTAGTGATACTCATAAAAATGGCATGGCATCATGCAGTCTTCATAACACAAAATTGCACTGGTCAAGCAACGACACAATGAACAAGTGCAGTTTTGTCAACCTACATGCAATGGTGGTACTACAGTAACATTTACAGATTAGTATAACAAATAGATTTATAGATATAACTCCTTATATTGGTGCCACCACAATTTCTACCACTTCATAACTTTTATCCCCCTTTCCTTCACAATCCACCTGGAATAACATCCATCTCTCTCCATCGCTTTCCTCTCCATTATTCCTTCCCCATACACTGATTTCCCATTTTACTTTCCAGAAAACTGCCAAAGACCAGACAAAACAAGTTCTTCAAATCAAACAGGGAATCAATAAATATCATCAGAGCAGACTTGACCTCATTCTTGGCATTACAGTAAGGCAGGCCTACTGGGTTTGAATTAAATGATAGCTAAGGTTAAGCTAGCTGATACATCTAACACTGACTAGACATTTCCATTGGGACAAAAAAAAAAAAAACCCTGTCCTGTGGGGAAATTTTAACTGACTTTCCGCTTCTTTGTAAAGAATTTCCTTATGTCTATTGTGTCTGGGGGGGAGAGCAAATACTGCAAACAATTCATCATCAACCAAGAATACCCCATTTCATTGTTTAGTTGAATATTAATTTAACGTGTCCTAGGGTTAATTTTGAGGGCAGATAACAAAAGAATACGGTTTTAGCAAAAGCTAGACATTGTGAGGTTGCAATGGGGCTGACGTCACCTCCTCCACTTTCCAGCAGCTGCACCAACATTTCTGTGCTCGCGCTGAGATTCACTTCCCTCGCGCGCGGTGAGCTGTTGTAGGGAGCGCCCGGAAACCCGGAGTGGATTTTCAGTGCTCTGTGTTTTCTCTTATCGATCAAGTGGAATGGATTCTTTCACGAAGCAATAGAAACGGCGCTGGGTGAACTCATATTTTATGTTAAATGTGGGCGGGTCCAAACGAAGAATTATGAAATGTGAGGGGGACATGTCCCCTTCACATTCAATGGTGGCGACGCCCATGATTCAGACAAAGGGTTCTGTTGACCTAATAAAACACTAGGCCATTTAATGAAATTCAACAAATAATTGAAATGAAAATCCCGCTGTCTGTCTGCACACGTCATAAAACACACACTCGCGTGTGCACCAAAATAACATAGCCACAATATTGCCGTAAAGCCATCACATAGCCTACAAATAGGCCTAACCAAGATATTATATGGGCCTAGATCTGTAAATTAAATTAACTTCTGCTCTCAGCACGGTAACAATAGCCTATTGGCCAAACATAAATGGTTTAGGGGGATTAACAAAAACACTCACCATTCAAACAGGGAATTATTTACATGAGTCCATCCAAAGATTATGCTAATCCATATGCTTGTGGAGAAAAAGGATGGCTTCAAGGCTGTCCTCCTCTGCTCAATTGTCCTGCCAGCAGCGCTGAAGTTGCGCTCACTGCTGCTGGTACGGCAAGGATGCCGCGGGCAAGAACGCTGAGCTTCGGGTATTTATGTTGCTGCGCTGACCACGCTTTGTCGCTACATCAAATCCCGCGCACAGCTATGACGCGTATGAAGCAAAACTGGTATAAAGTGACTGCTTTTAAATTTACACATTAATTTTACACAAAGTCTTATCGTGAGCATACAGTATATGTCCAAGCCCGACCCAAGCATAATTTCTAAATATTTGTTCGAGCCCGTCGGGCTTCGATCGGGTTTCCATGCCTTGGTGTGAACACAAAAAGAACGGAATTCTTTTTCTGTTGGTCCACTTAAAGAGGACCAGGTGTGAAAACACCCTGAGTGGTTTAGGGACAGTCATGTGATTAACAGGAAAGAGCTTCCTGATCACGTGATCTCACGACGTCACTATTGTTTATCACAAGTCATCCCAGTACATTCTAATTGAAAGTGTTAATCACTGACTCTACAGATCTCTTATTTATTAGTGAGATGTGATGTTCCACAATCTATTAAAGTAAAAAAAAAAAAACCCTTTCCTCTTGTGTACAGTAATGTGTGACTGGGGTCTGGGTGTGGACTGGTTTGTGGTGAACAGTTTAAATCAGCTAAAAACAGTCCAAACAACAAACACAAGCACAATCTCAGTAAAGTCCTTCAGCCAGTGATGTTTAGTCTCAATAACAATGACTTATTTTACTGTCAGAGATCAGCATGTGACTGTTCAGACAGTAAACATGTACAGAATTCAGTGTTCTTCAAACCCAGAGTTACACCGCCACCTAGTGTTCACGAAGTACACTTTATCAGTTAATTACACTTTATCACCTGAATCAGGTGTTCAAGAAGGGTTTATAGGCCGTAAGGTGAACCCCGTTTTCGTTTCATCTCGCTCCGACGTCTCCGAACTACGAAATATTTATTTTAAAACTAAGAATGAGTACTAGAAAGTGTGGCGAAAAAAGTTCTCACCTTATAATCCTGTCAATTCCTCGCACCGAGCGATCGCGTGTTCTTCTTCTTCTTCTTCTTCTGATTAATGGCGTTTCACAATATTTAATTGTATATCGCCACCTACTGTATAGGAGTGCGTGAGTTGGTCAGGTCAAGTCTTCGGCATGATAGGGGGAGGGAGGAAAAAAAAAAAAAAAAGGTGTAAGGAACTAAATTCTACCCATTAGTCTAGTGTCTGTCAGATATGTCATAAGGGCTTTAATACTCTTTCCCTGCATTCCCTCCTCTTTCAGAATGTTATGAATGTCTCCTTCTTTACCTACTTGTTCTAACCATTTTTCCCTATGATCGTTATATTTCTTACAGCAGAAAAGAATGTGTTCTACGTCTTCCTTAACTTGACATTCAGTACAAAGTCCATTAGTTTTCCCTAAAATATGTAGTGTGGCATTTAGGCCAGTGTGTCCTAGTCTCAGCCTTGTGTATGTAACTTCCACCTTCCTTCCCAGTCCCATTGAAGTGATTCTTTTCCCACTAATCTGTCGTTGTACATTAAAGTATTGCCTGCCCTTTGGGTTTGTCTCCCATTCATCTTGCCATCTACTCATAGTTATTGATTTGATAAGAGATTTAGCTTCCCCTTTTCCTAATGGTGTGTGAATTGCAATACAGTGATGACCTAAAGCTTCCTTGGCAGTTTTATCTGCAACTTCATTACCCTTGAGGCCAGTATGAGCTGGTACCCAGCAAAATTGAACAGTGAGTTCAAGATTTCTGAGTTGAGCCAGTAGCTGTTTCATTTCAAGAACTAGGTCATCTCTTATTGCATTTCCAGAGACAAAGCTTTGCAAAACAGAGAGTGAGTCTGTGCATATGACTGACCTTAAAGGTTTAACTTCTTCAATCCATCTTAAGGCTGTAATTATAGCAGTTAATTCTACTGAGTATATTGACAAGAGGTTATTCAGTCGATATCCATAGGTCTTCTTGAGTTCTGGTATGCAGATTCCTATACCACACTGACCATTTTGAGGGTCTTTCGAACCATCTGTGAATATCTGTAGGTAGTTATAGAAGGTAGAATTTAAATAATTTTTGCAATGTATTGCAAGGCTTAGTTCGTTGGAGTGGTCTTTCTTTGCTGTAAGTAATACTGTATTAACATCTGGAGCAGGGAGGATCCATGGTGGAACACTACTCATGGCCAATGCAGAGTTGAACTTAAGATTTTTAAGACCATACTGTCTTGCAGACTCATCACTATTCCATCCAAAACCTGTAGCTTTTTTGGAGTATTCCCAACAGTCTGTAAGCACTGATATGGCTGGATTATGAACGCTGCACTGTAATCTGATCCAGTACGTCAATGACAGTTTTGTAAATCGTAACTGAAGTGGGGTTTCCTCTGATTCCACTTGTAATGCACTAATGGGAGTTGTCTTAATAGCTCCCAGTGCTATTCTCAGGGCCCTTGACTGTATTCTTTCTAGTTTCAGGAGGGATGTTTTACAGGCGGAACCATACACTATACAGCCATAATCAATATTTGACCTTATCAATGCTTTATAAATATTAAGTAAGGATTGTCTATCTGCGCCCCAACAGAGACCAGAGACCATTCGCATTAAGTTTAGAACCTTTTTGCACTTTGTTTCGACATATTCAATATGGTGTTTCCAAGAGAGTTTGTTGTCTAACCATAAACCCAAATACTTGAAGCCCTCTCCTCTTTTGAGTGGATGGTTGTAAAGCAGGACTTTATGTCTCTCTGGAACTTTCTTCCGTGTAAAGTATGTCACTTGCGATTTTTGTACAGAAAACTTAAAACCCCACTCCACTCCCCATTGTTCTAGGATATATAAGTCCTTCTGTATTGTTTTAGTAATATATGGAATATTATTGCCCCTTCTCCAAATGACAGCATCATCAGCATACAGTAGCCCATTATTGATTCTACTCAAGTTCTCAAAAATGTCATTAATCATAATATTGAATAAAATTGGGCTAATAACACTGCCCTGCGGAATTCCACCTTCCACTAAAAACTCTTCTGACATGGCTTCACCAACTCTAACCCTCAAGGTACGTTTTGATAGGAAATTTAAAATGTAGTTGTACATCTTCCCTTCAATGCCCATTTTCTGTAGTTTAATTAATAGTCCTTCTCTCCACATTGTATCATATGCCTTTTCAATATCCAGAAAGATTACTACCATAGCTTCTTTCATAGTCAGTGTCTTCTCTATTTCATTTGTGAGTTTGACCAGTGCATCTGTAGTTGACCTTTGCTTTCTAAAGCCTGTTTGATAACCATGGAGTAAGTTATTATATTCCAAGTAATAGTTAAGCCTAGTTACAACCATCTTCTCCATTAGTTTGCCCAGGTGTGAGGTGAGGGCTATTGGTCTATAGTTGCCCGGCTCACTTTTATCTTTACCAGGTTTATGAAATGGGAGAATTGTTGATCTTTTCCAAGCAGTTGGTAATATGCCCTCCTTCCATATTTTATTAAATAACTTAAGAATAATTTCTAAAACTTCGTCGGGGAGTTGTCTAAACATGGCATAGCATAAACAATCATTACCAGGGGCAGAATAAGAGGTATTATTTAGCGCCATTTTCAATTCTGTTATGCTAAAATCAAGATCTAGACTAGACATGTTTGATTCCCTTTTGGAAAAGAGGTTTTCATTCATACTTAAGGTTTCCACTTTTCTTTTCTTAAAGCAGTCTTCTAAATGATTACCTTTGTGAACATCTGCAAAAGTTTTAGCTAATATGTTAGCCTTATCAACATCCGTAATATATTGGTTATCCTTGTTAGTTAAGACAGGAATATGATGAGGTGTATATCTACCAGTCATCTTTTTGATCATCATCCATACTTGGTTAAGTGAGGTTTCTCTGCCTATTGATGAACAAAAGCTTCTCCAAGATTCTCTTTTTGCCTCTTTAATAATTCTTCTAGCTAATGCTTTCTTCATTTGATAATCCAATAAATTGTCATATGTTAGGGTATTACGTAATATCTTAAAAGCTTTATTTCGGTCCTTAATTGCTTGGGTACATTTATCATTCCACCAGGGGACATTCCTTGAATTATTCTGACCTTCACTCATTGGTATAAATTGTCTTGCTGTAGAATAAATAAAAGAGCTTATACTGTCATTCATATCATTCACACTCTGATCAGATGGTATCAGTTTAGCCAGGTCTGCAGACATGTTCTGGAATTCCTCCCAGTTAGCTTTCCGAAAAAGCCATTTATGATATATATAGTTAGGTTCAGTCCTGATTTCCACATCCACTTTACACCAGATAGGAAAATGATCACTGCCGATATTAGTTGTTTGGTCAGTTTTCCATTCACATCTGTAGGCTAATCTTCTGTCAACTAAGGTTAGGTCAATACATGAAGTCTCATTCTTATGGATATTGAATCTAGTACCGGAGCCATCATTCAAACACACTAACATCCTGTCATTGATAATTTCTTCCACCACCATACCATTCAGGTCAGTGTGATTGCTACCCCATAAGCTATTGTGGGCATTAAAGTCTCCACACCAGATCTCTGCATTATTCCTCCTAGTAACATTATTTAAAAGATCAATAGTTAGAGCTTTACATGGGTTATAATAATTAATTATAGTAAACGTCTTCTTAAGCCCGTTAAATATTTCTGTTACAATACATTCATGTTCATTACTTGTTTTAATAATTTTATATGGAATCCCATCTTTAATGAATGTTATACATCCACCACCTCTCTCATTACATCTGTCATGTCTAACAGCACTGTAGCCCTTAATGACAAATTGTAAATGGGCTTTCAACCATGTTTCCTGGATACAAATGACCTCTGGTTTATCAGTTAACTTTTGAATGTATCTTTTAAGTTCTTGTCCATTGGCTATTAAACTTCTTGCATTCCATTGTAAAATGAAAAGCATCATACACCATTCACATATCTTGAGTCTGGCCATATTTTAAAGTTAGCATTTCATGTATCTCATCTGCTTTGGCAGTAGCCCCTAAGAAGTAATTGGCAATTTTTACAATAGATTTAATCCTGTCACTTTTACTTGAATATTTCAGTGTTTTATTCATTACTGTACAAAGGAATGCAATAAAATCATTTTTCTTCACTAGTAGCGTTTCCTTTGTAATTTTGGTGCTGCATTCACACTTTTCCAAGGCTGGCATAGGCCTAGGACCTGGCCTAACCTGGTAATGATTTCCAGCCAATACCTGCTCATTCAAGTTAGTAGTTTTATCATATTGGCTCCATGTAGGTCTTGTCAATGTGGTAGGAACACTAGATACTTTTTTGTCATATTGCACCGTCTTAAGGGCGTTCGCATAAGACATATTACGTGTGACTCTGCATTTCTGTACCTCCTTTGCCTCCTTCTGTTTTTCACAACCACCATATGCAGCACTGTGTGGGCCTCCACAGTTACAACACTTCAACACTAAAGTCTCACATTTATCATATTCATGGTCCCCACCACATTTAGCACATCTTAATTTCCCTCTGCATTGGCTTGCAACATGTCCAAATCTTTGGCATTTAAAACACCTTAAAGGAGGAGGGATGTATTCGCGGACTGTATAAGACATAAAGCCCATTTGGACTCTAGCTGGCAGGTCTTTACTGAAACTTAACAGAATTGATGTGCTGTCTATTTTCTCCTTACCTTTAGTTAATCGTTTAGCATCTAGTACTGCATATTTGGATAGATTCTCTTTTATCTCTTCAATAGAGACAGTCGTAGGAATTCCATATATGACCCCTCTTGCTCTAGACGTTGTTCCTGGAATGTGCGAGGATATCTTAATCTTATTAAGAGTGTTTTTCTTTAGAATGTTATTACGTTGCTCTTCTGAGCTAGCATAGATTAACAGTCTACCATTTCCCAAGAATGCAGCATGATGAATCTTCCCTATTTCTTTCTGAATGGCATTAGTGATGTGAATTGGGTGCAAGTCTGGTCCACCTTTTGCTTCGAAGGCAATAATTACTTTCCATGTTCTAGCCTCTACTTCTTCCTTAGATTGTCTTCTAGTCACTCTTGATTTCTTAACCACTGAGGTCACCGATTCACCACTGCTATCTCTGTCTGACAGCTTCCTCACTCGGCTAATTTCTTCCCAAAACATATCATTACACAAATTATAACTTCCCAATTGCCCACCAGACTTCTCCGCCATGACCACTCACATTCACTATACAGTTTCTAATAAGATATCAATATTATCGTGTATTGAATAAAGATTTAAATTCGCCGCCTCACAAACGCAAGTTCCTTGGGTGTGTCCGTCTCTCCCTGCGTTCAACACCCCTCCCAGACTGACACCTGGAAGCGGAACCCGGTCGAGCGATCGCGTGGTGAACTATTTTCCTCTAAAAATGACGTGTCGGGACATCACGTGACCGGTCTGGACCAATCGCGTTGCCGATTTTTGACCACAGATCAGCTGACAGCTTGCGTAATTACAGTCACATTAGTAGAAAAAGTCTCCAAAACACCCTCCAAAGTGGGTGAAATGTCTTCTAAGTCCTAAATAGTGCTTTAAATACATCACTAAGACAATATTGCATATATGTGGTATATTGAAGTGTTTATATTATTATTAGAATAAAAATAATTTTTATTATCACCATTATTATAGTACAAAATATGGTGTAATGGTCTATGACTAGGACCATTCATGTATTCATTCTCTTAGGTTATTAACTATAAAGTACTGATCAACCATAAAACAATTTGCTTGAAAAACAGACCTACAATGTTACACAGGCAGTAATGGAATAGAGTATTGACTCGTCATTGTGGGCTATACACACCATGGATTAGCCATAAAATGGCATATAATATATAGGCAATGCGTGTGATTTCAGATCAAGATTTAAGAAATTGTGCAGGAAGGAGAAGAGTCCATAGGAATAATAATACACAATAATAATAATAATAATAATAATACAACCTATATATAATATTGCAGTTCTATTGCTCAGTTCAGAGGCACAATGGCAGGGATTCAAGTATTCACTACCTATGCAGCGGCACAGTAGAGGTAGGTAAACGCACTAGGCAGCACTATGCACTTGCAGCAGCGGCAACAAAGAAGATGCAAGACTGAGTCATCATACAACAGAACTATGTGGCAAATTGCAAACTTTAATAGAAAATGTAAACAACAAAACAGTGATATATACACATTACAAATGCAAATTTATATATACACACAAAAATTATATATATATATATATATATATATATATATATATATATATATATATATATATATATATATATATATATATATAAAGTCCTGTGGCACGGTGCAAAAAGGCAGGGGTCAGCATCCAGGCAATGACCTAGGTGTCAGTGACAGAGAAAGAGAGAGGGGGGGAAGACACACACACAGTGCTGTGACTAATTGTCTTCACATTGAACAGTAGCAAGTAGCATTCTATGGTCATGTATGAGAAGTTAGTACATGGCTTACTTGTCCTTCTCTTGTCTAGCAGGCTCATTCAGAAATCTGGTGTACTGCTGGTAGCAGCTCTTGTGGTACTGCACCTCCAGAGCCACACAGTCTTTGTCCTTAATGTGTACCAGAATACTGTGGTCATCTTTAGTCTCAGCAGCAGTCTGCAACTTGCCTTGCCAGACAGAAACACATGCTTATTACCACATCGGAATTTAAGTTTGCCAGTAGCATATTCACATAAAGGCACACATATGTTACATGCATACAAACATTGAAACATAACATCCATGCATGCAAACACACTTGCAGAGGGAGATAGCACTGTAGATAGTCATCAGTGATAGTGACCCTTTGTGTGTGTGGGGGCAGGGGGGTTGATCAGCGATTGTGACCCTTTGTGTGTGTGTGTGGGGGGGGGTGGGGGGGGGGGTTTGCTTACCTGCTGTTAAGGTCTCAGCTTTTGAAAGAGCTTCCCTTTGTCGTTTGCCTCCCTTTAAGACGAATTTGAGGGTTTTTTTTTTTACATATAATGCACAGGGCAGGAAGGACGGGACCTGAGCTGGACATAGGCAGTGCTGACCTGGATCTAAGACTCTTAGTGCTGCCCGATGTTGAGGGGCCAGCTTCGGGGGGGGGGGGGGGAGGAGGAGCTTCGGAGGGGGGGGCAGCTTCGGGGGGGGCAGCTTCGGAAGGGGGGGGCAGCTTCGGAAGGGGGGGCAGCTTCGGGGGGGCAGCTTCGGAGGGGGGGCAGCTTCGGGGGGGCAGCTTCGAAGGGGGGGCAGCTTCGGAGAAGGGGGGGCAGCTTCGGAGGGGGCCAGCTTCGGGGGGGGGGAGCTTCGGGGGGGGGGCAGCTTCGGAAGGGGGGGGCAGCTTCGGAGAAGGGGGGCAGCTTCGGGGGGGCAGCTTCGGGGAGGGCAGCTTCGGAGGGGGGGCAGCTTCGGAGAAGGGGGGGCAGCTTCGGGGGGGCAGCTTCGAAGGGGGGCAGCTTCGGAAGGGGGGGGCAGCTTCGGAGAAGGGGGGGCAGCGTCGGAGGGGGGCAGCTTCGGGGGGGCAACTTCGGGGGGCAGCTTCGGAGGGGGAGGCAGCTTCGGAGGGGGGAGGGCAGCTTCGGAGGGGGGGCAGCTTCGGGGGGGCAGCTTCGGGGGGTCTTGCGGCATCTTGAGTTTCATCTTCCCCTTCTTTCTCGCGCACCATATGCTTTCCTGCTCGTTCAATAGCAAGTTTGTCCCTAAACCTGCGGTAACATGCAGGATGGAAGGCAGCATCCTCAGGTATCTTGTCAAACTCTAAATCTACAGTGTTTGTAGTTTTCGGCTACTCTCCTGTTCTCACCGCTCAACTGCAGCCACTGTCGGATACTGTCCCGGTATGTATTCCACCGTTTGAAGGTAAATTCCTGGGTCACTCCGTGCTTCACAGAAGCTATATGCATATAGCACTGCTTACGTGCAAGAAGTTTTCTCCTTTTTGCCGTTATTTCCAAACTTTCCTCTCCTCCACTGCTGCTAGACGAGGCTGTGGCGGCTGCCATGTTGGTCTCTTGTTTACGAAATGGGGATACGTCAGCAACCGTGGAACCTGTTCTGTAGCAAAATCTTATTCCGCGGTGCCAAAATATCATTCCGCGCCGATGACATTAGTTCGCTTTTTCAAGCCTTCGTGCGAAAAATTGACAGCATTACAAGGTGAGAACTTTTTGATGACATCATTTCATAATACGTCCATTTTTAAGAATTGGATATTATGTAGTTCGGAGACGTCGGAGCGGAATCTTGTTTCTAAAAGACTTTTCGGGGTTCACCTTACGGCCTATTATTTATTTAATTTTATTTATTTTGTTTTAGTCAGATAAATGTGCTTTTGTTAAAATACTAGAGGAGTATCAGGATTGTATAAACAGAAACGTCTCTGATTTTTTTTCAAAAGGTTTTGATGATCCCATATATTTTAGTCATTCTACCGCAACGGGAAATTTGAGATGTGATGTTTAGAAAAAAAATAAATTACCCATCACACTTTTTAAACTAATTTTATTTAATATCATGGTAAAACATCGATCACATACAATGTTGAACATTCCTTGACAACAAAAGCTCTTCTCACATTTTTAAGTGGCCAACCAGCCCCAGTTCTTGAGAAAGAAAGAAAGAATCCACAAGCACAAACAAAGAGGTAAAATTAAATAGCTACAAGGGGTGTTACGTGGATTTGTTATGTTTGTTAATGCCTTGTAATGCTTTTGCCATTGGCTTGTGCTGCGCTCTTATTGTTTCCAGGTGGCCTATCCTGACTTTTCATGATCGGCTTTCCTATTGGTCTGCTTCAGCCAAGCCCCTATTTAAGGCCGCCCTTGTCAAGACGGCGGGGGGTCTCTCTCTCTGGTCATTCGTTTGGGCAGACGCCGGCACACACGTTTCGCACCTTTTCTAATATTGTTTATTGTGTTAATTATTGCTTTAGTGTTGTTAGTTCTATTTTTGTTAGTCTTGTTACTTTGTATTCTTCGTTCCGTCCCAGGTGACTACTTTCCTCACGTTATTAGATCAGTTAGTGAGAGCAGGTAAGGTAGTGGACCGGAAGACCACATTTTTCTTTGCATCACGGCGTCTGTGCGGTGATGACTCGCTAGCGAGGGTATACTCTAAAATCTAGTCAGATAAATTGAGGTTTTCTTTTACTTTTTCCTGTATGCTCTGTTGTTAGTCACCTGGTCCTTTTTCTTTAGGGGTTTTTGCTTCTTGTTAATGTGGAACCATCTTTGAAGTAAAACAAAAGCTTTTTCCCCCTAAAGCGTGTCTTTGGTATTTGTTGTAGTGTCCATATTATTTCTTTCAAGGTGGACATTGTAACAAAATGGGGGCTCGTCCGGGAGTGTTCCACTAGGTTTTTTTTTTTTGGGGGGGGGGTTGAATAGTTAAAATCTTATTTATAATTAATTTAGCAATATTCGTTTGGTGCGTTTTTTTTTTGTGTGTGTGCCGAGGTCTGCTCTGGCGTTATTTTATTTTATTTTTTTGTCGCTTGTGCGCTTAGACGAATTTTTTTTTCTGTTGCCTCCTTTTCTCTTTTTCGTCGTGATGTTTAGTTTGGAGGATTTTGTTGTCTCTCCAAATTTAGACGCCTTATTTGGCGCCACACGCGACCAGCTTATTTTGGTTGCGGGGCATTATAAAATTGATGTCAGTGGTTGTTCGTTGAAAGCAGATTTGCTTCAATTGGTGAGTGAGTCGTTGCTCGCTTGTGGAGTTTTGGAGGATGATTCAGGGGCCGCTAAGCCTCCTTTTTCTGAATCCCCTGTAAAACCTGCTTTGTCCACTACTCCGTCTAAAGCTGAACTTGAGCTCCGTTGTTTGGAGTTAAGAGAGAAGGAGTTAGAGTGGGAACGTGAGAGGTCCCAGCTCGAAGCAGACCGCCTTGTTCAAGAATGGGAGAAGAGAGAGCATGAACTTAAAATGAAGGAAATAGAATTTAATCAGTCCCTCCGTGTAAAAGAGCTAGAAATGAGAGCTCTCGAATCGGGTATGAATGTTCCTTCTGACCACTTTGATGTTACTCGAAACATCAGACTTGTTCCCCCCTTCAATGAAGAAGAGGTGGACAAGTTTTTTGCACACTTTGAACGAGTGGCGACGGTGATGAAGTGGCCGCGTACGGTATGGCCTATTACTTTGCAGAGTATCTTTAAAGGAAAGGCTCAACAGGCGTATTCTGCGCTTTCGCTTGAAGATGCTGCTGATTATGATAAGGTGAAATCAGCAGTGTTGCGTGTATATTCACTTGTGCCTGAGGCATATCGACACAAATTTCGCTCTTATCAAAAACTAGATGCGCTTTCTTATGTTGAGTTCCTTAGAGAAAAATAAATTCTGTTTGATCGTTGGCTTAGCTCGCAGGATGTTAAAACTTTTGAAGGTCTCCGTGACTTAATTCTTATCGAGGATTTCAAAAACTGTCTACCTAAGTGTGTCGCAACTCACTTGAGTGAACAGAAAGTTTTGAAGCCCGCCGATGCTGCTGTTAAAGCAGATGAGTATACGTTGGCCCATAAAGATGCGAGCGCCTTTTCTGCTAATCCACCGTACGTGTCCACTAAAAACAAACTAAAAGATGCCGTAGCCGATACTGTTCAACCTGTTGCTGGTAGTACTGATGGTCGTAGAGTGACTCGTGTGAGAAATCACTTTTGCGGATATTGTAAAAAGCCAGGGCACATAGCTGCTAACTGCTTTAAATTGAAGCGCGTCAATAATCCTCCAACTTCTAAAGCTGGGGTTAATTGCATCTCTTCGCTTCCTCCGACGTCTCGGAAAGACGAGTGTAGTAGTCAGGTTTTCGCTCCGTTTATTACGGAGGCGGTTGTCTCTTTGCCGGGTGCGCAGGGGCTGCACGTACCTGTGAAAGTTTTACGAGATACCGCTGCCTCTCAGAGTTTTGTTTTGGAGAGCGTTTTGAATTTTGATAACAGATCTTACACTGGTGAAAATGTCCTTGTACAAGGTTTTGAAATGGGTTTTTCTTTTGTTCCCCTTCATAGGGTTTTGCTCGTTTCTAATTTAATTTCCGGTGAGTTTAAAATGGGTGTGCGCCCTTCTCTCCCTGTTAATGTGCATGTTTTGCTTGGTAATGACATTATGGGAGGAATTGTTTTTCCTAGACCTGTCGTAACAAACTTTGTTGAAGCTGAAAGTCCTGACCAGTTATGCATGGATTACCCTGAGGTTTTCCATGCCAATGTTGTTACGCGTGCTTTGGCTAAAAAGGCCGAGACCTCTGTGAAAGCAGGTAGGGACGAAATAATTGAGCTCTCTGATACATTTATTGCTCGTCCTTTGTCTGGTGGTAGGGATGAATTGAAAAAGACGCCTCCACTTTCGATGCTTCCTAGTCTTTCGCATTTCTCTCTGAGCCGTGAACAACTTATTCTTCATCAGAAGAATGATCACTCCCTCTCGCCTTTATTTTTTGGAGCCGTGTCCGAGAAAGACATTGAGTTTATGCCCCAGGGCTATTTTTTGCGAGATGGAGTTTTGATGCGTAAATGGAGACCACTAATGGCTTCAGCTAAAGATGACTGGCGTGTTTTGATGCAGATAGTTGTGCCTACACCATTTCGTAACGAAGTGTTACGTTTAGCCCATGATAACTATTTTTCAGGCCATTTAGGCATTAACAAGACTGCTGATAGAATTTTGCGCCATTTTTTTTGGCCTGGTCTTAAGCGTGATGTGGCAGCTTTTTGTAGAACATGTCACGTCTGTCAAGTCACGGGTAAGCCTAATCAAATGATACCACCTGCTCCGTTACAGCCTATTCCTGTCATGTCTGAGCCATTTGAACATGTCGTGGTGGATTGTGTGGGAGAGTTGCCTTGAACAAAGACCGGCAAAGTTTATCTCCTGACAATCATGTGCACCCTAACTCGTTTTCCTGAGGCCATACCATTGGGGAAAATATCTGCGTCTACCATCATTAAAGCGCTAGTGATGTTTTTCTCCCTTTTTGGTCTACCTAAGATCGTACAGACCGACCAGGGTTCCAATTTTACGTCACGCATGTTTAGACAGGCCATGACACAACTCGGCATTCAGCACATTACATCCAGTGCGTATCACCCTCAGACTCAAGGGTCACTTGAACGTTTCCATCAAACGTTAAAATCTATGTTGAGGGCATTCTGCCTAGAGTTCGCACGTGATTGGGATGAGGGGGTTTCGTTTGTTCTATTTGCAGTGCGTGAGGTGGTGCAAGAGTCTTTAGGTTTCAGTCCATCTGAGCTGGTATTCGGACATAATGTCCGTGGGCCTTTGAAGTTCCTAAAAGACTCGTGGTTAGAGGAGAAACCTACCGTTAGCAGTTTGCCTGAATATGTTTCTAAAATCCGCCACAGGTTACACCATGCCTGTGAGTTGGCAAAAGAAAATCTGGGGGTTACTCAAAAACGCATGAAGCAGCGTTATGATCAGAAAGCTGTTGTGCGTGAGTTTCAACCTGGTGACAAAGTGATGCTTCTCCTTCCACTTCTCCATTCTGCTCTTCAACCTCGTTATTCTGGTCCGTACAGTATTGAGAGGCGTGTTAATGATGTTAACTATGTTATTGCTACTCCTGACAGGCGGCGAAAATCTCGTCTGTGTCACGTTAACATGTTGAAACGGTATTGCGAACGACAGAGTTCTGATAGCACCGAGGCGTGTGACAGCGTGACTACCAAAGTGGCGCTGTCCATTACCTCCAGTTTTGAACCTGTTGATGCGCTACCCTTGACTTGTAAATTAGGTGTTTCGGCACCTCTGAGTGGGTCTCCTCCTGCCTCTCTGTGTGAGGGGGAGGAAGTTCGCTCTCCTTCGGCGGAGTTGATTGTGGGTCGTTTAAAGAATTCTGAAATTCTTACTGACCTTAGTGGCCATTTTCCCCACCTTTCTCTCTCTGAACGAGATGATTTAATTTCTGTTTTGCTTTCTTATCAGAATTTGTTTTCGGATGTTCCTAGCCGCACACATCTAATTACTCACGACATTGACGTTGGGGATAGTAAGCCGATCAAGCAGCATGCCTACCGTGCAAACCCATTTAAGCGCAGGCAGCTTCAAGACAAAGTAAAATTTATGGTGGAAAATGACATAGCCGAACAAAGTTTTAGTTCGTGGAGTTCACCCTGCATTTTGGTTCCCAAACCCGATGGCACGTACCGATTTTGCACGGACTTCAGGAAAGTTAATGCGGTTACTAAACCCGACAGTTATCCTTTGCCGCGCATGGATGATTGTGTGGACAGAATTGGGTCAGCTGCATTTGTCACAAAAATCGACCTTCTGAAGGGGTACTGGCAAATTCCATTATCCGAAAGGGCAAAGGAAATTTCGGCATTTGTTACTCCTGACAGTTTCCTTCAGTACACCGTGTTGCCTTTCGGACTTCGGAATGCGCCAGCCTCCTTCCAAAGGCTCGTTAACCACGTCTTGTTTGGCATCTCTAACTGTGAAGCATATCTTGACGATTTGTTAGTGTATAGTGCCACATGGCGTGAACATGTAGCCCATTTGACCGCTGTTTTGAACCGTTTGTCTGATGCCAATTTAACCATCAATCTTGCTAAGTGTGAGTTCGGCCGTGCCACTGTGGTTTATTTGGGCAAAGTAGTCGGTGGTGGTCAAGTGCGCCCAGTGAGTGTCAAAGTTGAGGCCATCATGCAATATCCTGTCCCTTCTTCTCGTTGTGAACTGAGACGTTTTCTGGGCATGGTTGGTTATTACAGATCCTTCTGTAGGAATTTTTCTGTTGTAGCTGCTCCCCTCACCGACCTTCTTAGTCCAAAAAGGGAATTTGTTTGGTCAGGAAAAAGCCAAATGGCTTTTGATTCAATAAAAGCACTATTAACCACTGCTCCTGTACTTGCTGCCCCTGATTTTTCTGTGCCGTTTTCCTTGGCTGTTGATGCGAGTGATTTGGGGGCTGGGGCAGTTTTGATGCAATGCGGTGAGGATGGTGTGGAACATCCAGTTTGTTTTTTTTCGCGCAAGTTTAACTGCCACCAACGCGCGTATTCCACTATTGAGAAGGAGGCGCTTGCGCTCGTGTTAGCTCTTCAGCATTTTGAGGTCTATGTTGGCGGTGCAGTACAACCAGTCGTGGTTTACACTGACCATAACCCGCTAACATTTCTGGACCGAATGCGCAATCATAACCAACGGGTAATGCGCTGGTGCCTCGCGCTCCAAGGGTTTAACATCACCATTAGACATATTCGTGGGCGCGATAATGTTGTGGCAGATGCACCGTCTCGTGCATAAGTGTTTAGTATTTGCGCTTTGTACACTCTTTGACTGTTTTTTTTTTACACTTGTTTTAATGCAAATAAACTGTGGAATTGTATTTTTTGTTTTGTTTTTTTCCAGTTTAACTGTGGTAAAGTTGGGCTGGATATTGGTATGGTTTTCTTTTCATTTATTCTCTGTATTTGATTATATGTCTTGTTTATTTGTTATTGATGTTATGGGGGTTTGATTTATCTCCCCAGTTTATTTCTTTATGGGTGGGGGTGTTACGTGGATTTGTTATGTTTGTTAATGCCTTGTAATGCTTTTGCCATTGGCTTGTGCTGCGCTCTTATTGTTTCCAGGTGGCCTATCCTGACTTTTCATGATCGGCTTTCCTATTGGTCTGCTGCAGCCAAGCCCCTATTTAAGGCCGCCCTTGTCAAGATGGCGGGGGGTCTCTCTCTCTGGTCGTTCGTTTGGGCAGACGCCGGCACACACGTTTCGCACCTTTTCTAATATTGTTTATTGTGTTAATTATTGCTTTAGTGTTGTTAGTTCTATTTTTGTTAGTCTTGTTACTTTGTATTCTTCGTTCCGTCCCAGGTGACTACTTTCCTCACGTTATTAGATCAGTTAGTGAGAGCAGGTAAGGTAGTGGACCGGAAGACCACATTTTTCTTTGCATCACGGCGTCTGTGCGGTGATGACTCGCGAGCGAGGGCAGGGGCGATTCTAGCATCTGATCTTTGGGGGTGCTTAGCCCCCAGAGCTGACAGAGGCACCTGGCTTGAACGACAGTGTTTCCACGTTTATTCTGCATTTAGACTATACTAGACAAGAAGACTAGACTAGACAAGACTAGACTTATGCAATGTTTTAACAGAAGCTGACCCAATAAACTATGATATCTACACATTTACAACCACTGACACAAATATTTACGTTATATTTTTAACTAAACAAGACCTACTACTGCATTTGTAATGTTGGAGCTATTCATTTTGAACAGTGGTAATTGTAAATTAATGTGTTATTGTGTATTGTGTAATAATAGTGTGTATTATGATTTTACATTAGTTTACATTAGTTTATATTTTTTGTTATATTTGTTATATTTTGGTAGTGTTCTTTTGATAGTCATTTGTTTAATTGTTTGCTTCGTGCATGTACGTTTCAGTGTCTGTTTTGATTAATTTGCTAATTATTATGATGTTATTTAGACACATGAGGGCAGTAGTGGACACAGGTAAAGGTGGATATAGGTAGGAAGTAGGAAGAGGCCTATATGCACCTAGGTTGTCAACATTCTCAGAAAGTGAATAGTAATAATGCACTCACAATCCATGTCAATGTAGAGAAAACACTGTGTTTGTTTTTGAGTGTTTTAGTGGTGTGGTGAGACCCATAAGGCCACTAGGGTCTTTGTCCTTAGTAGCTGGTGGTTGGCTCACTGTAAGTCAACCTACTGATAGAAAAACTCAAATGCAATAATTCCTCTGACGCAGGTAGGGAAAATTCCCCATTGCATTTCCTCATTATTTGATAATATGACCAAAACACATTTTATTTCAGAGAAATGTCTTTAATAGTATGCCACAAATTGAACATTTTGTAGGAAAAAAGTGAATTGTGATGCCTGACCTTATGGGTGAGATCTAAATGTCAAAAGTAGTTTAAACAAAAAGGGGGGAAATGAAGATATGTCGCACATCATATTTACATCACACATCACACAAAAACACAACTAGGGGAATACCCTATTTTGGAAGAACTAAACTGTGTCGCCTAACTTTAAGGCTGGCAAATCTGTCAATAACATCGTCATGACTGATGCTGTCAAGCAGCTCTTTTTCAACTGACATCACAGCCAAATGATGGAGTCTATTTTGCCCCATTGTCCTCCTGAGCCAGGTATGTAGGCGGCGCAATGCACTAAATGACCTCTCACAGCTACAGCTGCTAACAGGAATAGTTAGAGCAGCCTGAACAGTAGCTTTCAGAGAAGGGAACATGTCGGCATCCAGTAGGTTGTAGACAGTCAGCATGTCTTCAACATCACCAGCCTCTCTCTTGCGCCTAAAAAAGTTCTTAGCTACCAACACCTCCTCTGACTTAAGGTCAATGTGATATTGGCATGCAAGTGCTGACAATAGAGGCTCAGACAAGAATTGTTCTGATTTTGGAGAGCATGCTTGTATTCCACAGACTAGTTCCTCACTTACATCAGAAAACCGTTTTTCCAGTTCTGCAACCATTCTATCCAAGCAAGGATATAGCAATTTCTGTTTAAGGTCATCTGACTTGGAAGAACAACTAGCCTCACTACCTGCCCCACAAGCAGACTCAACAACATAATCCTCCATTCGCTTCGTTTTGCGTCTCTGTTTAGACGATGGGTCAGAAATGGAGATTTTGTTGGCCTCACAAATAGCCACAGCTCTGGAATGAAGTTCTGCAGCAGTAGCATCACTTCTCTTCTCTTTGAGAGAATCAGTTACTGCATTTTTGTACTGCAGAGCTTGTGCGAGGTCAATGGTCTCCTTCTGTAGATATATATGCAAACCTGCAGTTAGCGACAGTAGCGTGTGGAACACAATGAGCAAGTATACAGACGAGAATTTAGAGAGTTTTACTCTCAGTCCCACTGCCAAGGGTGTGTTAATGGCCTGGAGACAATCAATGATGGCGGGGAAGTTGTCAAGCACAGCACTGACTGAACGCAGTTGGCATGCCCAACGTGTGTGTGACAACATGACCAGTTCACTCGTCTGTAACCCTAGCTTTTTCTGTGTTTCTGCAAACTTGTGGTGGTTCACAAGTGAGAGACTGAAAAAAGAGTGGACGCTTTCCAGCATTTCAAAAAAGTCAGTGGCCTCAGAAATGGCTCGGCACGTGTGACATAAGACTAGGTTTAATTCGTGAGCATAACAGTGTACATACATGGCCTCAGGGTGTTTCTTTCGAAAAAGGGCCTGGACACCCCCCACTGCTCCACTCATGACTGCTGCCCCGTCGTAGGTTTGGGCCACACATGTCAGGCTATCAATGCCAAGTAGAGTCAACTGTTGCTCAATGGTGTTGTTTATTGATGCAGCATCAAATTTCACCAATTCTGTAAGGGCTAGGAATCTTTCTTTCACCACAGCCCCAGAAACATACCTAACACAAAGTGACAGATGCTCCACTTTTCCATCCCTGGTATGCATATTTCAGCATACTTTGGTTTCTCACTGTGAAAATGGCAATCCCTCCGCAAAGACTTCGTCTCAAACTCCTGGCCTACTGGCCACTGTCGTGGTCTTCATCCTCCTCCTCACTGCTCCTTGTCCTCTCTCTCTCCTCCCTCTCTGCCACCATCTCTCTCTCCTCCCTCTCTGCCGCCGTCTCTCTCTCCTCCGTCTCCGACACCTTTTCTATGCTGCTGTTCCCTTTTGCCTTCGGCATACTGAATTGAAGCGGTGCAATGAAATTAAATGAAACTGGGTTTTCTCTCAATCAAAGCCTACGTGTACAAATGGCCGTAGGCACACCTGCAGCTTTATATACCCGAGTTTTCGTGCAATTGATGCCCTCTTGCCGTACGGCCAATGCATGGCCGACTTACTTGACACGCATGGATGACATACGAAATATCTGAACGTGCATTGGCTGCACTAATTATGTATGTGGGGCGCATGACACACATACGGAGTCCGCAAGTGCGACGTACGAAAAAAATTGACATTTTGCCCAAACCTGACACCAGCGAATCGTACGAAAGGCTCACGTCGGCCGTACGGAAGGCACACGAGGCCATAAGTTTGTCTTGCAACCTGAAAAAAACGTAAGCGCCCGTAGAGTTTGTTTGACATGACAAAGAACCTCTGCGGCCGGTCTGCGGCCAGTCTACGGCTCGAAAATCAGCACGTCACACGCGCGCCCTCCGTGCGTTTCTTTGCGTTTTTTGCATGTAGACCGGCCGTAGGAGCACGTACGGCCGGTTGTGACCGAGGCATAAGGAAAACTGCCCAAACTATTTCACCCATTTCTCTCACCTGAAGTTGACTGTAGTAGGCCCTTGCTCTTAAAAAAAGAACGTATGTCCATCTATGAATCAAAAACAGATAATGGGTCAGATGGTCCCAGTATTCCAGTTAACAATCCATGGGATCTGTAATGAACCATGGCATATTGACCAAGGTATTTGTTATACAATTATTACCTGAGAATGAGATACAATCTGACCGGGATTGTACTGTAAACCTTAAATTTACGTGGTCATGATTCCAGACTACGTGAATGAACATTCACTAGCCAGCTAACTTTTTAATTAATCGAGTTGGCTGTGTGGCCTCACAACTAGGCTTGGCAAGCTTTGAAAATGTAGGCTATATCCAAACCACACTCACTGTCCCCCAGACAATGACCAGGGTTTGTATTTGTGAACGATAAGCAAACATAAACGCTATGTTACATTAAATAAAATTGACTAACACACGGTGGTCTAGCACCGTAGCACTTGTACAGCTCTGCACAAAAGTATCTCGATATGGATGATAAATGTCGTTTTTATCATTCTGTTCATAGACCAGGGAACATCAATATTGCATTATGCCAGGGGCGCAGATAGGATTTTTGAACTGGGGGGGACTGAGCTGTCAGCAAATTATATATACAACCCCGATTCCAAAAAAGTTGGGACAAAGGACAAATTGTAAATAAAAGCGGAATGCAATAATTTACAAATCTCAAAAACTGATATTGTATTCACAATAGAACATAGACAACATATCAAATGTCGAAAGTGAGACATTTTGAAATTTCATGCCAAATATTGGCTCATTTGAAATTTCATGACAGCAACACATCTCAAAAAAGTTGGGACAGGGCAATAAGAGGCTGGAAAAGTTAAAGGTACAAAAAAGGAACAGCTGGAGGACCAAATTGCAACTCATTAGGTCAATTGGCAATAGGTCATTAACATGACTGGGTATAAAAAGAGCATCTTGGAGTGTCAGCGGCTCTCAGAAGTAAAGATGGGAAGAGGATCACCAATCCCCCTAATTCTGCGCCGACAAATAGTGGAGCAATATCAGAAAGGAGTTCGACAGTGTAAAATTGCAAAGAGTTTGAACATATCATCATCTACAGTGCATAATATCATCAAAAGATTCAGAGAATCTGGAAGAATCTCTGTGCGTAAGGGTCAAGGCCGGAAAACCATACTGGGTGCCCGTGATCTTCGGGCCCTTAGACGGCACTGCATCACATACAGGCATGCTTCTGTATTGGAAATCACAAAATGGGCTCATGAATATTTTGAGAGAACATTATCTGTGAACACAATTCACCGTGCCATCCGCCGTTGCCAGCTAAAACTCTATAGTTCAAAGAAGAAGCCGTATCTAAACATGATCCAGAAACGCAGACGTCTTCTCTGGGCCAAGGCTCATTTAAAATGGACTGTGGCAAAGTGGAAAACTGTTCTGTGGTCAGACGAATCAAAATTTGAAGTTCTTTATGGAAATCAGGGATGCCGTGTCATTCGGACTAAAGAGGAGAAGGACAACCCAAGTTGTTATCAGCGCTCAGTTCAGAAGCCTACATCTCTGATGGTATGGGGTTGCATTAGTGCGTGTGGCATGGGCAGCTTACACATCTGGAAAGACGCCATCAATGCTGAAAGGTATATCCAGGTTCTAGAGCAACATATGCTCCCATCCAGACGACATCTCTTTCAGGGAAGACCTTGCATTTTCCAACATGACAATGCCAAACCACATACTGCATCAATTACAGCATCATGGCTGCATAGAAGAAGGGTCCGGGTACTGAACTGGCCAGCCTGCAGTCCAGATCTTTCACCCATAGAAAACATTTGGTGCATCATAAAACAGAAGATACGACAAAAAAGACCTAAGACAGTTGAGCAACTAGAATCCTACATTAGACAAGAATGGGTTAACATTCCTATCCCTAAACTTGAGCAGCTTGTCTCCTCAGTCCCCAGACATTTACAGACTGTTGTAAAGAGAAAAGGGATGTCTCACAGTGGGAAACATGGCCTTGTCCCAACTTTTTTGAGATGTGTTGTTGTCATGAAATTTAAAATCACCTAGTTTTTCTCTTTAAATGATACATTTTCTCAGTTTAAACATTTGATATGTCATCGATGTTCTATTCTGAATAAAATATGGAATTTTGAAACTTCCACATCATTGCATTCCGTTTTTATTTACAATTTGTACTTTGTCCCAACTTTTTTGGAATCGGGGTTGTATATATATATATATATATATATATATATATATATATATATATATGTGTGTGTGTGTGTGTGTGTGTATATATATATATATATATATATATATATATATATATATATATACACACACACTCTACCGTTCAAAAGTTTGGGGTCACTTTGAAATGTCCTTATTTTTGAAAGAAAAGCACTGTTCTTTTCAATGAAGATCACTTTAAACTAATCAGAAATCCACTCTATACATTGCTAATGTGGTAAATGACTATTCTAGCTGCAAATGTCTGGTTTTTGGTGCAATATCTCCATAGGTGTATAGAGGCCCATTTCCTGCAACTCTCACTCCAGTGTTCTAATGGTACAATGTGTTTGCTCATTGCCTCAGAAGGCTAATGGATGATTAGAAAACCCTTGTACAATCATGTTAGCACAGCTGAAAACAGTTGAGCTCTTTAGAGAAGCTATAAAACTGACCTTCCTTTGAGCAGATTGAGTTTCTGGAGCATCACATTTGTGGGGTCGATCAAATGCTCAAAATGGCCAGAAAAATGTCTTGACTATATTTTCTATTCATTTTACAACTTATGGTGGTAAATAAAAGTGTGACTTTTCATGGAAAACACAAAATTGTCTGGGTGACCCCAAACTTTTGAACGGTAGTGTGTATACATGTTATTTCACCTCCCTCACTGCCATCACCAGGAACTACCTGCAGGCCAGGACAATGATAACATTTTAACATAGCCTATGGAAATCCAAAGTTTACACATTATCATCACGGCACGCACAGCAATTGCAAAACTAGTTTTAAAACCGCTAAGTTCCAACTGTTAAACATAGCGAGAGGCTGGGCTACGCGTGTGTGTGTAAAGTGTAAACCAGTGTGCACCTCAATAAACCGAATGGTAATTAGTCTGTTGATTTTTCCGTGAGGTTTGCCTTATGCAAAGAAAGACAGCATAGACGTTTTTTCCTCCCTATAAGTGGGGGGGACCGAACGAGGTGAATTTAAATCTGGGTGGGACGAATCCCCCCCCTCTATCTGCGCCCGTGATTATGCATATTATTGTGTTGTGTTTAACAATTGTAACTCCAGTCCGTACCTTCCCATCTCGCTATGCCAGTAATACTCAGGTGCTACTTCGAGTTCCTCATCGGCGTGGAATCCAGTTTAAAAAAAACACCATGTCGTAGCAAGCACTCGCGCGGACAGGCAACCCAATCAGAGGGGACGCAAGGAGGAGAGGGATTTTACTGCTCATAGAACTATCACGTAACAGGTGAATTCAAGAACACACACACGCCCGCGCACACATTCATTGCGCAGTGCGCAAGGGCACTTATTTCTGAAAATTACGTCCAAAAGCAGTGTTTTTGAGGGTGCTGAGCTAGGGGGTGCTGAGCTCGTTTTTGGGGGTGCTTGAGCACCCCCAAAAATAGGCTAAACACGCCCCTGAGCGAGGGTATACGCTAAAATCTAGTCAGATAAATTGAGGTTTTCTTTTACTTTTTCCTGTATGCTCTGTTGTTAGTCACCTGGTCCTTTTTCTTTAGGGGTTTTTGCTTCTTGTTAATGTGGAACCATCTTTGAAGTAAAACAAAAGCTTTTTCCCCCTAAAGCGTGTCTTTGGTATTTGTTGTAGTGTCCATATTATTTCTTTCAAGGTGGACATTGTAACAAGGGGATAGATACCATCTTCAGAGTATTCTACATTTCAGTCAGATATCGAGCTACAGGTGCCCATCTCTGCAGAAAAATATCTTTTTTCATTTGCAATTGTGCAGTCATCTCTTCCATCGTATATACCTGTTTCAGTCTTAGTCCCTTGTTCCACCTTGGGAGGTCGAGTTTGCAACCAAGAGATAGTTCTCATTTTCCTTGCAATTAATAATAAATACCCTTAAAAATATACAAGTGATTTCCATAGAGTATCCTAAAACATAATACTGAGGATCTAAAGATAGGGCGGCACGGTGGTGTAGTGGTTAGCGCTGTCGCCTCACAGCAAGAAGGTCCGGGTTCGAGCCCCGTGGCCGGCGAGGGCCTTTCTGTGTGGAGTTTGCATGTTCTCCCCGTGTCCGCGTTGGTTTCCTCCAGGTGCTCTGGTTTCCCCCAAAGACATGCAGGTTAGGTTAACTGGTGACTCTAAAGTGAGTGTGAATGGTTGTCTGTGTCTATGTGTCAGCCCTGTGATGACCTGGCGACTTGTCCAGGGTGTACCCCACCTTTTGCCCATAGTCAGCTGGGATAGGCTCCAGCTTGCCTGTGACCCTGTAGAAGGATAAAGTGGCTAGAGATAATGAGATCTAAAGGTAAATCAAAGTTTAAAATGACTTCTCATTTTTAATATCTTCCCCAAAATGTTTTGCACTTTTGGACAATCCCAAAAAAATGTGGGTCTGGTCCCCAGGGGCGCTGCTAGAAATTTTGGGCCCTATGAAAGATTACAATTTAGGGCCCCCTGGTAAAATTTTCAAGCGCAAGCAACTGAATTTGAAGTCTGTTTTTGGCTGGCACTTCTACTTTACTATGCATGTGATCAGCTACCTAGCAAGTTTAGGTGATACAATTATTTGGTATATGAACATTTTAAATGCAGAACTGTCAGAATTAGACTGAATAGACTGTTGCCTTAAAATGAAAATTCCATGATATATATGGAAGATATATAGCCTGGCAAGCCAGACTAAATGTGAATATTTAGTCTGGCCTCGATCCATAGACATTTCCGAAGGGGGTGGGAGGAACAAACCGCTGTCTTTCAAACTGTCTCTGTGCGTATAGGCCAACGCTCTGACCAATCAGCGCAACTGTGACGTAGTCAGAGCGACAGAAAGCAGTGGGGGAGACCTTGAAATAAATAATTTTTCAAAATGCGTATTAATTAATAAACAGGTTCTAGATATTAAGAAGTTTGGAGATAATGACCACAAGTTTGGAGTCTGGACCACATACACTCATTTTTTTTCCAAGTGTTTTTCAAGGGTTTGCTTAAACTGTTTTTGAGAGTTTTTATTTAGTGGTGTTTGGTGAAATAATTTCCCTTAAATTTAAAATAACGGGAAAATAAGAAACAATCAAAAGTAATGTTTCAAAGCTGTTTATTAATTCTTCGTACTGCACAAACTAGCCCCATCCTTTTGGCTACGAGCGGAGCCAGCTGGTAGATCAGACTTTTGCCATAGCCGGTCGGCAAAACAGCAAAAACGTCCTTCTTGAAAAGGAATGAGCGGAGAGCCTCTTCCTGCTCATGTTTCAACGAAAACTCCAAGTCTAATTCTTCTAAAACTGATTCCAAAGCGGAGTCAAACGCGCGCTGTTCAGAGCCGTAGCCATCTTTCCTGCTGTGCTTTCTCCAGCGTTGCGCAGCTTTGTCGTCACTCCTGCAAAAGCCCGCCCAAAGAATCCAAACAAAAACCTTGCGTTGTGATTGGCGGGCACGATTTGATGCCCGGGGTGTTTTTGTTTATATGGTGCGAGGCTAGACCCACTCGCTAGGCAAAAATATTTTTGGCCGCTAGGTGGGTGGGTCTAGTTTACTAGGCTAGAAGATATATTTTCTTTTATGAGCAACTATTATTAGGCCACTCAGAAGCCTATGGAGTTCATTCAATCCAAATGTTTGTGTTGAGAGAAATTGCATGCATCACTGTATCAGTATGGATTTATAACATTCTGTATGCACATTATGGAGACTCCAGAGCCCTCCAGCAAACATCATCAATAATCAGGATTACAAAATGTATGCGGGCGGCATGGTGGTGTAGTGGTTAGCGCTGTCGCCTCACAGCAAGAAGGTCCGGGTTCGAGCCCCGTGGCCGGCGAGGGCCTTTCTGTGCGGAGTTTGCATGTTGTCCATGTGGGTTTCCTCTGGGTGCTCCGGTTTTCCCCCACAGTCCAAAGACATGCAGGTTAGGGTGACTGGTGACTCTAAATTGAGCGTAGGTGTGAATGTGAGTGTGAATGGTTGTCTGTGTCTATGTGTCAGCCCTGTGATGACCTGGCGACTTGTCCAGGGTGTACCCCGCCTTTCGCCCGTAGTCAGCTGGGATAGGCTCCAGCTCGCCCACGACCCTGTAGAAGGATAAAGCGGTTAGAGATAATGAGATGATGAGAATGAAAATGTATGCCTTTGTTTCCTCCATTTATTGACTTATTGTATGTGATCAGATGTATGCCTTGATGAATAACTACACTAGTTTTTTGATACAATTACATAGTGCACTGCAAGAAATCCACTCAGTGTTTTTGGTTTCTTTTAGGCATCACACATTTATTAGAAAACACAGCAAATGTTCAAATATTCAAGTTAAATATTTAGCAACAGTATCAATAAATCCACACATGAACAATAGCAATGATATCTATGACCACAGCTAATGTGCAAAATATTAAAGTTAAATACTTAACAATATCAACAAATCCACACATGAACAATGGCAAAACATCTAGACTTAATTATACAATAAAGATACCTATACCAGATTGTTCAACCTCTCCTGTGCCATTGTTGACCTGAGGTAGCGCTTGATAAGTTTCAGTTTACTAAATGCCCTTTCTCCACCAGCAACAGTAACTGGGAGAGTGCAAAAAATCCTAATGGCAATACAAACTTCTCCAAAAATGCTCTGGAGTTGCATTCTGTAAATTGAATTGAGGAGATCAAGGCTGGTGCAATAGCATTATAGAAGGTTTATTTCACTAAAGTTTAATCAAATGAAAAAAATAAATGAATTAACCTTCCTCTGGTGTTAGCTTTCTGTTACTATCTCTGATGTTAACGGGTCGGTTTTGACCCGTGTTTTAAATCAGCCATAAAATACCCTAAAAATAATTATTTATCATCCAATTTGTTTCTTACCTCTTGGTTACCTTGTTAGGCTCCCTTATCCATGAAAAGATTGGTTTTAATATTTTTGTTGTGGCCCCCTGGGCCTTTCTTTTAACAGCATACCCCTCGTTTTCAATATAAAAAAGTGGTCAAATGAACCTCAAGAGAATGATGTAAACATATAAAAGGTTGTTCTGTCACCTGACTATTACTGAGGGGTATTAGATCACATCTCTTAAATGTTCAAAAAAAAAAAGATTTTAATTTTAATATTATCAACTATAGTAACATCTATGGTGTTTCGGGTCAATTTCGACCCATGTATATTTACTTCAAGAAAAGGGCAAAAAACAAGTCTTTTTTTTTCTGTTGACTATCAGTGGCCTCATTGCTGGATCTGTACACTCCAGCAAGGAGAAGAACACCAATGTAGGCATCCAGGCATGCCCAGATTTTTATGCCATATTTGCCTGGCTTACTGGGCATGTATTGCCGGAACGGGCATTTTCCACGGAAAGGGAGAAAATGTTCATCTATTGTCACCTCTGGCCCTGGGTTGAACATCAGTGGAAGGAGTTGCACCCATCTCTCCCAGACATCCCTGATGGGAGCAAGCTTGTCAGATTTTGCTCTGGTGTCTCTGTTGTCAAATCTGAGGACTCTTGATATCATTCGAAAGGTCTGAAGTGACATTGTTGCCCGGAAAATATTCCTGCCTGTCGATGCGTCCCAGAGACTATTAGTGGCCTAATTGCTGGATCTGTACACTCCAGCAAGGAGAAGAACACCAATGTAGGCATCCAGGCATTCCTCATCAATGTCATTCCACATGTTGCCATGGACTTTTTTTCCTTCAAGGTTTGTCATAGCAATTATGACTTTTTTTAGTGACAATGGCATAATAATAATAAGTTCAATTTATATAGCGCCTTTCACAAACCCAAGGACGCTTTACAAAAGAGTTACCACCAAAAAAAATTAGGAAGAATAGTGTGAGGTAAAGAGAAAAGTTTTCAAGTTGGCTTTGAAGGAAGAGAGTGTGGAACAGTCACGAAGCGATTGTGGTAATGAATTCCAAAGTTTAGGAGCAGCAACACTAAATGATCTGCTACCCATAGATGCCAATTTAAAACGAGGAACAGTCAGAAGTCCACAGACAGAAGATCTGAAGGAGCGGGAGGGACAGTACAAATGAATTAACTCACAGAGATAGGAAGGAGCGAAACCATGAAGAGCTTTATAGGTTAACAGCAAAATTTTGTATTTGATCCGGGAGATAACTGGCAACCAATGCAGTTGCTGTAAAACAGGAGTGATGTGAGCAGTGCGCTTGGTGAGTGTGAGGATTCTTACTGCTGAGTTTTGAATGTACTGCAGGCGATTGAGCAATGTGGCAGGGAGACCATAAAAGAGAGAATTGCAATAGTCAAGACGAGAAAAAATAAATGCATTGACCAACATATTGGCATCAGTTTCCAAAAGAAAAGGGCGGAGACGAGCAATATTGCGGAGGTGAAAGAAAGCATTCTTGGTAATTAGTTTAAGATGGGGTTCAAACTTAAGGGTGGAGTCAAAGATAACTCCAAGGTTTTTTATAACTTGGGAAGGATGAATAGACACACCATCTACATCAATAGTAAAACTGAAGAAATTCTGAACCTGTCTTTTAGTACCTACTAATAGAACCTCTGTTTTGTCAGCATTAAGTTTAAGGCAGTTCTTATACAGCCATTGCTTAAGGTCAGTGATGCAAGACCTTAGCAGCTGAACAGAGGCTATGGAAGGAGTGATAGTGATGTAGATTTGAATATCATCAGCATAACAATGAAAGTTAAGGCCATGGTTACGAATAATCTGGCCTATAGGAGAAACATATAATATAAAAAGAAGGGGACCAAGGACAGAACCCTGAGGCACACCTTGAGCAACAGTAGCAGTGGATGATTTATGAACACCAATAGAAATAAACTGTTGCCTGTTTGCTAGATATGACTGAAACCAGGATAAAGCTAAGCCAGTAATACCAAAAGAAGATAGTCTGGAAATGAGTCTCTCATGATGTACAGTGTCAAAGGCAGCTGTGAGGTCCAAGAGAACAAGGACATTGAGATGACCAGCATCAGTTGAGAGCAGGAGGTCATTAACAACTCTTAAGAGAGCAGATTCAGTGCTATGCATATTACGAAAGCCTGACTGAAAGGGTTCATAAAGATCATTTTGAGCAAGGAAAGTATGAAGCTGAGAGGCTACAACTCGCTCCATTACTTTAGCTAGGAAAGGGAGATTTGAAATGGGTCTGTAATTGGACAGTGAAAGAGAATCTAGACCAGGTTTCTTTAGTACTGGTGTAACTGAAGCAATTTTGAGGGAGATGGGAACAGTGCCTAAAGCAAAACACTGATTAATCATATAAGCAATATAAGGGGAGATAGCAGATACACAGGATTTAAGAAGTGCAGCGGGTGCAGGGTCCAACAGACATGAGGAGGAGGAGGACTTAGTTATAATTTCCGATACTTTAAAAGAATCAACAGGAGAGAAAGCAGAGAGACAGCAGTCAGCTTTATGAGAAAGAGCTACTAGCGGGACAGAAGAATGAATTTCAGAATGAAAGTGTTGGTAAATACTGGCAATTTTATCCTTGAAAAAATCCAAAAAAGCCTGACACTGAGCAGGAGAACTGGGAGTGGTTGAGGAAGGAGGCTGAAGAAGTTTATTTATTGTATTAAACAAAGTTTTGGGTCTGTGATTGCCACTCTTAATGATGTTAGCATAGTAGGAGGATCGAGCAGCATTAAGAGCATCCTTATACTTTGTGATGTGTTCAGAGAAGAGTGAAAGATGAATAGTAAGGCCAGTTTTCTTATAAAGGCGCTCTAGCCGCCTTCCCTTGGCCTTCAAGGCCCTAAGCTCAGAGGTGAACCAAGGAGAGGCGCAAATTGCGGAGACCTGTCTAATTTTAAGGGGAGCGAAAGTGTTAACTGCGTTAGATATCGTATTATTGTAAATAGCAACTGTATCATCAGGAGAGGAAACCTCAGCAAATTTACAAAAAGAAGAGAGGAGAGAGGCAGAGAAAGAATGCACATCAATAGAAGAAAGATTACGGAAAGAGACAGTAGAACGCAGAGGAAGTTTAGAAGGTGGCACACTGAGACAACACTCAATCAACCTGTGGTCAGTAAAACCTACATCAGAACCTGATACAGATACAATTTTTGTACCAGTAGAGCAAAGCGAGTCAAGTATATGTCCATGATTATGTGTGGGAAAGTCAACATGCTGAGTTCAACCAAAACATTCAAAGACAGTCAAGAGCTCCTCAGTAAGGGAGCAACTAATATCAACATGAATGTTAAAGTCACCCAGAAGAATGACAGCAGGACAGACAGATGAGGCTACAGTTAGCAGTTCATTCAGTTCAGACAGAAAGAGAGATGGCGATGATTTGGGAGGTCGATAGATTAAGAGCAGCAACATCGGTGTGGGAGTGGAGGTTTTCAAAGCCAGATATTCACAAGATGTAACATCATGAAAAACAATCTCTTTAAGTTTCAAACCACATCTGAAGACTGCAGCTAGACCTCCACCTTTCCCTGTGAGATGGGGCTTTGAAAAATATGTGTATCCAGATGGAGAAGACATATTTAAATGTAAATAGTCCTCAGCCTGTTGCCATGTTTCCACCAGCGGAAGTATGTCCAGGGTCTTTTGGATAATCAGGTCATTAATGAGCGATGCTTTGTTGGTGATGGAGCGGGAGTTTAAAAGGCCAATCTTCGCAGGAAACACAGGTGACAATCCAGAGACAGCAGAACCTTGCAGTTTCCCAAGTGAGCGAAGAACACCGTGATTAACTCCATGAGCGTTCTTGTTGACCTTGGCAATCCGATCAAACAGATCAAAACATGACTTGATGTCACTTACTCTTGTCACAGCAAACCTTGTGATCCCAGGGATCATTTTGATGACATTTGCAGCAGCTGTCCTGCCATGTACGTCAGGAGGTACTGAGCTCCAACAGATGTTGCCACTTTTGGATCTGAATGTTTCAGCAGGAGCAGCTTCAGCACCGGTGACCTCCTCATCAGACTGATCAGATGTGTCTGTGTCTTCCGGTTGATACGCCACATCATCTTCCTCCTCAGAGACCTGCTCATCTCTATCGCTATACTGCTCTGTGTCCTCTGCCTCATTATCAGCAAAGATATGATCCAGAGCTTGGCTTACATTCAGTCCTCTTCTCATTGTTGCATGCTGTAAATTGGAGATGTGTACTCTGCAAGTCACCAACTCTAAACTCAATTGGCCTTACATGCCTGGACATGTCTGTCTTTGTTCTGTCAAACAGGCAAAGAGAAAAGCCCCTGACTGAAGCTCAAGTGGTTGGAGGAAGAGCTGGCTGTAGGCTGTTGGCTGATTGTGTGTTTATGATTTCAGTTTTGGCATTTATTATTGTTTTATAATCTTATATTTTAACTGGGTCGAAATTGACCCTAACAACACAAAGGTCACAATTTTCACCAGAGCATTTTATAATTTAGTAAAAAATTTTTTTGGATTTTATTTTGTTTAAATAGAAGTTCCTGACAAAGTCAAAAAGTCTTGATGCAATAAACAAATTTATGTAGTACTTTTATGCATGCTAAACCTAAAAACAGGTCGGTGCCGACCCAAACACTGGAGGAAGGTTAACTTGAAATTTGACATGATTCCCTTCGACTCCCAAACCCTAACTGGCCAACAGGAATTGACTTGTACAACTCATTCTTTTGTGGTGAAAGAATTTCGTTGGTCCATTTTGTTATCCAGTGGCTATACAGTCTGTGAGCAATTGTAATTAAGTTTTGGACATGTTTTTTTATTCATAAATATTTTCAGATATAATTTCATATAATGTAGATTGATATTGATGTAAGAACTCTGAGATGATCATAATAAGTTTAGTGATTATAATTATGCATCTTGCACATTCTCCTGTCTTGTCAATGAGCAGTTGTGCTTCCATATGTTTTGTAATTTTCCAGGAAATGGGTGATATATATATATATATATATATATATATATATATATATATATATATATATATATATATATATATATATATCACTGTCACTACTTTTGTTTGATAAAGGCTCAAAGTCATCTGCAAAAAGACCTGCACCTGAGTTTAGGGCACGTCGTCGTTTGGCAAGTGTTTGGCATGCGCTGCTTAAACACTGGCTGTGTTGCTTATGTGTGGTGAATGCATGTTCTGATAGTTTTAAGGGAACAACATGAGAATGTTTAAGTACAATTTTACAAAATAACTATTTTAGTTCTATAAATACTACGTGAAATGACAGGATGTTCCTGTAGAATTTTTGCTGTACATCAGGTACTTCCCTGAAAGTTCATTTTAGTATGTTGTGAAATTGTATGTTCAGTAATAACTGCAACAATATTTACCTCTGTTCCTTCACAGATTTGTCCATGCTCATGATGAAAGGTCAGCAGCATTGGCTCAATTGTTTGTGAAGCATGGGATTTAATGTAAAGTGGGAACTTCTGTATTAAGGTTGTAACATATGGATATATACATTTTGTGTTCCAGGAGAAGCAGAATGACATAATTCGCAGTATCAAACAGCTGAATGACAAAGTTGATGCACTTCATGCTCGGACCGTCCCTGAAAGTGTCGGTTCCCGGACATACCAGGAGAGGGAACAAGATGATGAGGACACCGCTGAGACTATCATCCGAAGAATGGCCAGCTCTAAACCAGAAGTGCAGGCTCGAACCAATTACAAGCAGTGCCTGGAAGTAATGGGCCTTCCAGTAAAGTCACTTGAAGAAGTGAGTTAATATATTTTCTGTTTATCAGATCCTCTTCACTTCAATAAAATTTTACTGTTTTATTTTTTACACAGTATATTATGAAACAACATGCTGTATTTATGGCAATGCACTAACTTACACAAATAGCAATAGGTACATAGGATTCCTAATTTTTGTCTGATCTGCTTTCACCAGTGTGGTATATACCTAGCTGATAGCTATAACTTGAGAAAATTCTGCAAGCAATATAAACAGCTTGATAAAAATATAGGGCCTGTACAATAAGGTGTTGGGTTGAGAATACTAATTATGAACATACAGCTCAAATTATACAGTATCTGAACAGTAAAATATATATCATTTCTGATGAATAATGATGGTAATTTTCAACTTGCAGCCGAAGAGTGCTAATGACAAACTTGATGATGAGGACAAGGAAACCAAGCGCTGGAGGAATGCCGTCATCAATGCCTTGACTGCATACGCCCCTGGAATGGAACTAGGAAAGAATACAGTAGCAAACATTGTCAGGAACTGCTTGTACGCTATAGCCCCTGTTTATCTTTGGCAGTGCTTCAGCAGTCAGGGCAAGTCGGGAACCACCAAAGGCAGCCTTGCCAGAGACATGCCACAAATTTAGCGAGTTATCATGGCGGCTGCAATAAGTATCACATCAATGGACAGTACTACCATCATTTCTACAATTGGTGCCATAATCCGAAGCTGTCCTACCCGAGCAGAATCAAAGAAGTATAGACAGGACCATCCTGAACTTTTTCCTGACCAGCAAAAGTCTGATGAAAATAAAACACCTAAGGACAAAACCACCCAGAAACAGAAACACAATCCTACTCCAAAAGAGAAAACCGCAGCCATAGCCATCAACTCTGTGAATGGTAGAAAGAGGCCTCTCTCCTCTGACGAGGACTCTAAGGAGGACATTCTGACCTCATCTCCAGAGTGCTCTACCAGACAACAGCCTCTTCGGAAGACTCATGCAGTTCCTTCTGCACCTGGGGCCTCTGCAGCAGGTCAGAATTCTTCTGAATCTGAATCGAAGAGGTAGAACTGGAAGTGGGTTACTCAGATGACTCTGATGATGACCCAGATTACAGGTTTGAGAAACCGTAACATTTTTTCTAATAGGATGTGTGTTCCTTTATATATTAACTTGTACTTTGTTTTTTTTTACACACATTTGTATAAAATTTATTAAGAGGCCTTTTTATTTTTAGATATTGTATCTAATTTTTTTTTGTCCCCCCCACCTTTTCTCTGAAAGGGAGCAGGGGGACATATATAGAAATAGGGGCCGGCTGTCCATCTGGTTAAAGCTGTTCAGAACATGGGGGGGGGGGGGGGGGGGTGTCGTGGCTCAGGTGCATAAGGCACCATACCATAAATCTGGGGACACGGGTTTGATTCCAACCTGAGGTCATTTCCCAATCCCTCCCTGTCTCTCTCTCCTGCTCATTTCCGGTCTCTACACTGTCCTATCCAATAAAGGTGAAAAAAAAGCCCCCCAAAATATCTTTTTCAGAATGTGCTTATTATTGATTGTAGTGTTTGTGTTAAAACTGTTCAGTTTTGCTCTTAAATATGATGTATTATTAATTGTATGTAGATGTCTAGATGAAAAGATTGGTGTAGAGTTTGTTTTGTTTCATGCGGAGATTTAGTAATGTTTATGTTTATCCGGCATATTGTTTGCAAGTCATTATTGGAATAAAACATTGAATTTTAAAACATTCATAAAGTTTGTTTTACTTTATTTTTAGTTCTCAATATTGGAGAGTAAGCCTCTAATACAGTCATAAAAATTGTAGGCCCACTGCCTGTATGGAAATATCCAGATCCCTGTGAATAGCAGCTCCCTGGTGTGGCTGGATGGACACCTGCTACAAATGTTCATAGGATGTTCTGCTTCAGCTGTTCATATGATGTTTGTGAACATTTGTATAATGTTCGCATATGAACATTACCTGTCCTCATTCTTTGTTCATGTAATGTTCATGCAATATTCGTTTCATGTTCACGAAAAATTCTATGCGAACGTTCTAAAAACATTTAAAAAATGTTCAGTTTCCTGGTGGGGTCACACAGGTCTTCATGGCACTCTACGGTTAATAGGGAAGAGGAATGGTTTATGTAGTGAATGTCAAGTTCTAGAAGATGTAGTTCATGTTTTATTTAATTGCAATAAATACACAGAACACAGACAGCAATGGAGAGAAAGAGCGGCTGATAATGGGATAGAAAACATCCTTAAGGAAGAAGGAATGCAGAGAGATAGGATCAAATCCCTATTTATTTTTCTTAATGATACAGCTTTAATTATAAGGATCCAGGATCCTTTTTTCTCTCTTAAACTTCAGATAGCCATGATAGTCTGCCAAGTCCCTTTACACACTCCTGTACAGTAGGTGGCGGTATGCACCAAAGAGACTTGATCCGCCAAGAAACTGAAGAAGGCAGGCGGAAAAGAAACACAAACAGTGGGGAGAGAAAATGAGAGAGAAGATGCTGAGATCAGAACCCGTTAGAGAAGATAAAGTTGGGCTCTGAAGCCTGCAGTGATGAAGGTGCTGCTGTTCCTGGTGTTCGGTGCCCATCTGGCAGCAGCAGGTCAGTTTACTGGGTTTATTCATCACTCTATTATTTTCTTCTGTAAAGGTTCATCATCAGCTCACACCAATTCACTGCCTTCTCTTTCTGAAACCTGTAAATAAAGCATTAAACCCCAACATTAACAGCGTTGAATCCGCAGGATATTAGTGAACACCTTATAAAGTAATATTCTGTAGATTAATTATAAAAACTCACAGCAGGACTTTGTTTTACTGCTAAAATCTCCAGATCCCCAGTGACCCGCTGCTACTAATGAACTGTTCAGAGAAAAGAGTGTTATTTATTAGTTATTGAGCTAAAAGCTTTGATTAAACTCCATTACAGGGAGAGCAGATGAATAAAAATCATTTCTCATTTCCTTCACTAAATAAATGAATGAATGAATCCGAGCTGGGCCTCAGTAATCTGTGCACTATTTTGTCTCTTCGAGCTCCGAACTCGAGTGGAATAATAACATGTGATCACAGGGTCTCTGGATTTGTTCCCTTGTGATCTGTTCCGGTGGAGACACGAACTGCTTTATTTTATTCACTGAACCTCAATAACAATCAGTGTTTATTCTGAAACACAGTAAACTGCAGGAGTCGCTTACTTCCGGTTCCAGCCTGAAGCCGTGGGATCTCCCTGGTTACTGATGACGTAGCTGGGTTAGGGGCGGGGCTTAGTAACTCTGTTATTGTGTTGATGTGAAAAAGACAAGTTGGATGGAAATTATGGACTTGATTTTCTTCCTGTAGAACAGGATAAACCGGCTGGAGATGATGAGCTGAGCTGAGATTTTCTTCCTGTTCGCTCTGTGAGTTATTTGGATGTCAGAATCATTCCCACCTCAAACCAAGAGAACAGTCAGCGTTCAGAGATAATAAAACTGTTTTCATTTTAAAGAGTGAGTTAAAGGGGAAGAAATCACAAGGACCAGAACCTGCTACAGTTATAATAAAATGAATATTAAATCTATATTTCATATTTTTTATTGCATCTATAAACTGCAGATCCACACAGTGACAGATGGGGTCATGTTTAAATCATAAACCAGACCACTGAACTGTTCTATTCTTTAAGTTCGTTTCTTAAGACACATATTTTTTGTATGTTGCCTCACTTGTTGACAGTTTCGGCGAACACTTCCACCTTCTTCAAAACAGTCACCAGATGTCGAGTGGTGACGTGCCTTATCAGCTGATGTTACTCTATGGAGGCGTGAATGTCCCGCCCAATTTGACAGGTAGTCCACGCCTCCTGCTGTCAGGTCGCTGCCCCAGGACTGCGCTCCAGGTATGTGACAGAGCGTACGCTCCCTCATCCCAGTTCATCGTCCTCTGCGCCCGCTTACGTATCTCCACTGCCTCCAAAATCCAACGCTGGTATCTATTCTCTTCAGCGCGAATGACTCTGGCCTCTTCCCAATTCATAATATGATTCTGTCGTTTGCAGTGGTCTGAAATGGCTGATTTTAAGTTTTCTTGGTTTGCTTTTTCTTTTTCGGATCTTGTGAGTCTTTTTGTTGTTTCTTTTTCACATTCTAATTGGTGTTCTTTCCTGCGAGTGTGGAAGCATCTGCCCGTTTCACCAATATAGACTACCCTGAACACAGAGGGAAGAAGATATATGTGCTGGTAGGATATTTTCACAAGGTAGGACAAAATATCAGATACAGCTATAAATTTCCGCTACGGGTAGGAAGAAATTATAGGTAGGAAGAAATTTCAGAGACACCGGCAGCGGAGATTGAAGCGGAGATGGTTTCTTTGTCGCGCCAGTTTTTTTAGTTTTTCCAGGCAGCGTACCTCTTTGGCACAATCTTCTCCATAACTTATTTTTAATATGTACATACATACAGACCACTGAACTGGACAGTGTTTATACTCCTCCCTGTCATGTTACTGGAGTGGAAATCATGTTGGAATTCCCAACAAAGTTTAAATAAATAAATGCCTGTAAAAGTAAAAACACTTTCAACAAAACTTGCACTTGGCTGTGGAGTGATGTGCGTCTGTGTGCACACCACACCACCTTCTCTCAGCTCACACCTCTCTCTCTCTCTCTCTCTCTCTCTCTCTCTCTCTCTCACATCAAAGAGAGGACAGAAGTCTAAAGAAAACAAGAAAAGCAAAAAGACAAATGTAGCACAAAATTTAAAGAGGCAACTCGAGAGGAAACGTAATGCAAAATACTAAGATTACACTTAAGTAGTACCAAAAAGTGAGAATAGGTTGTTTTTTTTCTAAATTCTTTATATTTGGGGTTTTCTTTGTATTCTTACAAGCTGCTAAAGCATCATATTTCTCACACTTACCTTTTTTAAAATCACTATTAAAGTCTGTCCTTTGACTCTGTGAAATCAGACCAGAGGGTGTGTCCTGTTTCAGTTACACTAACTTAGTGTATATCCTGGACCAATTTCATTTTTCTTTTTTTTTTTTAAATATGAAAGAATGTCCCTTAACACACTCATCCAGAAGGGTAATTTTGCACAAGGCCATCTGTCTACAGCAGAAAAAAAATAAAATAACGCGTCTGGAAAAATCCCAAGGGAGTCTGGAGCCAGATTCGTGACGTCACCTGCGGAAGCGCCAGCAGGCTGCGAGAGCTTTGCACAGTTTCAGTGCACAGCCTGTGTAGACCAAGCGCTCCCATTTCTCTCTCATTGTCCGGTCTTTTGGGAAACGATGAGTACTAATCCCATCATGATTTTTGTTGCTACACCCTCCTACGATACATCTGTTAACCATTTTAATAATTACGTGATAACGTTGAAGAAATTTGCAGAAAACCACCAGGTCGTTTTCTCATAAACAAACCAGCGCTGACGTAGGATTCAGAGGGAGGCATCCCGCACGCGATGTCACGAAAATCACTGTTTGCCGGGAAATCCAAATGCTGAGTTTTTTCAGAGGCGGACCAATTCGCCTCAAATGGCTTGATTTCAACTGAATTTTTCTGGTATTGTGTAAGGTAAAAAAATTGCACAAAATGCAAAATGTGACAGATATTTGACCAAAGTTTAATATAAAATAGGAGAATTACATTGATCTTGCTCCTGAATTTACCCGTGATATGCACTTTAAGTCTGTGTGTTATGAAATTATCCTCAGTTCAGTGGTAGAATCCTGTTTTAGCGATTCACACCTCAGTACTGAAGTGTTCTCAGCTCTTTTAGTTCCTCTCACTGGCTAGATGATTCCTGTCTGACTCGTCAGGGCTGTTTCATTTCAGCTGTCACCACTTTAGTGGCGGTGTCTTATTTCTGTTCTCCTCACTTCAGCAGGATTTCTTTCAGCTCGGTCTTTGTAATGCTTTAAGAAGCAGTTTTGCTTCCACATCCCAGTCCGGCCTGTTATCTAGGTGCAGTTGTACCTGCTGTAAATCATTTATAGTGACGTCATTAATTACAGGAGGCGTGTGAGTGCAGTGACACAGTGGACCAACAGAGGGCGCTGCTTCTCTCCATCAAATACTGAAAGAGTTCTGTTGTGAAGGCAGCCATAGAAAGTAGTGTGTGTGTGTGTGTGTGTGTGTGTGTGTGTGTGTCCAAGACTCCCATGAACTCCTACTCAGTAAGGTACTGATGTCTGGTATTAAGGAGTTTTGGAAATTGTATGTAAATAATGTTTATTAATTTAATTGCCACAGATATAAATCACTGATATTAATTAATGAGTTGTAATTTTGGACTAGATTCATTTGGGGGAGTTCTTTTTTTAATTGCATGAATTTTCATTAAGACGGTGAATTTGTTTTCAGCTGCAGAAACTCATTAAATCTCTGATTTTATTAACGAGTGGAATTAAAAACCTATTCAAGTTTATTTTTAACAACAGACATTGTTGCAAAGCAGCTTTACAGAATTTTACTGACTTTAAACCTGAGCTAATGAGCTATTTATATTTAAACATGAGCTATTCATACTAGATTCTGCAAAAAAAAAACCATAATAATAAATAATTAGATAAGAATAAGTAATTAGATACAGGAATGTGTGTGTCCATATATAAATAACATGAGTTTGAGTTTTAAAAAGTAAACCTGCTGGAATCAGAGACTCCGTTAATCATCTGAAGTTGATGTGATAAAATAATTCACTGTCACCGCAGGTCCTGCACGAGAGGACCTGAGAACACTGATCTCGATTTCTGTTCATAAAGAATTTTAAAATCACGCTCCCTTTCATACGTTTAAATGGAGCTGGTGGCAGCTGATGGTTAAATGTGGAGAGTAAAATCTGTTCTATCAGTAAATCAACAGCGAGACTGTTAGTGTTGAGCTCGGCACAGGGTCTCAGTGATGGCATCATCATCATACTGGGGTAAATCTCACACACACACACACGTCTGTAATACCTGACTGGCTTCATGTTGTGTTTTCTTTGAATAGCACACAGACAGAAAAAAAAATTACTTTTTTAAATTCAAACCAAATAAACAGTAAACGCACAATCCTGTCTTTCCTTTTGTAATTTGTATTTGGATTGGAAACTGTGTGCTCCATCTGTCAACTTTTACTTTCTCCCTCAAACACATTTTGGGGAAAACAATGTAAAAATGATTTATTTTTACATCATTAACGTGGGCTGAAAGTATCGGCCCCAGTGCCATGAAATGTCAGGAGCCTGTTGCTGTCATCACGTGACCCGCCTGTCCCTGATGCGCCGGATCTCCTGCGTGTCACTTCATACTGTTCTGTGTGTTTCTCTTACGCGTGCCGGTGCTGCTGCTGCGCTCGGTTCCACAAAAGACTCGAATAATCTGCTGCAGTTCAGTGTTGCTCAGATGTGATAAAAAACAAGATGCAAAGAACAGTGATAGTGAAGTGAATAATAAAAGTAAACAGTAAATACACAGTGGTAAAATCCTGATGGAATAATAAGTGTGATTACAGACAGAAGGCTGCGTCTGCACGTCTCCCGGGTTCAACCTGAGTGATGTGGCTGAATCACGACTCATTAATGATCAGAAACAGAATCCTATCATAACATTATTGTTTTGCCTTTTGTATCTGATCGCTTACTAAACAATGTAAATGTGTGTTTTTACTCTCTTACAGTCACACACACTGTGAAATTCTTCTACACTGCAGTCACACCAGGAATAAATTTCCCAGAATTCACAGCTTTCAATCAGGTGGATGGAGTGCAGTCTGAGTACTATGACAGCAACATCAGACGTCTGATCCCAAAGACAGAGTGGATGAAGAAGATTGATGCTGATATTCCAGATTACTGGGACAGATACACACAGATGCTGCAGCGTACTGAGGAGGCCTTCAGAGTCAGTGTGGCTACAGCAATGCAGCGCTTTAATCACACTGGAGGTAAAACACTCACAGCCTTAAACACACACACACACACACACACTATGTCCATACATTCACAGAAACACACAGACTGAACTCTGTACATACACAGTGGAGAGTGTGCTGCTGCTGCAGGAATGGAGAGAAAGTGTGTGTGTGTGTGAGAGAGAGAGAGAGAGAGCAGACACACAGAGAGTAAAACCAGTCACCAGGTTGACGAGAATTTAACACATTTTTCTGTGTAATTAAAGATATCAGCCAAAGTTCACTCGTGAGCTATGAATCTATTATATTTAATAGTTAAATTAGTAGCTAAGTGTGTTAGCAAGAGAGTTTATTGATGACTATTGTAGAGCTGCAACAACTAATTTATAAATCATTAAAAATTGATAGTAAAAATAGAAGGCAATAATTTTCATTCTCAGTCAGTGAGACTGTGTTATTGTGTTATTCTCCTTCACTTTCACTAAAAACACATTTAACTGAACCGGTGGAGCAGGTTACCACAAACACCCTGCTCTCCAGTCTGGGAACTCTTTATATCAGTGTTTCTGCACTGGTGGGTCGTCACGGGCCCTTTATCACTGGGTCACGGACTGCTGGGGAGGAAAATGCTGCCAAACGCTGAGGATAAAACATACAACGCAGAGAACTGCGGAAAAATATGGCAAAAATGTAAAGTATTGTTTAAAAAGCAAAAAAAATACTAATACAGTCAGGATCCCCAGAGCTGTCGTTATAGCCAGTGAAAAACTCGGTCGTGTCGTGCGTCCAGTCAGATTTAACGCTGATTAATCTGTAAATGTTTGTTATTATCAGAGTGAGATCTCTCTTCCTATAGAAGGCTGAATAAACAGTGCAGGTAACTGAGACTATCACAGCTACGGTATGTTCAGCTGACAGCGTGTTGTGTTTGGCGTGTTATTGGCTGCTGAAAGCATGAAACCATCTGAATTCATAAAGCAGGTTATTCAGAGACATAAAGACAAAGCAGGTGATGTTATTTTTTGAAAAGGAAGCTACGGGATCTGGAGCTCAAAACATGATCATAAATGTGTGCAGTGTTCAGGAACAATCCCGTCTCACATCGTACAAACTCACTCAGCACGTTCCCAAGAGCAGACAGCCACTCGCGGTTACAGAGGAGCTCGCTTCACCTGCTGATGGTGACGTGAGCAGAGAGAAACGACTCGGCGCAGATCTGACACAAACCAGCTGAAAAAACCTCAATGCAGATGTTTTTGCTGAAAATAGTGATTCCTTGATGAGGGATTTGTTTTTCTTTGAATAAGTTGATTTCAGTTAAAGGTTGGATTTTTCTCATTTTTTCAGCGAGATATGAAGCGACTTCACCTGATATTTAATTCTGACGAGTTAAGAGCTCGTCATTTTATAGCAGCGTTAGCAGATTAAAATGTTCTACAGTTTTGTAATTAATATATGTTAAAAATAATCCAACTAATCAGTTAACTGAAACAAATAATTGATCGAATAATTGAATGGAATGAGAATAATAACTGCAGCCCTGTGTGTAAAACCACATTAGCCAGATTTGTTAGCATGTGAGCTAACGCTTCTAACGATCGCGTTCTGTCAGTAAATCCAGCAGTTGGGTTTGTTAGTAAGCTAATGTCAGATTTATGAAAATGATGTTTACGGTTGTCTGATGAAATGTAAGTGAAGCTCCGCCCCCTCACTTGTCGTGTGTAGATCGCGCCCCACTGATGCGCTGTAGTTTTCGAGTGTTTCCCCTCGGCGTTTGGCAGATGCCCTCATTCAGAGTGACTTACAGAGTCACAGGACATTAACGTTTACATTTCTACAGCTGATCAGTTGAGGGTCTCACTGCAGGGGCCGCCTGGTGGTGCTGAGATTTAAACCCATGAACTTTTGATTGGTCATCGAATTCCTTAATCCCTGAACTACTGTAGAGCACTTTGTGTTGATGCACTGATTTGTTAATGATTATAATGGTGTGTGTGTGTGTGTGTGTGTGTGTGTGTGTGTGTGTGTGTGTGTGTGTGTTAGGCAGAGCTTCTGGATGAGCTTTAACTGAGTTATTCACATTCACTCACATGTCAAACACTGAAATCTGTTCCAGAGTCACACCAACTTGCGTGTGCAGACACATGCGCGCACGTACACGTGTCATTTCAGGATAATTTTGATAAAAAAGCTTAAAGTAATGAAAGATTATTTCTGATTTGAACGTGAACATTAGTGTGAGTACTGCGTCAGTTATGTTGGGTTCAGTGTGTAGTGACGAGTTCATAAAGAAAAGACACACATCAGTGTTCAGGACTCGGAGTGAAGTTCACACTTCCCAGGGTTTATATACTTAATAAAAACTAAAACTAGCAGTGAGAATAATTTAGTTAACTGAAGTAAAAATAAAAAGTTTTTAAAAATTAAAAATAAATAACAATTCCAGTGAACAATGCAACACAAACTAAAATGAAATAGAAGTGCAGGTAAAATCAGGTTCGGATTTGTTTGGGTTCCCCTCGACTCAGTCATGCACTCGTTCCAGAAGGTGGCAGTAATGTGATACCGGCTGCCGTAAAACAACAAGGAAGAAGAAGCTGCTCAGTGTGTAAATATAAAGCCTATAATACACTAGAATCAAAGATCTTCGAGAGAATATACCACAATAGAGCGACGTAATTCCTCTCTGTGGGTGCAAAAGTGGAACAGTTCCAGTCTCATAAGTGGGCGTGTCACTGTGCGTCACAGACGGACCTCCTCATTGCCATGAATGGAGCGCGGGGTCGTTCTGGTCTGCGTAAATGACAGGGTTCTCATTACAGTGATTTATATCTGGAATGATGGGAGTAGAATAGATTTATTTAAAGGATTAGACGACGCTGACGTTCAACACGTTCAGAGTCACAAACCCTGTTTGTCACGTATTTCTGTTCTTGTTAAATCTGATTTCAGTGTTAAAACACAACACCGTGTATAAAATGGGATATCTGTGATAAGGATCAGCGAACCGATAAGGCGTTTAATAGTGGCCCAGTGAACAGATTGTGTCCTTGTGCTGTGGTTATTATGGGATTTCTGTGGCTGTGCAACACCAACACTACGACTAAACTAAAACTAGTCGGTCCCTCAAATTAAAACGACCCCACTTCTGCACTTGTAAACTAACTAAAATTAAACTGTAATTTGAATAGAAATGGAATGAATCGGGTCGACACCAGGTGCGCGGCGCTGTGATCTACAGAGCTCCAGGAAGATGCAGGTAAAGACGGAGCTCTGTAAAAATCCACGGATGTGAAATCTCCGCGTTTCCGCGGAAATCCGCGTTTTTCAAATTGCCTTTCCGCGTAAAAAAATCGTTTTCCGCGTTTTCTAAAATTTAAAAAATATATATATATATTCGGTAAAGTCTGGCGCGAAACTTTTCCGGATTTTGCTAAGCGGAAGTGACGAAAGCTCCTTACAGCGATCTGATCATTATCGCTGTGTGGAGAGGAGTCGCTATTGTACATGCACTGCTACGAGCAGACCTGCCAACCTTTACGCTTTTTGCGTAGCAGATACGCATTTAGACATCAATCTACGCTGCTACGATTTAACACTTCAAAATACGCAAAAAGCCATTGATGGCTTTGAGTTCAAAGTAGAGCCCTGCACTCCCGCGGGACCCGACGCAAAGCAGTGCGGCGCGGGGCAAATTTTGAAAGCTCATTTCGGGCGGGAGGGGGAGGTGATAAGCTGCAGTCCCGCTAACTAAAAACGTGTTTAAAATAAAATTTATAAATTATTAATTTATGTCTATCATATATAATTTGTGCTGGATATTTTATTTGGCATTAATAAAAACATTTTAAGATGCCTAAATTTGCGGATGTGGTCTAATCTCGCGTACGTTTCCGATTCCTTTCCGCTCTTCCGTGTTTGAGATCTCCGATCGTGGCAGAAGAGCAGAGCTCCTCTAGTGAAGCTCACAGTGCTTCAGAAGTAAGTGCTGCTTTAAAAAGAAAGTGGGAGTGCGAGTGCGCAAAGTGAGAGCTGTCAATCAAAGTGAGAGCTGTCAATCATGAGCGCATGCAGCGCTCAACTTGGAATGTGTCAGCAGAATGTCAGGCTACGTTTACACTAGACCGTATCTGTCTCGTTTTCTTCGCGGATGCACTGTCCGTTTACATTAACCCCCCTGGAAAAGCGGGGAAACGGGAATCCGCCAGCGTCCACGTATTCAATCTAGATCGTATCAGCTCCGGTGCTGTGTAAACATTGAGAATACGCGAATACGCTGTGCTGAGCTCTAGCTGGCGTCTCATTGGACAACGTCACTGTGACATCCACCTTCCTGATTCGCTGGCGTTGGTCATGTGACGCGACTGCTGAAAAACGGCGCGGACTTCCGCCTTGTATCACCTTTCATTAAAGAGTATAAAAGTATGAAAATACTGCAAATACTGATGCAAATACTGCCCATTGTGTAGTTATGATTGTCTTTAGGCTTGCCATCCTTCCACTTGCAAGTAATAAGTGATATGCGCTGGGATCACACACACAGCGGCTCAGTCCCGAATCGTGGCTTGTTCACTTCACTCGCGCACTCTGTGAGCTGCGCAAGGCCGGAGTGCGCACCCTCCAGAGGGCACTCGCTGTTCAGGGTGGAGTGATTTGGAGCGCAGGATGCCTGCGGAGCCGAGCGTATCCGCGTATTGGTGTTGCTGTGTGCACGGCTAACGGTTTTAGTGTAAACACGAATCATTTTAAGAACGTTAATCTGATGATCCGCTGATTCGACGTAATGTAAACGTAGCCTCAGAGTCTAAACAATAAACTTACAATAAACCTAACAATGCCACCTATAAATACACAACATGTAGATCTACATAACGTTATCTGTGCCATCTCACAGCAGTTTGCTTAGCTATTTTTAATCAGGGCAAATAGCCTTATAGCCAAAACTAGTATATGATGCTTTAATTTATGGAGATGCCTTTTGTTTACACGTGATTTCCAAATGAGGGGTATTGCAATTTTATATTAGTCTAAATGAACATCTACACCAAGTTGCAAGCATCAGGGGAAGATTATGGACGCACCAAATTTGGCTTAACGGTCATTTAATGGTGAAATGCCGTTCGCGCTGTCAGCCAACTTCGGGTTGTTTCTCTGAATTCCGACAATAAACGAGACCATCCGAACACATCTGAAAACATCGTGGTTTGAACTGTGTTGGTTCAAATCAACTTGGTTCAGACCAAGTTGGTACTACAGCTTTGGGAAACGGTCGTTTTTTGGATGTTAGTTAGTTCAAACTTGCATCGTACCATATTGGTTTAATGCTAACTTGGTTGGTTGTTTGGGAAACGCAGCCCTGAACGTGAGCTGTAGATATTTATGCTCAAATCCACTCAAAGTAGGGGGCGGGGCACCATCACGCTGTGTCTTTAAATTATATTAATTTCTTATAGGCCTACTTGTATTTCCTAGAATGTAAATGTGAGGAGTGACATATAAGCTATGTACAATATTCTTAATATCCACTGTAGATGTTGGTCGGTGTGTTGGGTATCTCTGTAAAGCCTCAGCTGCGCATGGCGCCTGGCAACGCGCACCCTCGCTCCGTGCGCTAGGTGAAGGATCGGTCAGTGGAGAGCTCAGATAAGCTCAGCATGTTTAATTCCCCAAACCAATGACAAGAACTTTCGTGAGAAATAACGCGAACGTCTGCATCATGCGGGATTTGGGAGCGGGACAAAATATGGCAGGTGGGAGCGGGACTGAAAATCATAATTCTTTGCGGGAGCGGGACTGAAAATTCTGTCCAGCGCAGACCTCTACAAAGATCTTTAATATTCCGGTTCAACTGTCTGTGCATTCGCGCACTAGGCAACTCGTCTGTGGGTGTAACCGCATTGACCAGCAACCTGTAGAGAAAAGAAGACTTCGACCAATCACAGCGCTAGTTTTAAACTCTTCAAATAGGCCTAGGCTATGAGGCGAAGCGGAGAGCCGAGGAGCCGTCAAAACGAAAGTAACGACATTGATTTTCATCCCTCTCGGTCGATCTTCATACTGTGACTGGTTTTACAAGGGAGGACGGTGCTAAACACCGTTTTGAAGGTAAATGGGCAGGGCAAGGGCATTGTGAATAAAGCAAGGACAACCCACAGTGTTCCGCCTTATCTGAGGGAATATTTGTTCCAGCTTGTTTTGATATTTGACCCAGGCTTCTCAATCCAAAAAATATTGCATAGCCTAAAGTGAAAATGTAGTAGCCTACTGACGTTTCCATCCAGTCGACCGATAGACGCGTTAAAATCTTCTGAACTAGGCTACTCGTGCATGTGAGATTCAGTGAGCAGCGCACCAAGTGTTTTCACGTAAGTGCGTGTAGGGGATGATGTGTGTTTTGTGTATGCGCGTGCCTTGCAGTTAATAATACACATGACGTCAGATGAGGATACTGACAGAGAGAGGTTAGCAAATCTAAAGAGAAGCGAGTCTATGCCCCTCAGAAGTTCCTAACGAAGTATCAAGATCAATGGCCATGCCTCCGCCCCCTAAACTGCCTAATCATGCGTTTTGCACAGTGTGCAATTATGATTTTGACATTAGCCATCAAGGAAATACAGGTAATAATATTGCTAACATAGAAATGCTTGCATTTATATACATAGGCCATTAGTTTTTTCCAAATTAGGCCAGGTCAGTGAATATTATAAAGGCTATGTTATTGGATAGGCCAGAGTAGCCTATAATTTATTTTCAGTAAGTTTTTCTGTAAGTGTGGTTATCAGTTTGCATTTACTAAATATTAATATTGAAAAAAATATATTTATATAGGTACTCTGGAATATTCACTTTCGATGTTTAGTGTAGCGAGGAGCAACAGAATCTCTTTTATGGTCAAAACTAAATTTATGAAAAAAGGATTGTGTGTGTGTGTGTGTGTGTGTGTGTGTTTTGCAGACTGCCGGCGTCTGTTTTAAAAGACATAGGCTATAGCCCTTTGGTTTTTCTGTTATCTATACAATATAATGCTAAATGTCAAAAGGGACATAGCATGCTATTTGGGATTCTTTGTTGTTTATAATTCCCAATGTATTTAAGACACAATATGCCAAAGGCAGTACATTTATCCCTTATCTTTAAGTTTAAGGTCTGTATAAAGGACATATTTTTGGGGCACAGTTGCCTTGTGCCAAATGTCTTGGTGAAAGCATTGGAAATATATTCATGCCTTTTCATTAAGAGTTCTTGTTTTCTTCATAGTCTGCTTGTATGTTGAATAACTAGATATGGTGGTGAGTGGGAACTCTGTGCTTAGTAATACATTGTTCACATGCTCCCTCATTACAATCAATACTGATCAGCAAATGTGCCTGACCTCACGCTGTGCTGCGCTGCACCGCCACGATAAGTTGCTACTCAAAATTTTTTTCCAAGGTTGGCAGGTATGTACGAGTATGAATGAAAATGGCGGCGTTGTCTGTGAAGTCCGATGTCACGAAAATAGATTCTGGCATTGAAAATAAGTGGCGTTGGGACTGGTTAGAGCGCAAAGCTCCCGATGGAAGTGTTTTTAGTTTGGTTTTTGAAAAACTCAACAAGAAAGGAATCGCACGTTGCAAATTGTGTTGCTGTGAACTGAACTACGGACGGCGTGGATTTGTGACTCTCAGTGGACACGTGAAAAGCGAAAAACACAGGAGTCGAGTTGAGATTCAGAAGACTAACTATGCATTGCCAGGTAGGCATCAATAATAATAATAATAATAATAATAATAATAATAATAATAATAGTTTTATCCTACGTATTAAAAACATTACCTTCACTGTTACTTTTTGAATGAAATTTTTAGTTCTCTGAAAATAATGTGATAATTCCAATCTAATTTATCACTAGCACATTTAATATTTACAGATACATTTGAACAATGATTAGGTTTAATCTGAAATTATATTGCAAGTATAAACTTCACAGAAAGTGTGGAATTTTATTTAGCCATTAATTTTTCAGGTGTTAGGTCTGATTGAAGAGAGTAAGTACATGTACTATGAACTGGTGGCAGGGTTTAAATTTTATTGCTAGTTATGTAAGGCCACATAAAATTATATTCTTGTTCCTCATAATCATTACAGCCCGAACCAAAAAAAATTGACCCACCATAAACTTTTTTTTTTACACTGGTAATTTAGCGTCATGCCTCTGAAACCAGAGTCTGCTCCAACCATTCCAATTTTTCGTGTTTTATCCCCCACATAGCAGAAAAATAAAACAAAATAAAAATAAAATAAGCCCGTCCTACCCATTTTGAGGAAAAATAGTGATGAGAAACAAGAAATTATTTTCATATGGCCTAACATGACATTTGTAGTGGTGGTAGTTTGGTATCAATGGTAACATTTTTCAGACTTAAGGCCAGACACGGCACCCCAAACCTGAAACATGACACTTTTTTCTCATTTTCAAAATTTTTTTGTAAAGTTCTGAAACATGTATCCCTAAAGCACCATGAAATTTGACCAAAACATTTTTTAAACTGAAATGTGCTAATTTAGAAATTTTACATTTTATGTGCTTAAAGTGTCACCATTTTAAGTCCTTTTTACAAAAATTTTCGTGGGGGAGACCCCCTAGACCCCCACCAATGGGAGGGCACACCCTCCCATACCCTCCCCATGACAACTTCGTTGTCGTGACGACCCCTTCGGGGTCATCTGTTGAGCCTAAAAATTTTCCTCTTTTTTTAAAATTTGTCACTCACATCCCTGAAATCGCAGTATAGAGCTCGATCTCTGATTAAAATGACGCCTCGGCGCTGCTTTGCACCTCATTATGTTTATCTCTGGGTCAGAGAGATTATTTACTCAGTCCATCAAATATTTAGAGAATTTATAGATTCATAAACCTCCCTGAAGGCATTTTTTATTTATTACTTTTTTTTTTTTTTTACAGATAAAGATTCCTGGTGTTTTGCGTTGTTTGTTTGTTTTTGATCTAGAAATAAAAAGTCTTCAGTGATAATTTTTCTTCATTCATATTTAATGAAAATATTCTGAGAGTACTGAATGGTGAACACACTCTTCTGAAAGGATCGTGACCCGAGTGTATCGTTTACACCCCGCTGAGGTCACATGATTCCACCCGACTGCAGTGTTTAACCTTCTTCCTGCTTTAACACCCCTGATGACCTGCTCGCTCCGATCCTGGTGTTCAGCACTAATATAACACACTGAGAGACGATGCTGAGCTCATTATCTGCTCACTGCGCTCATTAAAATTACACCTTAACCTTTCTGAAAAAAAGCAATAGAACATTATTTACATAATTAATGAATTAGTAATGAACAGATTTCTTCTGGACTGTTTTTGCCTTTTTTCTTGTAATCAGTAAATAACTGCAGCGTCGACAGAAACGACTCCTCAAGGCACAGACTTTATTATTATTTTAAAGACCCCACGCCGAGATAAAAGGGGACTAAAGTGAACTCGTCCCCTCTCACTGGGATCGTTTGCACCCTTACTGTGTCCTGGAGTGAGAGTTTATGCAGAAAGATGGCGGTTTTACTGTAAAAGCTGATGATGGAGGGCCGTGTGGAAGCGCACTCAGTTACTGCATCACTGTTTCACTTAAAGCGTCGATGCTGTGGATAAAAGGAGGGAATTCACTGTAGTTTCTTTAGTCATTATCTCCTCATTCACACAGAGTCTCACAAACTGAACAGTCCCACGTGAGATACAGCGCAGTGCGCTCTCAGAACCCTCAGTACGGAGGAAACGTGGCCTGCGGTTCTGTATGAATGTGTGTGTGTGTGTCTGCGTGCGCCATGGCGTGATTTCATTGTGTTTGTGTTGTTCAGCTTCCTGTAGTTGTGTCTTACTTCCATAACGCTATTATAATGAAGATGAAGTTCACAGACAGTTCTGGTGATAATGTTCACAACGCAGTGTGTTACAGGTCGTGTTAGAAAAGCTGGACTCTCACTGTATGGCTGGTTGTGAACCGCTGAAGGTCGGGATGTGTACCAGTGAGATGTTCTGTCATGTCTGAGGTGGTCCTCTGGATTCCTGTGTTCCTCAGCAGAGCAGTAGTGACGTACACACACCTCACTCCTTCATCTTGTCTTCACAGGAAGCTGCAGGAGGGACAGGAAGCCAGGCGGACTCTCCTCAGACATGATTGTATCCTGTTAAACGGTGTTGTGTTTGTGTCCCTGCGCGCTCTTGATTAGCGTGTCTGAGTAACGTGATGTGACGTCAGCGTAGTCATCAGGAAACTCCTGGAATTGAAACACTCGTGTGTTGTGATGCATCATGGAACCCTAATCACCGCTAAACTTCCTTCACTCCACTCCTTTACTCCATCTGGACGCAGTGTTCAGCGTTAAACACCAGTTTAATTCCTCACTGGAGTAAATTCGCAGCTTTGGGTCCGTTCACTAACTGCAGCTACTGTTAGCCAGTTTAGCTAATATTAGCATTACATTACGGATGTGATATTTAAATAGTCATGTAACCAGCGTTAGGATAATTGATATATTTAATTAAAGCCAGTAACCAGGTTGGCTAGTATGCTAGCTAATGCTAGGCTAACTGTTTTACAACAGAGTCATCACGGTCCATAAACTCACTGAACAGAGAGTTCACGTGCTAATTAGCGAGCTACACGCCTGGAAACCAGGAAGTCCTCCTGTATGTCT